>NW_004443964.1:18129524-18156987 GCF_000243295.1 Trichechus manatus latirostris
GAAGTCTCTGGTTTATGTGGCCCTTTCTGTCTCTTGGGCTACTACTTTCCTTGTGCCTTTGGTGTTCTTCATTCTCCTCTACTCCAGGTGGTTGGGACCAATTGATGCATCTTAGATGGCTGCTTGCAAGCTTTTAAGACCCCAGATGCCACTCACCGAAGTAGGATGCAGAACATTTTCTTAATCAGCTTTGTTATGCCAGTTGACCTAGATGTCCCTGAAGGCATGGTCCCCACCCAGATCCCTACCCCTGCTAGTTTGTCCCTCAAAGTGTTTGATTGTATTCAGGAAACTTCTTAGCTTAGGTTTAGTCCAGTTGTGCTGACTTCCCCTGTAGTAAGTGCTGTGCTTCAGCGTTTACATTTTTTAATGGTTACATTTTAAATCATTATAAAAGTAAATACCTACATAATATTCTTTGATTTTTCCTGTTAGTTGGTAAAGTCTAAATTATTTACTGTCTGTGCCTTTAAGAAAAAGTTTGCCACGCCCAACATAAACGGTCAACCTAGCTTAACTGTAACAATTAATAATAAACATTTCCAGAAAGTCAATTTTATCGTATTTTTATCTATTCAAGTAGAGGAACCTCTACATAGCAAGTTATAATAAGTTTTTTATAGCATAACCTGTATTATTGCATATACTAAAATAGAATAAATCTATAAACATCCATTTAAAAAGCTATATTAATTTCTGGATAACTCTGAAGAAAATATATAGGTCACAGAGAGTATGAAAAAGATAAGGGAAAAAAAGTCACTTTTAAACAGCAGTTCTACCTTTGGAGTTATTCTTTTTTTTTGGCTTCTAATGTTTAGTTATTTTTCTTTTCTTTCACACAAGAAAGAACAAAATCAACTACACTCCTAACGGGTTATCATGGGGCATTCACCAAGAACAAATCGTCCAACTTTCATCTTTAGAAGGCTTATTCCAAAAACAAAAAACAAACCTGTTGCCATCGACTTGATTCCGATTCACAGGGACCCTAAAGGACAGAGTAGAACTGCCCCATAGAGTTTCCAAGGGGTGGCTGGGGGATTCCAACTGCTAACCTTTTGGTTAGCAGCCGAGCTCTTAACCACTACGCCAAATAAATGGTGGTTGTGATGTCATCTGTATTTACCACTACTCCTGTGGGAATACTGATACGTCTCTTTATTTCTTCTCTATGTGAAGTCTGGTAACCTAGCTATTTTGCACCAATCCTAAAAGTAAAGCAGCCTTGAGCAATTAAAAGCTTTGCAGTTTTTCCTCCAAAAGAAACCTATCTTATAGTCAATGTCATGTGCAACCTTAGGCAAGGTTTATTTTTTTTCCCGTCCCAAAAACTTTATACCCAAGTCTGCTCAGTTACAGAGAGGTTATAGCTCAGGCAGCTTAACACATGTAGGACAGTCATTTTGTTCTAGATACAATGCAAAGGTATTTATTGCCTGAGAAGCTTCCTTTCCATTTGATCTCAAAATGCAAGTAGTGTGCAATTCTATTTGAAGCACTATGGCAAGAAATATCGTCCTAAGATATTAAGTCAGAAGTAGAAGAGTAGCTCACAGTTCAATGCTCTGTTGTAAATACAAATAAAATATTGTTAAGAGTAAATCTTTAAAGCTAAATAGAATAGATACTAACACATCTAAAGATTATTTATTAAATCTATGATTTATTCCCAGAATGGGGTGGAAAGTAGAAAATTAAATTAGACATTTGGTACAATGGTGAGAACAGGAAAATAACAGTAAATTTTAATCTCAATTTTGCAAAGCTAAATCTGTCATTTTTTGACACTTAAAAACGTGAAACTTAGTCATAACTGCAATACGACCCAGCCTCAGGTTTAGGTAAGCTGTACCTCATACATAGAGCAGTTTTTCAGGAAAAGTTCTTGAACCAGGTCAAATTTGGCATGAAGAATGCTATTTCTCCCTTTTCCAGGACCTATAAGATCTTCAGGGAATCCTAAGGATAGGGGAGGGAAGCAGGATCCTGACTCATTTGTCATACCTACTTCCAGCCTCAGCTTCAAAGTGTTTACCATCGTAAGTCTGATCAATAAATAAAATGATAAATCAGGTATTTTCAAGATCTCACTTTAATAAAACCTGAATGAGCAAAGGCTTTTAACATCGTAATGGGGTTATCTGCTTTGGCCTGTTCAGTTGAAGGCATTCAAGCTAAGAATATTACTGAAGTCTTAGGTAAGCTCAGAATGTTTATTGATTTATTCAACAAATGTATACTGACATCTACTATACACCAGGTATTGTGCTAAAGGCTGAGGATATAATAATAAAGAGGTTAAATACTGTTCCTGCCTTATAAGGAGACAAGACATATATTATACACAAACTAAATAATAATAATACTCACAATGACCCTATGATGTAGGTACTATTACCACCTACATTTTACTGAGAAGGAAACTGGGGCACGGAGACGTTAAGTTACCTGCCTAAGGACATAGAACTAACAAGTATTCAAATCCAGGCAGTCTGGCTTATTTGAGTATGGAACTAGCTGCCACTGGAAGTAAACAATATAATTTTACATCAAAATACTTTGAACATTAATGAACACTGCATTAGTGTTTTAGGGAGAGGACAATGTATTAATAAAACACTGTATTAGTGTTTTAAGGAGAAGACAGCACCAGTACCCACTGCTGTTGGCAGCAAGAGGTTTTCTAAATCCAGGCAGGCTATCTTATTGTCATAAAAGCTTAAACCTTCCGGTAAGAGCTTTAATTACTCTCCGCTCACTTTTAAAATTTGTTCTAACGATAAAAAGTCAAAGGTTTTCTCTTTTCACCAAAGAGAAAAGAAAACTGAAAATACAGAGCACAGAACAGTAGAGAAAGGTATAAAACCAAAACCAAACCCACTGCGGGTGAGTCAATTCCGACTCATAGCAACCCTATAAGGGCTTCTAAGGAGCGCCTGGTGGATTTGAACAGCTGACCTCTTGGTTAGCAGCCGTAGCTCTTAACCACTACACTATTGAGAGAGGTATAGAAAGAAGTAAATTGTTGTTGTTAGTCAAGTCAACTCATGACTCACGAAGAAACGCTGCCCTGGGTCCCGTGCCATCTTCGTGACTGTTGGTATGTATGAGCCCACTGTGGCTATTGGGTCAATTCATCTCATTGAGGGTTTCCCTCATTTTCAGTGGCCCTGACCTTTATCAAACATGATGTTCTTTTTCAGCAATGATGTGTTTCTTGATGACATGTTCAAAGTAAGCAAGTCAAAGTCTTGTCATTCTTGCTTCTAAGGAACACTTTGACTGTATTTCTTCTAAGATTGATGTGTTCATTCTTTTAGCAACCTACCGTATATTCAGTATTCTTCACTACCACCACAGTTTCAATGCATCAATTCTTCTTCTGTCTTCCTTTTTCATTATCCAACTTTTGCATGTATATGAGACAATTAAAAAGACCATGGCTTGGGTCAGACACTCTTCAGTCATCAAAGCGACATCTTCACTTTTGAAAACTTTAAACCACCCATCGGTTAGTCTGTCGTTCTGTAGTGGCTTGCGTTTTGCTATGACACTGGAAGCTATGCCACCGGTATTTCAAATACCAGCAGGGTTAGCCATGGTGGACAGCTTTCAGCAGAGCTTCCAGACTAAGACAGACTGGGCAAAAAAGGTCTACTTTCAAAAATTAGCCAATGAAAACCCTATAGATCATAACATAATCTGTAAGATTAGGGCCATAATAAAGTGTTACTGAAAAGATAAAATGACTTAACTTGTAAAAATGCCTAGTAAATGCTCATAAAATATTCACTTCCTACCCTTTTTGTTTCTTTGTTCAACTCTCATCTTAAGAGATTTCACCTACTCTTACAATTTTAGCTATACTCTATATGGGTATAACGTTCACATTTTAAACCTTACTTCTTTTTAAAGTGCTGGAACCACACTTCCACCCTAATACCCTGCTATATCACCTTGAACTGAATGTGCCTTATTTTGTCAAAACCAGCTCTGTCTTTCTAATCTCTCCGTTCCTATTAGTGAGCCTATCAATTCCCATTCTTAAAATCTTAGAATTATCTTTGACAGATCTTCCATCTTCCTGGATTCTATAACTGGTCAATCACCAAATTTGTTTATTCTTTCAAAGTCTTTTTCTCTTTGTACTTTTCCACTGCTACCATTTTAGCTTACCATTGCCCCAAAGGCATCCTCAATCACGTCCCAGTTTTCTCTTCCACAGTACCCTTTTGTGAAATCTCTGCTTTAGACAAACTGATATTATTTACTGTTTGAATGCACCCTGCACACTCTTGCCTCTGCTTTTACTCACGTTACTTTATCATTTCACTTTCTAATCCACATGATAAATATAACCTTTTCTCCCACTTAAAAAACATACTAACCTTTAAAACATCAAAGTGCAATTTACCCAGGGAATTTGAGCAAGACGTAACTTTTCCATAAAGTTCTGGAGTGCCATGATGATTGCCGTCATATTTTGTTTTGCACAGTTTTCCATTCTTCTTTCCTTCTAAATGACATAACTTCTCTTAGTCACTTATTTCTCAAAGTACGCTCCTTGAAACACTTGTTTCACACAATTTTGTAAGCATCAGGTAAGGAAAAAAAAGAGTTCTGTTGTCAAATAAGTTTCAGAGACGCTGAATTAAATAGTTAAATAGGTTCCTTTATAGAAGGACTTCTCAGAGTTTTACAAATGCCAGTGTGCACTGTTAGCTTCTCCAGCATCATTCTTTATTTCTAACAGGAAGGTATTCCTTTCTCACCCCACTGCAAGTGCATGACTCAGGTCCCCTCCACTACTCACTCTTTTGAATTGAGTAAGCCTTCCAGCTTCAACAGATTCATTTATATATATAATTGTACTTCATGTGAAGGTTTACAGACAAATAGTTTCTCATTCAACAGCAGTACACATACTGTTTTACGACATTGGTTAACAACCCACGACATGTCAACCCTCTCCCTTCTCGACCTTTTTTTTTTTTGGTCAACATATACATAGCCAAAGATACACCATTTCAAAAATTTCTACATGCACAGTTCAGTGACATCGACTACGCTTTTCCAGTTGTGCTGCTACTCTCACTTTAGAGGAGGGTTTAGATTCATTTTTTTCATGCCTGTCTCTTGATCCTCAATCTCTTCTCTCCAGAAAAATACATGTTTCTTTTATTTCAGGATCTCTATTGCCTAAAAATAATAGCCAGACCAAGTGATTCAAGTAGTATGTTTTAAACTGGGACATACATACAGGTAGGTATGCAAATTTATAGGAGAAAACGTGGCACATCTTCTTGAAGAGTGAGTTTTACTTAAAGTTTTTTTTGAAAACAGTTCTATGATAAAAAACAAACGTAAAACGCAGAATATGTTACAAGAAAGAATATGAGACTTTCAAAAAATTTCCAGGTTTGCTTTTGGATGCCCCTTCAGGCTACATCCCAGACCACTATGGATTGCATTCAAATTCCTCTGACCTAAAAGTACTCCCAAGGAAAAGTCCAAGAAGAACTGATGTAAGCTAATGGAGAGGAAGGTGGAGAAGAGAATTATCACCTAGAGAATGCTTCCTCTGTGCCAAACACTATACCAGATACTTTACATGTATTATCTTTCTTAATGCTCACAATTATTCTACAAAAAGCTTTGTGTCATTAACTTTACAAAAAAGAGAAACCTCAGGGAGGTTAACCTGTCCTAAGCTTACAACTGGTGAAAAAGGGATTTGAGCCAAAATTTTACTAAACAATGCTGGAGTGAAAAAGAACACAAATTTATCATTGAAATATTAAGGCTGATTCCCAAGAGAAAAAATAATTAGGAACTACTCTTATAATGATTTACCACCAATGTGAGGCTTTCAGTCTTAGCGCATATCCTGACACAAATGAGGCACTTATTTCTAGTATGAGCTTAATACTGGTACTAACAAATTCCAAGATATTCAGGAGCGGTATTAGGTTAGGATGACATGTTTAAGTTTTAGTTAATGAAAACTGGAAAAATAAAAATTGAGCCTTTTACATTTTTATATATTATTTATTCATTAGCTCATTTCCTAATAAATAAAAGCAATGCCTACTATTAACTAAGATGTTACTCAGTTACATGTTATTCTACATGCTATTAAAATATCTGAATAATACTGAAAAGACTTTTTAAAGAATTTCAGAAAGTAAACCTGATGATGTTGAACCATTTTAAAATCAAGAGAATGAACTATAACTTCAAAATACAAGGCATAATGTTTTCACAGAATACTAGTAGTTAAATTTGCAACTTGAATCTTTATATACAGAAATAAACTGATGGTTCTTACTTTAAGAAAACCTAATATATGTGATACAAATTCACCAAATCAACTTAATAGGTATTGATTATTATAAAAGGACTTACTACAGAACTTCTGAAAATAGGGAGTTTCCCCAATTGATTCTAAATTAGTGAATTTACAAACAAGTAAACAAATAGGTTCATATATGATCTTTTAGGAATATATTCAGTGGGCAAAGCTCCAAACATTAAAAAAAACCAAGGATGTACCAAAGAACATTGCTTGAAAATGAAGAAATCTGTTATTAAAAATACTATCCATATTAAAAAGTGTCTAAATCAGTTTTTGTTACTCTTAACAAGAATTATGGTTTCAGAGATGATGGAATAAAAATCTTTTGCTTATGTGTATATATTTGTGAGGCTAGATAGTCATAAAGGAGCATTAATTTACATGTGCACAGTTACTATATATACTTAAATTTTAAAATTCACATTTTCTTAACTTGCATGGAAATGGTTAAAATGTGACTATTCAATTAATTTAATCCACTAATTTTAGACTTCCTAATAGAAGCAAAATCTTATTTATGAAATATATGACCATGAGTATAAGTGATTAATACTTTCATTATATTTTAATACATTAGTTCTCCCTATTAAAAGGTTTTCTTAAACACTGGGCAAAGTCATATGTATAGGTCTACAGGTTAAAGTATCAAAACTGGAAAGAGGAATAGAAATCCAAAGGTAGCAGTAACAAAATGAAATCTTTTTATAACTATGTAAATTAAAGGGATCCAGTTATATCCCTAAAGTATATATTCTCTGAAAAATGCATTTAAGATGAACGATCCAGCAACAAATAACTGAAAGAATAAGCCCAAATGAAAATGCTTTTTTCTTTTTTAAGGTGGCTGAAGATCTGTTCAAATATTCTAATTTTGAAAAACCAAGTTCCCTACTTTTAGTACATTTCTATGTTACCATGGTTAGCTAAAGAACCAAAAAGAGAAAATAATTCAAAGCCAGAAAATCGACAGAGCCTTGAGAAAATTCAATTTGCAAATTCAATTTATCTTAAGTTCACAATTACCAAATGGTCTAAAAATACAAGCAAAAAGGGTAGATCTCTAATTTAGTCTGAACTCAACTGGGAAAATAGACAATTTACATCAACAACATTAGCAAATAATGTCAAATTTTAAAAAATCCTTAGCCTATGCAAGAACATCATTTGTAAGTATTCCAATTAATGAAATAATAGGAAAGATCTGATACATCAGGAAGCATGCTTACAAAATTCTAGGTTTCTATTCTGTTATTTTTTAAAAAGGTATTTTACTTGTAAGGACATTGCAATAGGAAGTAGGTAACTATTCTGGAATCACAACCCAACAAAAAAAGCAATCTGACCTTCACATTTACATTAAAAAACTGAGTTACTTAACAGACTTCTTTGCAATAAAAGTCTCCTTTTTTTAAGTATAGAGCTATTTTAAGAGGTTCATATATACACAGACATAGGTAAAGTAAAACAGCATACAAATAAAAATTAAATAAATGTGCTTAATGACAGTTTCTTAATGGCTTCCCTGAAAACTAACAGTCAAATTCTCTTAGGCTGCGATTTTTCTACAAAGCCGAAAGTAGGCCTTATAGCTCAGAAATTCATGTAACATACTCACAGGCTTTTGTTTTTCTTCCTCATTAGTCAATACTATATAATCATTTCCCTTGAAAACCTGAAATGCTTCTTATTCACTGGTCATGTTGTTATCAGGGCTGACACGTCAGTAATGACGCACACTTTAATCTTCTCCAGCCATCTCCTCATACTGCCTAGAACTTACTGTGTGTTACAGGTGATACTTCTTACAGCAGATGTTGACTATGGTCCCAAAGCACAAGAGATGCTCCCAAAGGGGCTTAGAACCCCTAACAACATCACCTGCTTCTTTCTGTAGTCAGAGAAGCAATGTGGTATTTGTTTTGAACAGTCAATGATTTCAAAAAAGATTATACAGACCCAGTTCTTTTCATTAGATTGCTTGGCATAAGCTTATCCTTTCAGAATACTGCAGCAAATATAGATTGTGTGATACCCTTAGGAAAAAAAGAAATATTTTTATACAATTCTTTCTATGGTACAGTTTAGTTTACCCTTCTGCTAGAGCAAACTGATAGAAGAACTGGTTCCTAGGTTTCTAATGGCGCAGCGTTAACAGTAAATGATTCACGGATGTTCTTCCTAACATTCAGGAGTAACACGGAAGGCTAGCGATGCAGCCCAGGTCCAGAGCTGATGAATGGTGCAGTGCTGCTGTTGTCATAGCAACCAAGAGGAAAAAAGCAGCACCATATAAGGAGCTGTGACATGGATTCTGGGAACAATTTATATTAAAAAGCCATAAGCGCCTCATGCCTTAACCCTTTCGTGTCTAGCAGTACATATAGCAACCATGAACTTTTTCAGCCTCTGGGGTTTATTGGGAAGCTGCTGTACTACTGACAGTGTGTGCTGCCACAAGGCAGGGGCGTTTAGGACCGTCTGAAGCCAAAGAAATGGTCGCGTGCTGCAAATTAATATTTTTACAGGAGTAACACAGAAGCGTTGCATGAGGTGTCTGAACTTTTGGTAGGAAAAATAGAAATTCTGAAAATTTTAATTTCTTACACAGATGTACAAATAGACCCTGGTGGGGACTCCGGGGTATAATCAGTGGTACTTCATATATACCACTAAACCCTTAGGGTAGGCTTGTGGCAGGGGGAAAGGAAAAAAAAATCCAAACCACCTACCAAAAATTCAGATAGACTCAATGATTCAGAATATTTCCATTAGTAAAAACACACAATATCAACAAAAAATTCAAAGCAGAGAATAACTGGGTCACCAAAGGGTTAAAGCTGTAAACTCCTACTGATTTCTTCTCAGCTTTTATTCCTCTGAATTCCTGAATCACCACAGTGTGAATACATATTGCAAAATACAGCAACAATGCACAAACTAACAAAAACTGTATACAAAGTAATTAAAAAGATTCATAATACTTTAGCAAGCTAATATATGTCTACCAAAAACCAAACCAAACACAATGCTGTTGAGTTGATTCTGATTGATTGTGACCCTACAGGACAGAGTAGAACTGCCCCATAGGGTTTCCAAGAAGCGGCTGGTAGATTTAAACTGCTGGCCCTCTGGGTAGCAGCTGAGCTCTTAACCACTGTGCCACCTGGGCAAAAGTAACATCATAATTTATTGGGTTAAATGGTAAAATTAGACAGTGATATTGCATGGTAATGTAGGGAACTGTTTAGAATGTGAGATAGAAGAAAATTCATTTTTAAATAGTTCTTGTTGTTGGGTGCTGTCGAGTCAGTTCTGACTCATAGTACTATAGAACGAAACACTGCCCAGTCCTGTGCCACCCCCATGATTGTTGCTGTGCTTGAACCCACTGCTGAAGCCACTGTGTCAATTCATCTTGTTGAAGGTCTTCCTCTTTTTCACTGACCCTCTACTTTACCAAGCATGATGTCCTTCTCCAAGGACTGGTCCCTCTTAACACGTCCAAAGTACGTGAAACTAAGTCTCACCATCCTTGCTTCTGAGGAGCATTTCTGCTGTACTTCTTCCAAGACAGATTTATTCTTCTGGCAGACCATGTTATGTTCAATATTCTTCGCCAACACCATAATTTAAATACTTAGAGATATCAGAAATCTAATCAAATGTCTTTTATTCAGATGGTATGCATCAGATATACCAAAACTGCAGTACCATCAACTGAGCAATGATATCAATTTCAAAGGGAGGCACGCTACCTCTTGTATTCCCTCTAGATGGTGAAAGGTTCAAGGAACTAACTTCCTTGAAAATGCTCATAGCTTTCATTCATGATAAAGGAAATTTCTTGTGTCAATCACTGCAAGACAGGGTTACTGTTCCAACCTATGCTTCTGAAGACCTCTCCTCACTGGGACCAGAGAACCTTTTTCTTGTCATAGTTTCTCCTCATTTCCCAGGAATCCAGAAGAGTTCCTTCCCTTCCAGTAGATAGCAGGATAGCTATTCCAGGGGTCAGGGGAGAAGGGAGGCTAGGGAAAGTGTCAATTCACAGATTTAGCAGTTATAATGTTACTCCCTCTGCAGCATTCTGGACATGGCTCTGAAATGACTTATGGAGGAAAAAAAATCTCTCATTAGGTTCCTGAAGCATACATGGTCTACTGATGCTATGCTATTTCATCTATTTAGATAGGGCAATTCCATATGAAATTGTTCTGTATCATATCAATGTGTGTTTCTTTCTCAACCTCACATATTTAATGAAATATTCAGACATAATGCCTATAAAGCAAAATAATTAGATAAATTTATTTATCATGCTGTTCTTTCATGTGGACAGCATATGCCACTGTAACAACAATTCTGGTATGATTATATATTTGTTAGTCATAAAGATGTATTAACCTCCATGACAGAATTTTGCAAAACCAACGACTTCTTCATTGCAAATACCTTTTTCCGACAATATAAACGGTCATTATACACGTGGACCTCGCCAGATGGAACACATAGGAATCAAACTGACCATGTCTGTGGAAAGAGGCAATGGAAAAGCTCAACATCATCAGTCAGAACAAGGCCAGAGGCTGAGTGTGGAACATCAACTGCTCATATGCAAGTTCAAGCTGAAGCTGAAGAAAATTACAACTAGTTCAAGAGAGCCGAAGTACAAACTTGAGTATATCCAACCTGAACTTAGAGCCCATCTCAAGGATAGATTCGACACATTGAACACTAATGACTGAAGACCAGATGAGTTGTGGAATGAAATTAAGGGCATCACACATGAAGAAAGCAAGAGGTCATTAAAAAGACCGGAAAGAAAGAAAAGACCAAAATGGATGTCAGAAGAGACTCTGAAACTTGCTCTTGAACGCCGAGTAGCTAAAGCAAATGAAGAAATGATGAAATAAAAGAGCTTGTCATGGATTGAATTATGTCCTGCAAAAATATCTGTCAACTTGGCCAGGTCATGATTCCCAGGATTGTATGATTGTCTACCATTTTGCCATCTGATGTGATTTCCCCATGTGCTGTATATTCCATAACTATGATGTAGTAACATGGATTAGCAGCAGTTATATTGATGAGATATACAAGATTAGACAGTGTCTTAAGCCAATCTATTTTGAGATATAAAAGAAGTGAGCAGAGAGACATGAGGACCTCATACCTCCAAGAAAGCAGTGCCAGGAGCAGAGTGTGCCCTTTGGACCTGAGGTTCCTGCGCTGAAATGCTCCCAGACCAAGGGAAGACTGATGCATCACAAGGACCTTCCTCCAGAGCTGACAGAGAGAGAAAACCTTCCCCTGTAGCTGATGCCTTGAATTTGGACTTGTAGCCTACTAGACTGTGAGAGAATAAAGTTCTCTTTGTTAAAAGCCACCCACCTGTGGTATTTCTGTTATAGCACCACTACATGACTAAGATAGCTGAACAGATTTCAAAGGGTGGCTCGCAAAGACAAAGTAAAGCATAATGACATGTGCAAAGACCTGGAGTTAGAAAATCAAAAGGAAGGAACATGTTTAGCATTTCTCAAGCTGAAAGAACTGAAGGAAAAATTCAAGCCTTGAGTTGCAATATTGAAGGATTCTATGGGCAAAATACTGAACAACACAGGAAGCATCAAAAGAAGATGGAAGGAATACACAGAGTTGCTGTACCAAAAAAGAACTGGTCAATGTTCAATCATTTCAGGAGGCAGCATATGATTAAGAACGATGGTACTGAAGAAAGAAGTCCAAGCTGCACTGAAGACACTAGTGAAAAACAAGGCCCCAGAAATTGATGGAATACCAATTGAGATGTTTCAACAAACAGATGCAGCACTGGAAGTGTTCATTTGTCTATGCCAAGATATTTGGAAGACAGCCACCTGGCCAACTGACTGGAAGAGATCCATATTTATGCCTATTCCAAAGAAAGGTGATCCAACCAAATGCTGAAATTATTGAACACTGTCATTAATATCACATGCAATAAAAATTTGGCTGAAGATCATTCAAAAGCAGTTGCAGCACTGCATGGACAGGGAACTGCCAAAAATTCAAGACAGATTCAGAAGAGAACGTGGAACCAGGGATATCTGATGTCAGATGGATCCTGGCTGAAAGCAGAGAATACCAGAAAGATGTTTACCTGTGTTTTACTGACTATGCAAAGGCATTCAACTATGTGGATCATAACAAATTATGGGTAAAATTCCACAACACTTAATTGTGCTCAAAAGGAACCTGTACATAGACCAGGAGGCAGTTGTTCAAACAGAACAAGGGGATACTGATGGTTCAAAGTCAGGAAAGGTGTGTGTCAGGGCTGTATCCTTTTACCATACCTATTCAATCTGTATGCTGGGCAAATAATCCAAGAAGCTGGACTATATGCAGAAGAATGGGGCATCAGGATTGGAGGAAGACTCATTAACAACCTGTGTTATGCAGATGACACAACCTTGCTTGCTGAAAGTGAAGAAGATTTGAAGTACTTACTGATGAAGGTCAAAGATCACAGCCTTCACTATGGATTACATGTCAACATAAAGAAAACAAAAATCCTCACAACTGGACCAATAAAGCAACATCATGATAAACAAAGAAAAGATTGAAGTTGTCAAGGATTTCATTTTACTTGGATCCAAAATCAACACTCATGGAAGTGGCAGTCAAGAAATCAAAAGACACATTGCACTGGGCAAATCTGCTGCAAAAGACCTCTTTAAAGTGTTGAAAAGCAAAGACGTCGCCTTGAAGACTAAGGTGCACTTGACCCAAGCCATGGTATTTTCAATCGCATCATATGCATGTGAAAGCTGGACAATGAATGAAAAAGACCAAAGAACTGATGCCTTTGAATTGTGGTGTTGGTGAAGAATATTGAATATAACATGGACTGCCAAAAGAATGAACAAATCTGTCTGGGAAGAAGTACAACCAGAAAGCTCCTTAAAAGCGAGGATGGCGAGATTACGTCTCACATACTTTGGACGTGTTATCAGGAGGGATCAGTCCCTGGAGAAGGACATCATGCTTGGTAAAGCAGAGGGTCAGCAAAAAACAGGAAGACCCTCAGTGAGCTGGACCGACACAGTGGCTGCAACAATGGGCTCAAGCATAACAATGATTGTGAGGACGGCACAGGACCGGGCAGTATTTCGTTCTGTTATACATAAGGTCCCTGTCATGGTTTGAATTATGTCCCCCAAAAAATGTGTATATCAATTTGGCTGGGCCACAATTTCCAGAACTGTGTGGTTGTCCTCCATTTTGTGATTGTAATTTTATGTTAAAGAGGATTAGGGTGGGATTGTAACACCACTCTTACCCAGGTCATATCCCTGATCCAATGTAAAGGGAGTTTCCCTGGGGTGTGGCCTGCACCACCTTTTATCTCTCAAGAGATAAAAGGAAAGGGAAGAAAGCAGAGAGGGGGGACCTCATACCACCAAGAAAGCAACGCCGGGAGCAAAGTGCATCCTTTGGACTTGAGGTCCTATGCTGAGACGCTCCCAGACCAAGGGAAGATTGATGACACAGACCTTCCTCCAGAGCCAACAGAGAAAGCTTTTCCCTGGAGCTGATGCCCTAAATTTGGACTTCTGGCCTACTAGACTGTGAGGGAATAAATTTCTCTTTGCTGAAGCCATCCACTTGTGGTATTTCTGTTAGAGTAGCACTAGATGACTAAGACAGTCACTATAAGTTGGAACCGACCAGATGGCACCTAACAGCAACAACATTATTATTTTAAAGTTTAGTAAAACTTGCTTGTAAAATCGTTAGAGCCTCCTGACTCTTAGGGATTTTTGACTAGGACTAGTCATATTTATAAGTCTCCTTGAGTTGTTTTTTTTAATTTCATTCAGTTTTTCTTATTGTTGAATAATTATGAATTATGAACTCTCTCATAATAAAAAACATTATCAGTGGCTATTTCATTTATTGTTCTATGTTATTTATCTTTTCTCTCCCCTCTTTTTCACTTAGATAAGGCCTGTCAAAGATTTTTCCATTTTCCATGATGCAGACTTCCTGAAATCAAAGTCACATGTAAAAATAAGTTCTTGCTAACCCTACACTTTGAAGTAACTGCAGTGATTATGACCTGAAATCAAAGCTCTGGAGAAGCTCAAAGGTAGAATCACAGAAAGGCTTAAGAAAGTATAAGCAGTTTAAAAATAACTGGGTAGACTTCTGTTCAGAATTAAAGTTCATTTGCCAAGTAATTCAGGTAACGATGTCAAAGGGCCTATGTGCATTTCATCTTCTGTTCCAGTATAAAACCAAAAAACCAAACCTGTTGCCGGCGAGTCAATTCCGACTCATAGCAACCCTATAGGACAGAGCAGAACTGCCCCACAGGGTTTCCAATGAGCGGCTGGTGGATTCGAACTGCCAATCTTTTGGTCAGCAGTCCAGTTCTTAATCACTATGCCACCAGGGCTCCTCTGTTTTAGTATAGCCATGTAACAGTTTTAAGAAAAAATATTTTTACCCTTTGAAGAAGGACTGGGGTATAGAATATTAGAAATTTCAATAATGAATTCATCATTATCCATTGTTTACATTCTTTCAATTTATCTTTGACTTAAACTTCTCCTCCAATCAATCCTGTATGTCATCTGAAGAGTAATCTTCCTACAGTTATATTTTAACATTCTAGTCTTCTGTTTAAAAAAAAAAAGTAGTCTTCTAATGGTTACTTGAATTATAAACTAAAATCATCTACAAAACTATAATATGTGTGCTAATTAGAAGGGTAAAATTTACATCAATTTTTAAGTTATGAAACACTTCAAATATCAGTAGAAACCAATTATTAATCCCCAAAGTAGCAGTAAAAGATATGTAGAGAATAAATAAAAGTAAGAATATATTATCAGTTATTGATTAACATGACAGACATTACTAAGAAATATTAAGAGACTTATCATTTAAATGGACTAAAGTCATCACTGATGTATTAACACAGCTCACCAATATTCACTACACTGAGTCTTTTTTTCTGAGTATCATTCTAGTAGAATGTGACAAAAACAGAGTAGAAAGTATGAAACTCTAAGTCCAAGAGCTATGTGAAGACTACTACGGCAAACACTGTAAGTTGGTTTACTCAATCTCTTTCAACTTTTTCTAGCTTGTGCTCCTGTACTACTATGGCTGGAAAGCCAAAATCTACATTTCCCACATTCCCTTGCAGTTAAGGTACAGACATGTGACTTAAGTTTCCACCATTCAGATGTACCCTCACATGTCTCCAATGAGAAAGTGATAGAATGGCCACATGTAGAGAGATAGGATCTTCCGGAATACACTAAGGTAGAGGCATCTGGTTCCTCTGGGACATCTGTGATAGAGGCAGTGGTTTTCCTTTAGAATTGTAACCCTATAATTGGGATTGTTCAGGCCCTCTTGGAGATTCTGAAAGCTATCAAAACCCTTTAATAAATGCCCTTCTGTTTAGACTAGCTGGGGCAACTCTGTTTTCTGTGATTAAGACCCTAACCAAGCAACTGCTAAGATGGAAAAGACATTTGTGGGTCAGCTCATTAGCTCACCAGTTAAACTGTACACCAGGGAAAGGAACACATACCAAGAACTCTATTTTTACACAGATGAAGCCTAATAACAGCTTCACAGAGTCTATATGCTACAAATGATAATTTCCGTAACTATCTTTTCTGTAATTTTCCTAAGCAGACTCTAGTTTCCTCTAGAAAATATTAGCCCTCAAATGAAAAAAAAAAAAAAAAAATTGTAGAAAAGAATAACCATTTAGAGAGAGAACAGGTAATAGGAAACTCAGTATAAGTTTATAAAGAAAGAAACCTCTTAAACTGGTAGTGATAATGCACTGCTGTGTTGAAAAGTACTACTGTGGTTTCTTAACAATCTTATATACCAAACCAAAACCCACTGCCGTGGAGTGGATTCCCACTCATAGAAAACCTATAGGACAGAGGAGAACTGCCCCATAGGGTATCCAAGGAGTGGTTGGTGGGTTCGAACTGTTGAGCTTTTGGTTAGCAGCAGAGCTCTTAACCACTACACCACCAGGGCTCCATCTTATATACAGTACTTGGCTAATTCAAATTAGACCCTAAAATATGAGTATCTGAGTCCAGAAGTTCTCTTAAGCTGCTGCTCCTCACCAGCATATCACATAAAAGTGGTTTCCTAGTAAACTATATAACCAAGTCCTAAACTGACAAGTGTAGTGATGTAATTTCTAAGTCCACATCATTAGGTACGAATTAGAAGAGGGTGAAGAACTACAACAGACAACCAAAAACAGAGTAACAAACACTGACAAATGAGAATCTGTGATTAAAGGAGAAAACAGAAAAACTAATGGTCTGGGCCCACTCAGTGTAGGAGTAAACTGTCATGTCTTCAGTAGGTCACCTAAGGGTACTATATTTCAATAATTCATGTTTATACTACAGCTCTAAATCATCAAGAAAAGGTTAGATTAGGTCAGCATATAAGTAAGCAATAGTTTTAAGACATCCTTCCAAATTTTTTTAAATGATTTAAAACAACAAACTCTTAATACTAGAAAAAAACTCAATTATCTAAAATGACTCATTTGCAAAGTAGCGGTTCTCAAACTTTAGTGAGCAAAATAGGTTGTTAAAAATATAGATTCTCAGATTTAATCAGACAGAATCTCTGATGTGGAAGTGATTAGGTAAATCTGAAAATCCAGAAATTGGCATTTTTTAAAGAAATACTCCAGATATTCATAATACAAGTGATCTAGGGACAATACAGTGAGAAACATCATCTCTAAGCATTTTAGATAAGTAAGATTTTACTAAGGAGCCTTGGTAGTGCAATGGTTAAGTGCTTGGCTGCTAACCAAAATTTTGGCAGTTCAAACCCACCAGCAGTTCCACAGGAGAAAAGACCTAGTGATCTGTTCCCATAAAGATTACAGCCTAGGAAACCCTCTGAGGCAGTTCTACTCAGTCCTATATATACATGAGTCAGAACTGACTCAATGGCAAACAACGACAAGATTTTACTACGGTAAAAGTCACAAATTTTATCTTTCCTTTTGTGTGTGTGTGTGTGTGTGCGTGCGGACGCGCGCAGGCGCGCACAAAATTAGAAGAATCATTTACTCACTGTCTATGTGCCAGGCTGTGTGCATAGGTATTTCACTTAATTTTCATAGCAACTCTGTGAAGGTAAGTTATTATCACTTCATTACATCAGAAGAAACTAAAGAAAGCAGAAATAAACCAATTTGTCTCATATAACAACCAATATGAGGCAATGTTGGGATTCAATCTGGTTTAAGAGAAAAGCTCACTTATTTCTATTATACTTGTGGTGCTCATATTTGGATTCATACTTGAGGAATGGATGAGGAAACTGAGTAGTTGGGCCTTTGGGTTTCTTACCCTTGTTTTGAGTCTACAAAAAAGCCACTGCTTGTATTTTCTGTTACTTGGAGCCAAACACATACTAATATATGGCTCTTCCAAGTGTCAAAATCACTTGCTTTTTCTAAAAATAAGCTATAATCTTTTTTATGAGAAAGTTTCCATACACAAGACATCTAGCCTGACAGAAATGAAATAATTTCATTTAAAAAATATAAATGACTTATTACTTTGGCCTTTTCTCCATCAAAGATCATTTTGGTAAACTTTCCCTAGTAGTAGTTAAGTAGAGGTAGGAAGTCAGAACTGCTGTATTTCAATGCATATAGCAATACTACCCAAATCAAACCCACTTCCGTCGAGTCGATTCCAATTCACAGCAACCCTATAGGATACAGAACTGTTCCATAGGGTTTCCAAGGCTGTAAATCTTTACGGAAGGAGATTGCCACATCTTTCTCCTGCAGAGCATCTGGTGGGTTCGAACTACTGACCTTTTGGTTAGCAGCTGAGCACTTAACCACCATATCACCAGGGCTTCTCAGTAAAATTACAGCTGCTATAATTATACTATAAACAAATATTACAATACCAAATATAATACTTTCACACTACATAAGTGACTTCCATTCAAATACGAAATAACACTAGTAGAACAGAAAATTATTTTCTTGTATACAAATTCTTAGGTTAAGTTCCTTTAAAATCTAAAATGAACAGATTTAATTATGTTGCAAATACAGTGTGTGTAAACATCATAAAAGGATTATTTATTTGATAATTTATGTTGCCATTTAAGTACTCTCAAACATAAATAATGACTCATGATAACTGAAATTATCCACATTGAATCAAGTAATAATCCCTTAATTCTCTACTTTTGGTTTGGAAGACTACAAGACTAACTTCTGGGCCAGAAATGAGAGTAAGGCCTCCTTTCTCCACCCCTACCACTGAGTATAAACCTTGGAGTTTAAAACAGCCCAATAATCTTTAATCCGTAAACTACAGAATCTGAATTAGAAATTCTAATGTATGAATGAGGTCCAGACTTGGTTTAATTAGCACTATTCTTCCAAAGAGCTTCAAAGTCTTCATATATATTTCCTCATTTAACCTTATAAAACTATGGCATAAATCACTTTATCAATGTGGAAATCAAATTACAAATACGGAACAGTTAGCAATGATGGCGCTAAAACACCACATACATCTACTATATTTTTTAATCTAATAAAATTCAGTACAGTAAATTTTGAATTCAATGTTTTTCCTAAAATTGCAAATTACCTACTCTTATGCTAGAGTATCATAAGTATACTGAGATAAATCAGACTACATAGACTTAACGCTATCTCTAGGCCCTCTGTATTTTCAAATTAGCTTTTCAATAATTTTCTCAGAATGTCTATAAAATAAGACTACGTTTCCATTTTATCCAAGATAAAAATTGGAAGAAAAGTATAACATGTTTTCAATGTCTATTATATACCAGGTTGTATGTATCAGAAATCTTACTTAATCTTCACAGCAACCCTGTAATTTTTTAATCTAATAACAAAATTTACCATAATACACCTTGAATTCCAGTATGTTTCCTAAAATTGTAAGATAATTATTCTTATGCTAAAAATAGCATTATGAGTGCACTACAATAACTTAGACTATGTAGACAAACACTATGTATTGGCTCTTTTTAGTTTCAAAATAGCTTTACAATGATTTTCCCAGGATGTCTATGAAACAAGTCAATGTTTTCATGATAGCCATGAAGAAAATATTTTGGCCACAGCTAGCAATGTAAAATAAACAGTTTTAACATGATCACATCAGTTACTGTGACATATTTACCAGCCATATTGGACTGCCACATGGTCATTTCAATCTACTGGCGGCAAATGATTTTTAAATCAAGCCAATTTTTTTTCCCCAGAGATTACATAATAGCCCATTTGACACTAGTATTTGAAGGTTACCCCTCAGAAAAGTAAAGAGACTTACTTAAGGTCATTAAGTAAATTACCTGACCACCAACTTCCAAAAACTCAGAACTCATATTTGACATAGCTGATAGAAATTCAATATCCAAATCTCCTTTTTAAAATTACAATAATAACTGTAGCTAATATTTATTGACTACCTACTCTATGTCAGACACTGTCTAATGGGATTTACATGTACTAATTCATCCAATTCTCTCAATAGGCCTATGAGATAGATACTATTATCTCGATTTTACAAACAAGGAAACGGAAGTACAGAGACTTGAAATAATTTGCCCAAGGTTACACAGTAAGGAAATGGCAGTACTGGGATTTAAACTCAGGCAGGCTGGGTCCACTTTGTTATACTGCCTTATGAGATTTTGTATTTTATACATGGTAAACAAAACAAACACTATAAGGATATATAACAACATTTATCATCCCTCTCCGAGTCCCACTTTCAAGCAAGAGTTATATCTGAATGTTTTGCGTGTGTCCTCTTCAAAACACAGATGGGTTCCTATTACTGATAAATATTTAGACTTCCATTTTTTGTTATATAAATAATACTATATAAAAGGAGCCCCAGTGGTGCAGTGGTTAACAGCTCGGCTGCTAACCAAAAGGTTGGCAGTTCGAATCCACCAGCCATTCCTTAGAAACCCTAAGGGGCAGTTCTATTCTGTCCTATAGGGTCGCTATGAGTCGGAATCAACTCAATGGCAACAGGTTTGGTTTTTTTTGGTATGTATATACATTATATACGTGAACACACATATTTTCAAACTTGCTTAAATTTATTTGTAAAATAAAATCTTAGCAATGAAACTGCTGTGTCAACAATTATGTACATTTACAATTCTGATGCTGTTATTCTTAGCTGCCATCAGAGCCGGCCCCTGACTCATGATGATCCCATGCACAACGGGAATGAACCACTGTGATCCATACGGTTATCAGAAGTAGATCACCAGGCTTCTTCCTAGTCCGTCTTAGTCTGGAAGCTCTGCTGAAACACGTTCAGCATCACAGCAACACGCAAGCCTCCACTGACAGACAGGTGGTGGTTATGCATTAGGTACACTGGCTGGAAACTGAACTCTGGTCTCCCACATGAAAGATGACAATTCTATCAATGAACCACCAGTGAATGGTCCTGTACAATTTTGATATGTATCGCCAAATTGCCCTACTAAAAGGCTCACCAATTTATATCCCTACCAACAGTGTGAATATTCAAATAGCTTTTACTAAACTTATAATGTACATAATAGGCAAACAGTATGAATTCAATAAATACTGAATGAAGGAACTACTAGCATTCCTTAACTATCTATATATTAAGAAGTATGCAAAGGGACTTTATGATATTATGAACAAAAACATACTGGAAAGAGCACTAATGCCACTATCACAGATAATTGGGGCCAATAGTGTGTGCCTCCATACTTTCTTCCACACCTTCCCCAATGTACAACAATATCCAACTAAATCAAATGAACCTTGCCACTTGCCTAACCTTTAGGTCTTCCAGTTTCTCCTTATTGTTTAAACCATTTCTGTTACTTAGAACAAAAATGTCTTAACTGATACACCAGATGGCCTGGGTGAATTATATAACTTCTTTAAACCTCAATTTTTTCACTGGAAAAATGAGACAAATTTGGAAGTTTAAGGGACTGGATATTAATCCTGGCTCTGACATCCTCCTAGCTGTATGATCTTAAGCAAGTCATTTTACCTCTCTAAAACTTAATTTACTCATCCGTAAAATGGAGACAAATGTGAAGAATATATGAGCTAATACGCGTGGGTATTTTCAGTAATCAATAATACCTTTAACAAAAAAAAAGGGGGGGAGTATTTCTAAGCAAAAAAATTTTATTCAAGCTCCATCTCATAAGGTCTATCATATATTTAGACATCACAAGCGAACCGATATTTTAGTAAAATGTTATTTTAGGATATTTTACCTAATAACCCAGGAGTCAAAATAGACTATTTTGGCTGCTTTGAAGATGACTAAAAAATAATAAACAATGTGAATAGATTAAGACTTATGCTTTGTGGAATTATAGAATGAAGAAATATTGTTATTTTAAAAATTATAGACACTATAAAAGTTCCATGCTAAATAGGTGGAAGAGTCCAAAGATTCTATTTTCTCTTTCTTTTTATTTTCTTTTGAATTGTCATAACCAAACCTCCCTCTGTCTAGCTCAATGCAAGTACGTAGAAAGTAGTCAATATATCCTTTGTGAATGACAATTTCTTTCCTCCATGCACTCATAACCCATCAATACTAGTCAATTTACTGACATTAGGGATATACTGATAATGTTAGAAAAAGCTAACAAAGTGACTCAGCATTACATATTTTCAAACATAAATATTTTTTAACTATATGTTAAAATTTCTACCCTGAAAAAAATTTAAAAGATAAAAGTTTATTTAATAAAGACGCAGTTCCACACCTAACTACTTGATCTGAATGGCAATATGTATTATAAGAACATATTAAAGTCAATGCAACTTATGAATTATAGTTAATAGCCCAACAAGTTGTAGAAATGTGCAATGGAGAGGAAACTATCTAAATCAGCTTTTAAAAACAGGTAGAAATAAAGAAATCATCATTTCAAACAAAAATATTACTGACGTACCTTTGCTGAACTATCAAACTCATATTATCCAAAAATTACAATGTCTCCATCTGTTGATCTGACATGAACAGGCTGATAAATGAAATTAGAAAAACAGTGTATTTTTGCAAAACTAGAAACCTCCTGAAAGCCTAGAAAAATACGTCCACAACAGATGGATCATTTAGAAAATACATATATCAATCTGTCAAACTGCATACTATTCTAATTCTCTAAATTAAAAGCAGTAGGAGCTTAACTTTCCAAGAGTCTGTGACATTAGGAAGGGCAAAGAGGAAAACCCTAAAGATGCACACAAATGTATCTATACGACCCACAGTGTTATACTGTTATGCTTCCTGTTAAACATACTAAGTTTAGGTAAAGTCCTTACCAGTTAACTTCTTCACAGGTTGGAGCCGAACACTGATAGACTGATGTGTGAGTAAGGGGGAGGATGGAAGAGAGCGAGACATGCCCTCCATAATCCGAATGTGCTGCATACCTTCACTCACTGGAAGTGGCGGGACGGCGTAGTCTGGCTCAAAAGCACAGTCGCTTTCTGTGGAGATGCCACCTGTCAGATAAAAAAGACAAAACGAAAGAGCTGGTGAGAAAAGGTAATTCCTTCCCTATTAAAATTTATCTTTTAGGATACTTCAGAATGCCATATACTGATACTGTCACTGTGAAAAGCCAAATAAGGTATTTTTAACATGTATATTCATTTCTATACTTACTGTATACTGTATTCCAGTTCTAACACTAGGAAATTAAAGATGAGTAAAACAAGGTTCTTGCTTGTAAGGGGCTCACTGTCTAATGAGAGATGCAGTCATATAAAGAAATAATTGCAGCACAGTGCAACAAATGTTATACAGTAATGGTTCTCAATTTTTTTCCCTGATAGGACAAACATGAAAAAAGATACTCAACTGCTTGACACACCATCATGTGCAATTTCCCGTAAGACCATTTCTTATCACCTCTAAGAAAGTATGTACAAATGCAAGTAGGTAAGACTAACATTATTATACGGTGATCCTGGCATCTGTTCTAACTTTTTCTAAAAGAGTAAAGAGTAAATTATATGTTGTTCACTTCCACTTTTGGTAACGGCAGATTATGTAATTCAGACCAATTTTTCCCAGAGAAAAACGAGAATTATATATGTTTAAGGTTGGAGAGTTAATAGCATGATGAAGAATTACAAGGAAAAGAGTGAAGTCTGGCACTGGGGCTACTTTTTACTTAGTGGCACCCGAGAAACTAAGAAGCTACTGACGGTTTTACAGGGCTGCGAGTATAAATATTAGTCTATGACTCCACTACGGGGCGGAGGGGTAACTGGTAAAACCCCAACACTTTCGTTTGAGACACCAAAGGGATACACGCTAAAAGTAAGTATGAACTGAAAGCAGATTGGCCCTCACAGGGACTGAAGCCCAGATCCAAGTATCTCCCACAAAATTAAAGTGATCCTGGATTACTAGGGCCTACCAAAAACAAACATAAATCTTCTTTGAGGAAGATAATCTCATCATAGGTCTCAAATTATTTATATAATTTTTCATATACATTATCTGGTCCTTAATTAAAAATAACAAAGAGACAAGATAACATGAACAAAGTAAAACAGAAAAACCATAACCAGAAACAGATACATAGGGGAAATAGGTAATGGAAATATGAGGCACAGAATTTAAAGCTGTATGCTTAATATGTTTAAAAAAAAAGTTTAGAATTTCTGCAGAAAATTGGAATTATGAAATTCAAAACTCAGTAAACCCAAAAAAAACCCAAACTCATTGCCACTGAGTCAATTCCGACTCATAGCGACCCTGTAGGACTGAGCAGAACTGCCCCAGAGGGTTTCCAGGGAGTGGCTGGGGGATTCAAACCGTTGACCTTTTGGTTAGTAGCTGACGCTTAACCACTGTGTCACCAGGGCTCCATAAAAACTCAATAAAAAACCAAACCCCGTGCCGTCGAGCTGATTCCAACTCACAGTGCCTCTACAGGACACAGTACAACTGCCCCATAGAGTTTCCAAGGAGTGCCTGGTGGATTTGAACTGCTGACCTTTTGGTCAGCAGCCGTAGCACTTAACCACTACGCCACCAGTTTCCAAAAACTCAACAGATAGATTTAAAATCAGATTAGTTAAAAATAAAGAGAGAAATGGTAAACTGCAAGATATACCACTAGAAAACATTAAAATAATGCATGGAGAGTAAAAAGAATAGAAAATACAAAAAAAACACAGGGAATATAGTGGTAAGTTTTAACACATGAAAAGTAGAGGTAACAAGAAAGGCGGAGAAGCAATATTTGAAGAGATAATGGCTGAGAATTTTCCAAAATCGATGAAAACACATCAAGCCAGAGATTCAAGAAGCCCTATAAATCCAAAGCAAGATAAATAAAAATAACATTATACCAAGTTACACCATATTAAAACTGTGAACATTAAAGGCAGAGAAACTTGAAAGCAGCCACAGAATTAACACAGATTACATTTTTTTTATTGTGGTGAAAATAGATACAACAAAACATTCACCAGTTCAACAATTTCTACATGTATAATTCAGTGACACTGATTATATTCTTCATATTGTACAACCATTATCGTTATCCTTTTCCAAATTCACAGATTACATTTTAATCAGCTGATTTCTCAACAGAAACTAAAAAAATTAAAAAAAAAATTTTTTCCCATACAAAAATTTATACATACATTGTTATGTGACCCTAACTGCTGTCCCCATACTGTGACAGAACACTCCTCCTTTCCACCCGATTCCCATGTCCATTCAACCAGCTCCTAACCCTGCCTTCCCATCTCAACTCCAGACAGAAGCTGCCCGTTTAGTCTCTTGTATCTACTTGAGCTAAGAGGCACACTCCTCACAAGTAGCACTTTATGTCCCACAGTCCAGTCCAGCCCCTGTCTGAAGAGTTGGCTTTGGAAATTGTTTTAGCTCTGAGCTGATAGAGAATCCAGGGGCCATACTTTCTAGGGTTCCTCCATTCTCAGTTAGACCATTAAGTCCGGTCTTCTTACTAGAATTTGAATTCTGCACCCCACCTTTCTCCTGCTCCATCCGGGACTCTCTTCAACAGAAATAAAAATTTTTACCAGGATATGTCTTAAATGTTCCCTTCTCATTAATCTCCAGGCCCTTTTTTTTTTTTTTTTTTACTATGTTGATTAATCCTTCTCTTCCAACAGTTACATTCTCTCTTTCTGGAACTGTGATCAGAAGAACACTGTATCTTCTAGACCTATTTTCCCAGACTCTTAACTTTCCTCTCATAATAGATTTCTAATCTTTTGGCTTTAATGCATGAACATGAGACTGATTTGCATGGAAGTATAATATTTTATAGGTTTACAAACAAGAGGTGTGCCATTAGCGTAATTCCCTAACTGAGGAATCCTGTTACAGACAAAAATCAGCATTATATCTAGAATCAGCAATATATCTAGCAGTATGCATTTGGTTTAGTAAAGTACCTCTTTTCACTTGAAAGGTTCCAATGTTAAAATTTAACTGATATTTTTAGAATATAATAATACTCCTTAAGGAATAATATTGCAATTAGTTCAGTTTGGCTGTCCTAGTTTACTTTTCTACTTAAAAACATTTCCCCCCATCTTCTCTGTCCTATAAATTGTGCTTGAACTCATTGTAGCTGCAGTGCAAAAACTGTATGTTTCAAGTAAAGAGAAGTACTAGTGAGCATTTACAGAATTTGAATGTGTATTGTCAGTGGTTTACATTTACTTTTAGGCTCCTGGGTCTGCAGATTGATTGTGGGTCAGCGAATTTAGGTTGGGCTTGGGAACCAAAAAAACCAAACCAAACCCACTGCCGTCAAGTTGATTCCAACTCATAGCTACCCTATAGGACAGGGTAGAACTGCCCCGTAGGGTTTCCAAGTCTGTAAATCTTTTTTTCTTTTTTTTTTTTATTGTTGTGCTTTAAGTGAAAGTTCACAATTCAAGTTAGTCTCTCGTACAAAAATTCATGCACACATTGTTATGCAACCCTAATTGCTCTCCCTATACTGTGACAGCACACTCCTCCTTTCCACCCCTGACTTCCCGTGTCCGTTCAACCAGCTCCTGACCCTCTCTGCCTTCTCATCTTGCCTCTGCAAAGGAGCTGCCCATTAGTCTCATGTATCTACTTGAACTAAGAAGTACACTCTTCACCACTATCATTTTATGTCCCATAGTCCAGTCTAATCTTTGTCTGAAGAGTTGGCCTCGGAAATGGTTTTAGTTTTGGGCTAACAGAGAGTCCGGGGGCCATGTCTTCCGGGGTCCTGCCAGTCTCAATCAAACCATTATGTCTGGTCTTTTTACAATAATTTGAGTTCTGCACCCTACTTTTCTCCTGCTCCATCAGGGACCCTCTGTTGTTTACCCTGTCAGGGTAGTCATTGGTGGTAGCCGGACACCGTCCAGTTCTTCTGGTCTCAGGCTGATGAAGTCTCCAGTTTACGTGGCCCTTTCTGTCTCTTGGGCTAATACTTTCCTTGGGTCTTTGGTGTTCTTCATTCTCCTTTGCTCCAGGTGGGGAGGGACCAACTGATGCACCTTAGACGGCCACTCACTAGCTTTAAAGACCTCCGATGCCACTCAGCAAAGTGGAATGCAGAACATTTTCTTAATAAACTTTGTTATGCCAATTAACCTAGATGTCCCCTGAAACCATGGTCCCCAGCCCCTCTCCCCTGCAACTCTGTCCCTCAAAGTGTCTGGTGGTATTCAGGAAACTTCTTAACTTTGGTTTAGTCCAGTTGTGCTGACTTCCCCTGTAGAGTGCGCTGTCCTTCCCTTCAGCTAAGATAATTCTTATCTACTACCTAGTTAGTGAATACCCCTCTCCCTCCTCCCCCCCTCACCCTCATAACCATCAAAGAACATTTTCTTCTGTGTTTAAACCTTTGCTTGAGTTCTTATAACAGTGGTCTTATACAATATTTGTCCTTTTGTGGCTGTCTAAATTCACTCGCATCCCCTAATACCTTCCAGATTCCTCCATGTTATGTTTCACGGATTCACTGTTGTTCTTTACC
>NW_004443964.1:18157785-18163687 GCF_000243295.1 Trichechus manatus latirostris
ATGAGGTATGTTCTTCTCATGGTGGATCACAGGAATGGAAAGGCCATGTCAAATCAGAGGAACACATTTAAGACCCCTGTTCACTAACTTTCCACTGGCCCAAGCAAGTCATAGAGCCAAGAACAGCATCAAAGGCCAACTCTAGTGTGACCGCAGTCACAAAGCAAAAGGAATGCATTTATAATTTTATAACAGAACGGAAGTGAAGAACTGGGAATAAACTAATTTATGAAGCATACAAGACAACAATTAGTGGTTCTCCAAATTACTCAATCTTTATTTTCTACCTTTTTCTTACCACTCTTCCTCCTTTAATCAACCAAACAAAAAGTTACAGAGACAGTGTGATTCAGATATGGCAGATAAATTGCTAGCTTGACAAAAAAATGTAGTTATGTTCGTGATTAGGCATTCTCAAAAGCTGAACTAAGAAAGCAAAGGATTATCTAGTATGTTGGCACTAAAGAAATGTTAGGGGTGATTATGATTCAACTAAAATTTCACCCATCACTAAGAAGTCTTTATCACAGATGATTATTAGATATTAAAGTTCAAGTCAATAAAGAAATTCTTTATCCTAAGGCAATACCTATTCTAAAGAACTGTCTTCTGATTTTCAAGCTATATAAACAACCATAAACAAAGCTTATGAATTAAAAATTTCTGACATGATATGTTCATTTTGTTATAATTCACTCAATTTATACTTACGACTTGTGAATTTTTCAGTTTGCATGCTATGCTTCAATAAAATTTATTTTTAAAAGGAATACAGAAGGAAAAAAAAACCCAACAACAACCAAAACTTGTAACAAGGTGATAAACTGGTCCCTAAAGTCAAAGGGCTTTTACATATTTCAGAAACAAAGGTCAAAACTATTCCAAAGGTCCTTTTAACGCAAGACTTATACCACATTGTGACTCTGTAACATTGTTACAACAACTCTATAGATCAGACAGGAAACAGACACAGAGAAGTTTAATAACTAGTATAGGATCAGACAACATGATTACCTATGTAGAAAATTCCAAGGAATCAACAAAAAAGCTACTAGAAAAAAATAAGTGAGTTAGGCAAAAATCACAGGATACAAAATCGATATATAAGAATCAAGTGTATTTCTATATACAAGCAATGAACACTTGAAAAATGAAATTTTTAAAAACCAGTACCAGTGTTGTGGTGGTGGTGTGCTATCAAGACAATTTCAACTCACAGCGATCCTATATGACAGAGCAGAATTGCCCTGCAGGGTTTCGAAGCTAATCTTTATGGGAGCTTTACAGGTCTTTTCTCCCACAGAGCCACTGGTGGATTCAAACCACCAACTTTTCTGTTTGCAGCCAATTTCTTAACCTTTGTGCCACCAGGGCGCCTAAATACTTAGGAATAAATCTAACAAAATATGTACAATACTTGTATGTTGAAAACTATGAAACACTGATGAGAGAATTCAAAGACATAAATGGTGAGATATACCGTGTTCGTGGATCTGAAGATTCCATATTGTTATGATGTTAATTCTCCTCAAAGTGATCTTTAGGTTTGAAACAATCCCAATCAAAATTAAGTAGTCCTTTTTTTTTTTTTTTGTAGGAATCAACAAGTTGATTTTAAAATTCACATGGAAATGGATTCGAGATCTAAATGTGAAACCTAAAACTATAAAATTTCTAGAAAAAAACATAAGAGAATGATTTTGTAACCGTGGGTCAGGCAAAGATTTCTTACAAATCACCCTAAAATTATGAACCATAAAAAAACTGATAAACTAGAATTCATCAAAATTAAAAATTTCTACTCTCCAAAAGATACTGTTACAAAATGAAAAGACCACCACCAATTGAGAGAAAATACTTGCAAAACATATACACAATAAAGGACTGGTATCTAGACTATATAAAAAATCTCTTTTAACTCAGTAATGAGGAAGAAAACATACACACACAGCAAAAGATTTGAACACACACTTCACTAAGTAATGGGTATCAGGTAAGCACATGAAAAGATGCTCATTAAGAAGGTGCAAATTAGAAGATGCTACTATACACATAGTGAAATAGCTAAAATGGAGCCCTAATTGAAAGGTCGGCAGTTCAAATCCACCCACCGGCTCTGAGGGAGAAAGACCTGGCCACCTGCTTCTGTAGAGATTACAGTCAAGAAAACCCTACAGGAATTTCTACTCTGTCACATGTCGCCATGAGTTGGAATAGATTCGACAGCACCCAACAACAAGAAATAGCTAAAATTAAAAAACCAAAATACTGACAAAGCCATGTCCTGGTGAGGATGTACTAGAACTCCCATATATTGTTAGTAAGAAGACAAAATGGCATACAACTTTGAGACAAACAGTTTGGTAGTTTAAATATACACTTACCATACGACCAAGCAATCCAACTCCTATGCATTTACCAAAAAGAAATGAAGACACGTGTATGTATACACACACAAAAAACCTGAAAAACTGTAAACTATCTAAATGTCCATCAACTCATGAATGAATAAACAAACTGTGGGATATACATACGATACAATATTACTCAGTGATGAAAACGAATGAACTACTGATATACAGAAAAATGAAAAATGAAAAAAAAAAAGGGATGAATCTCAAAGCCATTAAGCTAAGTGTAAGAAGCCAGAGTCAAAAGGCCACATACTGTTTGATTTCATTTATAGGATATTCTGGAAAATACTATAGGAACAGAAAAAAAGATTCCAGGGACTGGGGAGGACTAACTAAAAAGGGACACGAGGGAACTTTTTATGATGATGGAAATAGGCTATATCTTGATTTTAGTTGTAGTTACATGGCTGTGTGTTTGTCAAAATTCATGATACTTTATACTTGAATGGTGTGAACTTCACCCCTTTCATATATTAAACTTCAATAAACCTGATTTAAAACAAAACTCCTATAGAATATGTTCACTTTGTGATGACACACCAACTGTACACTTGTAATTTTGAACTTTTCTGTATGCATGTTTTATTTCACTGGAAGTTTATTTTTTTTAAGTATACAGGGAAAAAAAATTATAGCATGGGTGATAAACTGGTCCCTATAGCGAGTTTAAAAAAAAAAAAAATCTGTTGCCATTGAGTCGATTCCGATATTGCGACCCTACAGGACAGAGCAGAACTGACCCATAGGGTTTCCAAGATTGTAATCTTTACAGAAGCAGATTGCCATTTCTTTCTTCCTCAGAGCAGCTGGTGGGTTTGAACCACTGACCTTTCGGTTAGCAGCCAAGAGTTTAACCACTGCACCACCAGGGCTCCTTAGTTAGTAGCGGAAGATAATTTAGAACATTGTCTAGAAGGCCCCAATGATCTGGCTCCCATCTACTTAATTCTCTGATCTTAGTACCTCCCACTTCCCGCTCACAATACTTCAGTCACACTGGCCTTTCTGTCCTTTAATCTGGCCAAATTTATTCTCAATTTATGGTTTTTGCTATTTCTGCTGCCTAAAATGTTTAGTCCCCATATCTCTGCATAGTTGGCTTTCCCTTGTCTTTAAAAGGCCTTAGCTTAAATGTCACTTCCTCAGAGTGCCCCTTCCAGGACTAAAGCTGCCATTCACTTTCTCCTCCACCTCTTATTTTAAATCACATAATTTTCTGGACAGCACGTATCACTACCTGAAATTACCTTGCTCTTTGTCTCACTCTTCTAGAATAAAGTATCATAAAGACAGGGACTTCTCTGACTTGTTTTATTGCTCATGCCACTCAACTTGATTAGAACTTAGGTCACAGGGTGGCACTGGAAGGGCAGGGTGGCAGAGCTGACTCACAGACCTGGTCTCCTGTAGGGTCCAACTCTGACCTTTCCATCTACCTGAGGGTCTCCTGTCCGTGTTTGCTTGTCAGAGTTCCAGTCTCCACACAGAAAAAAATCTTTCCTTGCAGAGGCTTTAACGCACTGGCTAGGATCTCCAGTACACAGCTGAATAGAAGTAGTGATAACAGGCATCTGAATGGGAAAACTTTCACTTTTTCACTACTCTGTCTGCTTAGTATCCTGCCTTTCCACAGAGGAATGGATCATTACTCAGCTGCTCATAATCTGGAGCCAGTGATCTTTTCATCCAAGAGAAACTGGCTTTGCTACATCCTTCCCAGAGAAGCCTATACAGAGGTGTGTTGCTAGAAAACTACAGGAACCTGGCCTCAGTGAGGTATCATCTAAGAAAACCTACTGTGATCTCACAGTTGTAGCAAAGAGAAGAGCCAAGGACAAAGGACACTGGAGTAGAAAATTCTCTAAGGCATCTGTGCTGACTGGGACCTTCAACTTAAAACTAGAGACAACTTCAAAACAGGAGATTTTTGGGAAAACACAATCAGTGAGATGCAAATGGAGATGACTCTTAGTGGAGATAAATTCTATGTGGAAAAGGCTTTTGAAGGAGTGCTTAACTTATTTTACAGGGAAAGAAATCACGGGGAGAGATAAACTATGAATGTAAGGATTTTAAGAAAGCCTTCAGTAACCATTACTCCCTTCAGAGACACAGAAGAATTCAAAATGGAGAGAAACTTTTGGACTCATTTCAGAGTGGGAGAGCATTCGATCTACAGCCATCCTTAGACATACACGAGATCTCATACATGTCATCAGCATGGAAAATTCTTCAGAACCAATTCTTGTCTTGAAGTGCACAGGAAAATATATACTGGGCAGAAATTATGAATGAAGAGCAAGGGAAAGTCTTCAGCAGGAGCCGTCATCTTACTGTGCACCAGCATCCTTCTGGGGAGAAATTCTACAAATACAATGACAGCGTAAAAGCCTTCAGCAGGAACTTTCACCTTACAATGCCTTTGGGAATACACACAGGAGAAAATCCCTATGAATTCAGTGAATACAGAACAGCCTTCAGCAAGCACTTTAATCTTGCTGCACCCATGTGAGTACAAACTGGGGAGAAAAGTCTATGAACGCAATGACTGTAGAAAACTTTTCAGAAGTCACTTATCTCCTGGGAGAAATGTAAGGACGTGTGCAGGAGAGAAGCCTTATGCGTGTAATGAATGTGAGAAAGGCTTCAATGATCCCGCTTGCCTTCAGAGACATATGAAAATTCACACCGGAGAGAAAAACCTTATAAATGTATTCCACGTGGGGAAGCATTCAGCCAAAAACTTTCCTTTGTTCTACATAAGAGAATTAACACAATGAAATAAATCTTAAGAGTATTTAAAAAGATTAGTAAGGATAGACATTTGAAAAACAAAATTAGTTCTAATTCCAGGAAAGCTGGAGTAATATGCATATTCCACCTTGTCTCTCCCACTGCATGCAACTAAATCCTTGATAGAATGCATGGAGGAGCTATCTGAGGTCTCTGAAAGTAAATCCTAACAGGCAGATTGAGGAAAGAGATCAGAATTTGACGTTCCACTAAGTGGTGGTGAGTTTACCACGCTCTCCTCAGGTATTACCTGGGCTGGACTCAAAGGCAGCCCCAAACCAAGCAATGTGCACTAAGTAAGGTCAGAAAAAGCTTCAAGAGAATCCCTCCCTTTCTGGTTCAAGGAGCAGGAAAGGGGCCTGTATGGATCTGAGAAACTGGAGGAAATACCCTCTCCCTTTCTTCCCCCTTTCTCCCTTCTCTGTTATCCTAGCCCCCAGGCAATAACAAGCAGCAGCAGCACAGAGATGGTAGTGGCTGTGGAGAGACATCTAAACTTCAGAGGAAGGAGAGCCCTTTTCTCTGATTACAGGAGCTGCGGTCCAAAGATGTGAGGCAATTCCCCATTCTTTTTTGTCAGCTGTAGGAAGGGAATATCAGACCGGGAAAACTAAAGCCCCTGCTTTCTGGCCAGAGGACTGGAAAGGGCGGCCCCAGAGACCTGGAAAAAGCTGGTGATATTGTGATGACAAGGG
>NW_004443964.1:18165775-18167502 GCF_000243295.1 Trichechus manatus latirostris
TGTGACATCTGACACCGCCCTGCCCATTAAGCAGGGTCCTCACCTATCCACATCAGGGATTTGAGGACTTGTGGCTCCACCCACTCCACTGAGCCACCCATGAGAGGGGTCCAAGAATAAGTGGTGACTCCCAATCCTTACAGCCAACAGCACTGGGTGCCCATAGTCTGGCTGTAAAACCCAATCACCTACGTACTCTAAGGAACAGGGACACGCCTTTAACTCAGACACTCAGAGGCAGAAGTCAGGCCCCTGCTTTGATAAGTGCATGACCTCCTACTGCAGCCAGATGTCTGTGCCTACACCAATCACCCCTGCCCGTCTAGGACTGTAGGTGAGGGCCCGCACCACACGCTCAGTGACGAACAACCTAGATACCTGAGCTGAATCCATACAAGAAAAGCAAATGGACTCTTGGGCTCACATGTCTAGTAACAGCTCTAACCAAACGGTGACAGGACGTTAGAGCTTCAAAGGCGCCAATAATCAAATTAGCTCACACTAGCAGCCTATCTGAGCATATCAAAACAAAACAAGAAGCTAGGACACAGTAAGCAAACATGAAATAAACGAATATAATAATTTATTGATGACTTGGAGACAACAGTCATAATCAAGTTACATAAAGAGGCAGACCTTGATGGCTTCAGCAAGCCACAAAAACAAAGAATCAAGAAACATTCTGGAGGAAGAGAACTTCCTGGAATTACCAGAGGTAGAATTCAAAAGATTAATACACTGAACTCTTCAAGATATCAGGACGCAGATCATGCAAAACACAGAATAAGCCAAGGAACACAAAGGCAAACAATAGAGGAACTTAAGAAGGTTATTCAAAAGCATAATGACAAATTTAACAGGCTGCAAGAATCCATAGAGAGACAGCAAACAGAAATCCAAAAGATTAACAATAAAATTTCAGAATTAGACAACTCAACAGAAAGTCATAGGAAAGAACTGAGGCAACAGAAGTCAGAATTAGTGAGACTGAAGATAAAGCACTTTACACCAAATTAACTGAGGAAAAATTAGATAAAAGAATTTTAAAAAAATGAAGAAACCCTAAGAATTATGTGGGACTCTATCAAGAAGAATAACCTACGAGTGATTGGAGTACCAGAACAGTGGGGAAAACAAAAAATACAGAGAGAATTGTTGAAGACTTGTTGGCAGAAAAACTTCCCTGATATTTTAAAGATGAGAAGATATCTATCCAAGAAGCTCATCGAACCTCACACAAGGAAGATCCCAAAAGAAAGTCACTAAGACAAAATATAATCAAACTTGCCAAAACTAAAGATAAAGGCAGAATTTTAAGAGCAGCTAGGGATAAACGAAAAGTCATCAACAAAGGAGAGTCAATAAGACTAAGCTCGGATTACTCAGCAGAAACCATGCAGGCTAGAAGGCAATGGGATGCCATATACAAAACCTTGATGGAAAAAAATTGCCAGCCAAGAATATATATCCAACAAAACTGTCTCTCAAATGATGGCAAAATTAGGGCATTTCCAGATAAATAGAAGTTTAGGGAATTTACAAAAACCAAACCAAAATTACAAGAAATACTAAAGAGAGTCCTTTGGTTAGAAAATCAATAACATCAGCTAACAACGCAAGACTAGAACATAGGACAGAGCAACCAGATATAAACCCAGATAGGGAAGTCACAAAAATAAAGCTAAAACATTGAAAATAGGAAAACAGAGACATCAATATGTAAAAGA
>NW_004443964.1:18168106-18169096 GCF_000243295.1 Trichechus manatus latirostris
GAGTGGCAATATTAATCTCTGAAAAAATAGACTTTAAAGTAAAATCCACCACAAAGGATAAGGAAGGACACCGTATAATGATTAAAGGGTCAATACACCAGGAAGATATAACCACAATATTTACACACTAAACGACAGGGTTCCAAAATAGACAAAACAAACTCTTTAACAGCACTGAAACGAGAGAGACGGCTCCACAATAACAGCAGACTTCAACACACCACTTTCGGTGAAGGACAGAACATCCAGAAAGAAACTCAACAAAGACACAGAAGATCTAAATGCCAAAATCAACCAACTCAATCTCATGGACATATGTCGAACACTCGACCCAAGAGCAGCCAAGTATACTTTCTTTTCCAATGCGCATGGAACATTCTCGAGAATAGACCACATATTAGGCCATAAAGCAAGCCTTAACAGAATCCAAAGCACTGACATATTAGAAAGCGTCTTTTCTGACCATAAAGCCATAAAAGTAGAAATCAGTAACTGAAAAAGCAAGGAAAAAAAAATCAAACACATGGAAACTGAACAACACCTTGCTCAAAAACTACCAGGTTACAGAAAAAACTTAAGGATGGAATAAAGAAATATACAGAATCAAATAAGAATGAAAACACATCCTACCAAAATCTTTGGGACACAGCATAAGCAGTGCTCAGAGGTCAATTTATAGCAATAAATGCACACATCCACAAAGAAGAAAGGGCCAAAATCAAGACAATAACTCTACAACTCAAAAAAATAGAAAGACACCAGCAAAAGAAGCCCTTGGGTGCCAGAAGAAAGGGAATAATAAGAATTAGAGCAGAATTAAATGAAATAGAGAATAGAAAAACAACTGAAAGATTAAGAAGACCAAAAGCTAGTTCTTTGAAAAGATCCAACAAAATCAATAAACCAACTTGCCAAACTGACAAAAGAAAAACAGGAGAGGAAGCAAATAACCCATATAAGAAATGAGATGGGTGATAGCACAACAGACCC
>NW_004443964.1:18175911-18182660 GCF_000243295.1 Trichechus manatus latirostris
TCAAGGACCTAAATATAAGAGTTCAAACTATAAAACTCTTAGAAGAAAACACAGGGGTAAATCTTCATGATATTGGATTTGGCAAAAGATTTGATCAAAAGCACAAGCAACAAAAGAAAAAATAAATTGGACTTCACCAAAAGTAAAAACTTTTGTGCTTCAAAGGGCACCATCAAGAAGGTGAAAAGACAACACAGAATGGGAGAAAATATTTTCAAACTACATATATGATGAGAGGCTTGTATTCAGAATACATAAAGAACTCTTACAACTCAACAAAAAGACAAATAACCCAATTAAAAAACAGGCAAAGTATCTGAACAGACATTTCTCCAAGGAAGCTATACAAATGGCCAATAAGCACATGAAAAGATGCTTGACATCATTTAGTCAGCAAGAAAATGCAAATCGTTTCCACCATGAAGTACCACTTCACACCCACTAGGATGGCTAGAATCAAAAAGTCAGATAATAAAAAGTGCTGTCAAGGATATGGAGAAACTGCAGCCCTCATATGCTGCTAGGTGGGAATATAAAATGGTGTAGCCACTTTGGAAAATAGTCTGGCAGTTCCTCAAAGTATTAAATAGAGTTATATGATCCATCAATTCTACTCCAAGAGAAATAAGAACATACATCCACACAAGAACTTGTACATGAATGTTTATAGCAGCATTATTCTTAAAGCCAAGAGGTAGAAATAATCCAACTGTCTATTAATGGATGAACAAAATGTGGTATGTCCATGCAGTGGGATATTATTTGGCCCTAAACAGGAATGAAGTACTGACACATGCTACAACTTGGATGAACCTTAAAAACATTATGCTAAGTGAAAGAAGTCAGTCACAAAATTTCACACATTATATGATTCCATTCATATGAAAAGTCCAGAATAATGAAATCTATACAGAAGGAAGACTGGTGGTTGCTTAGGGTGGGAATGGAATGATGGAGAGATGGGGTTAGCTAAAGGGTTTGAATTTTTTTTGTTTCTCTGTGGTGGTGAACATGGTCTAAAACTGACTATAGTGATGGTTGTACATATTTGTAAATATACTAAAAACCATTGAATTGTACACTTTAAATGGGTGAACTCTACGGTATGTGAAATATATCTCAATAAAGCTGTTTTAAAAGTCCCTAGGACTGTTTTACTACAACAAAAATTCCATTTACGTGCTCTGTAAGAGATAAATCTATTTTTTTTTTTAATTGTACTTCAGGTGAAGGCTTACAGAACAAATAGTTTCTCATGAAACAGTAGCACACATATTGTTTTATGACATTGGTTAACAACCCAGAGATAAATCTATTTTTGAGTTTGTTTTACCAGGATTTTAAAAATCATATGGAAACACATTCATTTCATTATGTCTTTATTTTTAAGAATAATAGAGAAAGCATATTCACACATACAATTTAAGAAAAGCTATAATAAATTTGAATTTATATAAACTATTCCCTCAAATTTATTATGCAGAAAGAGAAAAAATAGCCATCATAAATAAATCCATCATAATAGGTACAGTAAAACATAAATCAATAGACTGAGGAATGGATAGCAAGCCTAAGATTAAAAAATAAGACTAAGTCAAGCTAAAGCTTTAACATAGTGGTCTATCTGACTATAAAATTAGCACCTTAGTCAAATTAAAAATGTATTAAAGCATCAACAATATTCTTTATTCGTCCTTTTTATACAACCACATGGCTTGTTTTTAATTTGACAGGGAAAAGTAGTAGTCACTGCAAGTAAGTTTAACAAGGCTTTCTAAAAAGTAGGTTATAAGGACTTAAGTCTTACAATATAAATCCAATCTTCTCACTTATTTCCAATATAAAATCAAAAGATAGATTCTCTACAGAAAAATACTTTCACCCAAAGCCAAGCTGGTCTTTTTTTTTTTTTCTTCTATTCAATGTACTAAAAAATAAGTTACCAAGAAGTTCTTTTGGCAATTGCAGCCACAATAACAGAAAGTACCTCATTATGAATTTTGAAACACTTTGCCAACGATGTGGTTCAACAACTCCCCTTCCCAGGTCTATAATCCTGCTCCTTACTAACAGATAGCAGTACTTAAGAAATTCTGTATAGTAGGGGAAATAACTAGAACTGAGATTCTGTATTACGTGTGCTTTGGTAACTAGAGCCCCCATTCTGAACCTATTTCCCCACTTCTCTGTGAAATATATCACTGTAATCTTAAGCACATATGCTTTACAGGAAATTAAAGAAAGATGCTGCCTTAACAAGAAGTAAAGAAAGAAGCTAACTTTCTTTTTTAAGCTACCTTTCTTAAAACTTACCTGTGAAAATACAATACACTTTCTATTTTTTAGTGAAAAGGTCAATGGCATATGAATTACTCTTGCCAAATCAACCACTTGAGATGGAAACATTATTTAAACTCATCTGTGGTCTGGCACACTGTTACCAGCATATGCTATCACAGAAATTACACTGTGAAAAACAAATGGGAACCCTAATGTATCCATCTAATATTTAAAAAGTTTTTAAATAAATATTCTAAAAACATTTTTAAATATACTTACCTAGAATAATTTACACTTTAAAAAGATAATCCTTATAATAGTGTGCAGAATATACTGGGATAAGGAGAGAATAGGCAGTGGTTTTCAGCCTCCCTGGCTGCATTACACATTAGAATTTGCTGAAGAGCTTTAAAAGAAAATTGATGTCTAGGACATGCACTGGCCCCATGCATTCGGTATGTATGAGGCCCCAGGCATTAGTATTTTTTTTTAAGTCCCTTGATAATTTTAAAGTGTAGCCATAGTTAAAAATCACTGGCCTAGGGGGTCTCCAAACTCTTTTTGTAAAGGGACTGCGAGTAATTATTTTAGGCTTTGTAGGCCATATAGTTTCTCAACTACTCAACTCAACCCACAGACAATACATGAATGAATGTGTGGCTCTGTTCCAATAAAACTTTACTCACATTTAAGTTTGAATTTCATATAATCTTTGCATATCACAAAATAGTATTCTTCATTTAATTTGTCAATGATTTAGAAATGCAGAAACTACTCCTCGACCATGGGCCATATAAAAGCAGGGGATGGGCTGGATTTGACCTACAGGAAGTAGTTTGCTGATGTTTATCTACATACAGGGAGATCAGTTAGAAGGCTAATTAAAGCAATCCCTGTGAAAAGTAATAAGCTGAATTAAGGTAAGGGCAGTGAGGATGGGAGGAAGGCTTTGCAAATGAGGTCTTACCTACTCCAAAGGCCACTGAAAGTTTAATGGCTCAAGGACCATTTTCTTGGCTCTCTGAGGCAATCTTAACATACTTTTTGGGAATAAAATGTACGACCTTCCAATAAACACCTTGAAGAAATGGAAGACTCCATTGCTTAATTACATGTAGCTTCTGTCAATCCTCCCTTTGACAAAGCAAAGCATTTACAAGGTGGTTAGAAGTGCACAATGCATTACAGAAGACGTTTTTCCCTAAGTAGAATTTTATGGTTCTTCATGGAATCAAAGCTGCAATCTTAGGCTTATTAGCTCCATACACAGTGTTGTTGTTAGGTGTTATCAAGTTGGTTCCAACTCATAGCGACTCCATGCACAACAGAACAAAACACTACCCAGTCTTGCGCCATCCTCACAATTACTGCTATGTCTGAGCCCACTGTTGCAGCCACTGTGTCAATCCACCTCACTGAGGGTCTTCCTCTTTTTTTGCTGACCCTCTACCTTACCAAGCGTGATGTCCTTTTCCAGGGCCTGGTCCCTCCTTATAACATGTCCAAAGTACGTGAGATGAAGTTTCACCATCATTGCTTCTAAGGAGCATTCTAGCTGTACTTCTTCCAAGACAGATTTGTTCATTCTTCTGGAAGTCCATGGTATATTCAATATTCTTTGCCAACACCATAATTCAAATGCCTCAATTCTTCTTCGGTCTTCCTTACTCATTGTTCAGCTTTCGCATGCACAGGAGGCAACTGAAAATACCATAGTTTGGGTCAGGTGCACCTGAGACCTCAAGGAGACATCTTTGCTTTTTAACACTTTAATTAAAGAGGTCTTTTGTAGCAGATTTGCCTAGTGCAATATATCGTTTGATTTCTTGACTGCTGCTTCCATGGGCATTGATTGTGGATCCAAGTAAATGAAATCCTTGATGAGCTCAATATTTTCTCTGTTTATCATGATGTTGCTTATCTGTCCACTTGTTTTCTGTATGCTGAAGTGTGTCTTGGTCATCTAGTGCTGCTCTAACAGAAATACCATGAGTGGATGGCTTTAACAAAGAGAAATTTATTTTCTCACAGTCTAGTAGGCTAGAAGTCCAAATTCAGGGTGTCAGCTCCAAGGGAAGGCGCTCTCTCTCTGTCAGCTCTGGAGGAACGTCCTCATTGTCATCAGTCTTTCCCTGGACTAGGAGCTTCTCTGCGCAGGAACCTCAAGTCCAAAGGACGCACTCTGCTCCTGGTGCTTCTTTCTTGGTGGTATGAGGTCCCCAATTCTCTGCTTGCTTTCCTTTCCTTTTATCTCTTGTAAGGTAAAAGGTGGTGCAGGCCACACCCTAGGGAAACTCCCTTTACCTTGGATCAGGGATGTGACCTGGGTAAGGGTGGTGTTACAATCCCACCCTAATCCTCTTTAACATAAAATTACAATCACAAAATGGAGGCCAACCACAGAATTCTGGGAATCATGGCCTAGCCAAATTGATACACACATTTTTGGGGGGACATAATTCAAACCATGACAAAGTGTAATCCATACTGAAGGCTGTAGTCTTTGATCTTCATCAGTAATTGCTTTAAGTCCTTCACTTTCAGCAAGCAAGGTCGTGTCATCTGCATATCGTAGGTTATTAATGAGTCTTCCTCCAATCCTGATGTCGTGTTCTTCTTCATATAGTCCAGGTTATATAAATACAGTTTATATAAATACAATTAAGGACATGATTTAGTCTTGACACTCTAGTTCCTACCCCAAATAAAACATTGTTGAAAGCCATAATATATAAATTATGGAGTAATGCTAGTCCCTATTTTCCTGAAAAATTAATGTGTACATCATTTCTACAGTTTGAATTCAATTCAGGTTTGAAACCAAAATTGGATTTTAAAATATTAAAATTCATTTACAAATAAAATTTTTGTAGATAACTATTTTTACATAAATATTCCACATGGGTGAATAAGAAAATACTAGCAGCCCACCAAAGTTTTCAAGTGCAGAATGGAAATCACATGGCATGTCATAAAATAAAAATACAGGCAGAATACGAGAATACAACAGTCCTCTGTAGACAACCCTATTCGTTTTACTCAATTTCTAATTATTTGTAAGAAGTTTTCATGAATCAAACACAATGGAACTAGTAATCACTAAGACACCTGAGACAGACATCACAAAATTGCTGAAGGTGATCTGAAACAATACATCTGTGAAAGAAATGTAAAAATTAACTTCTAATTTGTATTCTATTTTTAGATTTAAAGGTTACTAGGAAATGTGTGAGTACATATAGTCATGTGCATACAAACATACAGAAATACCATCAGCTGCAACAGAGAAAAGCAGCGTGGTGTAGTGCATAAAAACAACGTGTGGGCAAAAGAAGACCTGGTTTTTAATTCCATGGATGTCACTTTTAGCTGAGTTTCTCTGAGCCTCAGTTTTCTTATCTGTAAAATTGGGATCAAAATAACATCTTCCTCTGAAGGTTGCTGTAAAGTTCTAATAGCTAAAATATTTGACAGCAATGTGTAATCTCTAAATTAGTGATTTTCAACCAGGGGCAAACCTTGGACATTTGGGAATGTCTGGAGACATTTTTGGTTGTTAAAACTGGGAGGGAGCTGCTAGTATCTAGTGTGTGGAGGCCAGGGATGCTGCTAAATTTCCCACAACTCACAGAACAACAAAAAATTATCCGGTCCATATGTCAAAGTTGAGAAATCCTGCTCTAAATGTTCATAATTATCTTTATAAATAAATGTACTGAAGTTTTTTTAATGAAAAAATTTCAAACATACAGAAAATACTGAGAAAAACAGAACATACACCTGTGTAGCAACTATCAAGCTTTAACAAACCTTAAGATTTTCCCATATTCGTATCAATTTGCTTTAAAAAAATAAAATATTACCAATTATGCAAAGTTGATATCTTCTTTATACCATTTTCGAGTACAATTTCTCTTCCCCATTCCTGTCCTAAATTACTATATAATATCCCAACCATGTTTCTACTCTTATTAGATATATATGCCTCCATAAACATTTACGTAAGTGGAATAATACTATTCAGATCATTCTGCAATTTGCTATTTTGACATAATATTTATGTTTTGAAAATTATCTGTATGGATAATTGTAGTTCTAGATAACTCATTTTCACTCTGGAATGGTATTCGACTGTATGAATATATCACCATTTATTTCTCCTCTCTTTGATGGAGATTTAGGTAGTTTCCAGTTTTATAGTATTTCAAGGAAGCCTGGAATGAATTACTTCCCTTAGCACATATTCAATCTCCTTGTACACAAGCTCCTTGTGCACATGTTCAAGACTTAAAAATGGAAAATGGTACAACCACTATGGAAAATGGTATGGCGCTTCCTCAAAAAGCTAGAAATGGAAATACTTCATGATGCAGCAATCCCACTCCTAGGTATATACCCTAGAGGTCTAATAGCAGTGGTATGACTAGACATACACACACCTATGTTCACTGCAGCATTATTCACAACAG
>NW_004443964.1:18183915-18189233 GCF_000243295.1 Trichechus manatus latirostris
AATATGTATAGAAATTGTTAAATGGGAACCTAAATTGCTGTGTAAACTTTCACCTAAAACACAATATTTTAAAAAGAAAAAAAAAGATCTAAAAGTGGAATTACTAAACAAAACTTTGTAAGAGCAACCAAATTTCTCTGAAAATAGTTGCACCAATTTATACTTCCATGAGAAGTGTTCCCATTTCCCCACATTTTCACAAACACCTATTAAGCCTTTTCATTTTTACTAATTTGATTAGTGTGAATTGGTATCTGATTTTTGTTTTAATTTGCACTTCCCTCATTAATAATGAAGTAGAGCATATGTTTTTTGGCCATTTAGAGTTTGTGAATTCTTGTTTATATCCTCTGCTCATTTTTCCCACATTCTTCTGGCCTCTGTGTTTTCTGATGAGAAATCCGCAGTCATTCAAATTGCTGCTGTCCCCTTATAGGTAATGTCATTTTTTTTTTTCCAGGCTGCTTTCAAGACTTTTTTCTTTGTATTTACTTTTCAGCAGTTTGATTAAGTGGTGTCTGTGTATGAGTTTAAGTTTATTCAGTTTGTCTTCAAGTTCACTGGTTCCTTCCTCTGTCCTCTCTGTTCTGCCATTAAGCCCATCAAGTATGTTTTTTTGTTCGTTAATATATTTTTTAGTTCTAAAAGTCCCATTTGCTTTTCTTTATATGTTCTAATGTCTTTACTGAGACTTTACTTTTCCATTTATTTCAAGAGTGTTCACACAATTGCTTGTTGGAGCATTTTTATAATAGGTGCTTCAGAATCTTTGTCAGATAATCCAACATCTGGGTCATCTTGGCATTGGTGTCTATTGACTGTCTTTTCCCTTGCAAGTCGAGATTTTTCTTGGCTCTTTGTATATCAGCTAATTTTGGATTATATCTGCACATTTTTAATATTTTAAGTTATGAGACTCCAGGTCTTATTTAAATCCTGTGGAAAATGTCAGTTCCATTTTCAAAGCCTTTGCAGTGCTATTCCTGTCCTGCTTGCATGCTACCCAGTGGTCAGTCTGGGACTTGAGCAGTAATATGTTAGGTCAGTTCTAAAAGTCTTTAGTATGCTGATTAGGACCAGATCCACATCTGTACAGCTTAGTTGTGACTCCAGAAGTTTATAGTAAACTACAGGGTTGCCTTCCTAAGGTCCTCCCTCTCTGCAATCTTGGTACTTTCCAGTTCCCTGAGGTTCCTCTTTTCAGTATTCTGACAAGAAACCTGGGGCTACAGTTACTCTGCTCTGCCATACATTCCACAACTGCAGCTGTGGTTGAGGTCCAGCAGGGAAAGGCAGAGAGAGAAAAAAAGCAACAGGAGTTGGTCTCATCCTCTTGTGAACACAGCTCCACCAAGGTTCCCCTCCCTCAGAATTTTGGCTTTTGTGGGCTCTGGCTGCCACCACCATGACCTCAGATCAAGACTAGATGGATTCTATTGCAGTGTGCACTCTTTCTGTATCCTGGCACCCGCTTCTAGCTTTCGAGCTAAGTTCCATTCAGGAGATACTGGCAGAAAAAATTGATGGTGTCTTTTCCCCTAATCTACCTGCTACTGTTTAGTTTTCAGAGTTTCCTGAAATAGCTGTTCCATGCATTGTGCCCAAGCTTTATAGATGAGCATGCAGAGGGAGGGACAAAGTAGAATGTGCTTACTTCATCTTAAAACCAAACAAAACCAGTTACCGTCAAGTCAATTCTGACTCATGGTGACCTCATGTGTGTCAGAGTAGAAAACCATACAGTTTTCAGTGGCTGATTTTTTTTCAGAAGTAGATGTCCAGGCATTTCTTCCAAGGCACCTCTGGGGGGACTCAAACCTCCAAACTTTCAGTTAGCAGTTGAGCGCATTAATTGTTAGCACCACCCAAGAACTCCTACTCCAGCTACCTGGACTATACTCTAAACACTAATCCTTTGTAACACAGCATGGTAAATATCTTCTCTTTTAACTTGGTTTTTAGTCTCTTTTGTCTTAGTAAAGTTTTTATTGAAATGAAGTCAAATCTTCTTATGTTTTCCTTTATTATTTGTTATTAAGAAAACTTACCCTATCCCGATGTCATAAACATATTTTCCTCTAAAATATTTCAAGTTTTGCTATTCTCATTTTGGATATTAATCAATCTGGCACTTATTTATATATACATGGTGTGAGAACAGACCTAATTTAAATTTCTACCATATGGATAAACAATTGGATCTTGCGAGGTATATGACAATTACTGATTTTTTTTTTTTAAATTGTGCTTTAGGTGAAAGTTTTGTAATTGTGCTTTAGGTGAAAGTTTATAGCTCAAGTTAGTTTCTCATACAAAAATTTATACACACATTGTTATATGACCCTAGTTTCTATCCCTATAATGTGACAGCACACTCTCCCTTTCCATCCTGGATTTCCCATGTCCATTCCACCAGCTCCTATCCCTTCCTGCCTTCTCATCTCGCCTCCAGACAGGAGCTGCCCAATTAGTCTTCTGTATCTACTTGAACTAAGAAGCAAACTCTTCACGAGTATCATTTTATGTCTTATATTCCAGTCTAACCTTTGACAACTACTCATTTTTAATGTGTTTCATCTACACAGTAGTCTTGCTGAACTATCTTATTAGAGCTAAGAGATTTTTTAAATAAAGTTTTTTCTCTTTTCTAATTATCTTTCCTTCTCTTATCTTTCAGTTCAATCTTGAATAGTAGGAAAGATAACTATATCCTTTTCTTGTTCCTAAGCTTAATGATATTTAAGTATAATGTCTGACATATTTGTCAAATAATGAAATGCTGCTTATACTTCTAGTTTGTGAAAGATTTTTAACAAGCAACTACTCATTTTTCTAATATCAGTTTAGTTATCTCTTTTTTAATATTTTTTTCTTTTGGAATAATTTTTGATTTACAAAAAAGTTACAAAGATAGTACTGAGAGTGCCCATATATTCCTCACTTTGCTTCTCCTAATGTTCACTTCTTACATAACCATTTGTCAAAACTAAGAAATTAACATTGTGATCAGTACATTTTAATCACTTTTTTTCCTGCACATACTGGGATGAGAAAATGTTTTTCCCTTTAATCTGTTAATGTGGTGAACTACATTAATGTATTTTTTTATACTGAACCATCCTAGGAGTAGCCCTATTTGTCATGTGAGGCTGTGTGATTTTCAGGTGAATGATTACATCTCTGTGTGTATGTATGTGTGTGTATACATACATACACACACATAAATGCACACAAAAACACTAATTGGTCACCTTCTCAGGATGACAGGGAACCAGTTCATTATCCTGAAAACTTGGGAAATAAAAGGAAAGAATCAAACATTTATCCTGCATTTCCCAGATGAACTGTAGCCAAAGAGCATATAAGAGAAGAGATCGCCTTATAAAATTATTCCAGCTAATACATGAGAAGAAGCCTTGGTGGCACAGTGGTTAAAAGCACTCAATTGCTAATCGAAAGATCAGTGGTTTGAACCCACAAGCCACTCCACAGGAGAAAGATGTGGCAGTCTGCTTCCATAAGATTTACAGCCTTAGAAACCCTATGGGCAGTTCTATTCTGTCCTACTGGGTCGCTAGGAGTTGGAATTGACTCGACGGCAGTGGGTTTTTTTTAATATGAGTGTAAAAATGGCATGGCACGAATGTCTGACCTCCTCTAACTTCACAAGAGGGAAGGAGAATAAAGATCAACAGCCCAAGGCTGATTCCTATGAGGCAAAGATCAGACATGCCTCCTCTCTCCAGCAACTTCACCAATTCTGACACCAACAGTCCCTCCCACAGCACTTTCTACTTCTCTGTTGAGTTCCATAATTCATTACAATGGCTACACAGAATGCACTGACAATACTCACAATTACAGGGAATTTATTAGGGAAGTAACAGGTTACAATTCAGGCTCAGGAATGCTTAGGATACAGTTCTTCCATTGGGACAGCCTCTTTTCAGCTGTGCCCACTGGTACACCTCTCTCTAGCCCCTCAGCACTGCCCTATTCGGGCAAGTGTTACAAAGCTTTTTTAGCTCTGCCAATAAGTGCCCCTCTGCCTCCTGCCCGTTTCATGCCATTGTTTCTCTGCCACTGCTTCTCACTATCTTCAGTGTTACAACTCTCTGTCTCCTGATTCGAGGAATTTCTCACTGCAGGGATCCCAGGTCCAAAGGATGCACTCTGCTCTTGGCCCTTCTTTCTTGGTGGTGGTGAGATCCTCTCTCTCTCACCTCTGGGATGTCTCATTTTAAGCCTACCGGGATGGCAAAACCGACCAATCCCCTTGTTAGGGTACCATATAGCTTATTAGCATGGTCCCACTCAATCATTTGGTGGGAGTTGCAAGATCATGGTGAGAAAAGCCACATAAAAGCGATCCATCGTACCACAATGAGAAACAAAGGAAAGAGTATCACCATTTCACAACTCAATGAATTAACAGATCTACAGGAATTGAGCATTAGTGGCTAATAATACCACAAAAAAGTGAAAACCAGACATTATATGCCTACCTCCTAACAACTGAATACAACTACAGTTTTGTCAAAGGGATCAAACCTAAGTCTAGTCAAACCTCTGAATCCAGCTGTCAATTTGCAGGAAAAACCAAAGACCATAGGAAATACTGATTTTTCCGCGTACACACAGTTAACAAATTTCAGACTGTGGGAAATTATAGAGATCAAATGACTCAGGTCTTTCAACATTATGATAAACCGGAAAAGAAAGTGATGGGTGGGAAACCTATAGATCTGTGCTATTCAATATAATAACTAACTAACTACATATGGCTATTGAAATTTAAATTTAATAAAATTTAAAACTCAGTTACTCAATCACACTAGCCACATTTCAACAATTCAACAGCCACATGTCGCTAGTGGTTACTATGTTGGACAGCGCAGAAACAGGTCATTTTCATCACTGCAGAAAATTCTATTGGACAGTGCTGCTATAGATGAAAACATACATCAGTTTTTTTTTAATGGTGTCTAGTGATATACACTTGGGTGATAAAACAATAAAAGAACCACTAGAAAGTAGTTACTATAAAAGTCAGTATAGTGGTTACTTTTAGAGGGAAGGAGGGAGGGAAAGCGCTGTGATTAGGATAGGGCACATGGAGGGGCTTTTTGGAATGATCTGACAATCTCTTATTTCTTGAACTGAATGATGGTTATAAGGGTGTATGCCTTATAATAATTCACTAAGTTATGACATTTGTTTTCTGTATCTGAGTTTACAATTAAAAGTTTAAAACATATTAGATTCTAAAAATAAAATTTATGAAGTCTTGAGTAACTGAATTATATACTACTTATGGG
>NW_004443964.1:18190468-18212764 GCF_000243295.1 Trichechus manatus latirostris
CAAGAGACTAAACGGTCAGCTTCTGTCTGGAGGTGAGATAGACAGGAAGGCAGACAGGGTTAGGAGCTGGTTGAATGGACATGGGGAAGCAGGGGTGGAAAGAAGGAGTGTGCTGTCACAGTAAGGGGAGAGCAATTAGGGTCACATAACAATGTATGTACAAATTTTTGTATGGGTGACTAACTTGAAATGTAAACTTCATTTAAACTATAACAATAAAAAAATAAAAATTTTTAAAAAAGACACGTATAAGAATGTTCTTAACAGCACTCATTGCGGTGTAAATATAGTTGTAAAACAAAACAAAACAAAAAACTGGAAACACACGTGTCCACCAACAGTAAAATGGATCGATAAATTGTTTTGTCATACTATATAATATTACACACAGATAAGAATGAACTACAACTATATGTAACAACACAGATAAATCTCATAAACCTAATTTGAGCAAAAGAAGGTAGACAGAAATCAAGTACATACTGTATGATCACATTCAGATAAAATTTAAAAATAGGCTAAACTAATCTATGGTGCTAGAAGTTAGGATGGTGGCTACTCTTAACAGCAGAGAGTGGGGAGTGCTAGTAACTAGAAGGGAGAAAAAAAGATTTCTGGGCTTTTGATAATGTTCTGAGATATTTTTGTTTTGTTTTGTCATTAACCTGGATGACAGTTTGTGAAAATTCATTTATCTGTATGCTTATGATACATGTACTTTTCTATATCTCCTGTATACTTCCATTAAAGGTTTAATTAAAAAGAGATAAGTATTATAAAGTCCTAAATTATTTTAGAATAAAGATTCATTTTACCAAAAGAGAAAACTGTATCAGAAATCTATAGCATCTTATACTAAGTTCCAGGATATGTAAATATAGTCCTAGTCAATTTTTTCCTAGTGAACATTTAATTTTTTTAATGCAAGTATCCTTCTCCTTTACTTGGGAATTAGTTACAATAAGCAACACTTATATGTAGGCAGGTCGTAAAGTCTCAATTTCATTTTTGTACGTGGATAAAAGTAATTACATATATGTATCACATTGTCCATTTTAACATCAAAATATGCCGTTGTAGTGAGAAGTGATATGAATAAAACAATGACATTTTCCCTCACCAGTACAGTCTTCCTAAATAATAAAAGCAGAAAAATAAATAAAAAACAGAGCTTAAAATAAAATTAAAGTTGCACAATCTGCAGAATGCCAGACTATCAATAAAACAACCCACAAGAAATGGTTAAAGAAATAGTTTTGAGTCACCAAGCCAATGATATTAAGACAAAAATGTCACTAATTTGGACATCAGCATAATATAAAATGTTTGAATTGCCTGAATTTTTAAAATTAAATCAGAAATATGTTGCAGTAAATTTGAACAAGTCACTCATCTGAGACTGAAACATTAACCACGTCTTACTCCAATGCAGACTAATCATAAGAGTTGAGATTAACTCTCAGATAAAAGTAAATAGTTAACGATTTAAAAAAAATAATACACTCACCACTGACTCAAGATGGTGTAGAAAAAAATGCCAACCTCTTTAAAAGTGATTGTGGTATGCTTATAGAACTGATGAATGCATTATCCAAAATAGCAAGACTGCAATGATATATAGTATTTCAAATGTTTTGCTTTGCTTAACAGACAATTCCTTCAGTACAGATAAGACCTCCCACACTGAATACTTACATCTACATTTATGGACAAAACAGAAGGCCTTCAGCTGTCAAGCAAGCCAAGCTATTTGCATAATACCGATTACCTCACCCTGAAGTGTAGAAGGTAGAACAGAGCTGTGTCTGTGAAGTTAGAATTTACTCATCAAATTTGAGTTAAAGACTTGCTTCAAATACATTGTGAAATTTACAGAGGAAAACTCACTGATATGACAGGTACAGAAATAAAAAAAAGACCTGATCCCCCAAGTCAAGTGCTAGCTTTTAAATCAGAGCTTAGGTTTCCAGGATTTGAGATAATCATCAAAGAACATTTGTTTTTTATTAACATATTGAATTAAATCCACCAATATCCTACAAATTATATAGAAGAAAATAGTACAGCTTCAAAACTGAGAAATGTTAATATCCTATTCCAGTTATTTCAAAGGGGAAAATATCAAAAGAAGAATTTACCTCATAGGGTAGACAGCTTTCAACTCAGGTGTATTCAAGCACTAAAATGGTCCTAGTAAAGAAACAGCAACTATACAGTATGGATATTCGGTTTTTAGTGATTTCCTATGAAGAAATTAAGTTAAAGAAAGTCTTAATAAGAAAGTGGCTAAACAATTCCAAGTAAAAATTTTTTTCTCTCCTACAACTAGATGATACTTAAAAATTACTCTCTTCAACCTATCATCAAAATATTACAGTTGAAAAATAAACCACTTAAGTGACCTTGAATTTGGTAATCCAAAGTCATCTTCAGTGTTCTCACCTAAATAATGTGCTAGAATAAATATCAGATTAGATTTTATGAATTAAAATTTTGAAGGAGGTTATCTTCAATACTTCTTTACAAACTTAAAATATATGACCATAATAGAAGGGGGGGTATTAAAAATGCAAGTCACAGAATATATACAGATTAAAGTTTTACTATTCAGGTATGACTCTAGTCCCTATCTTCAATGATTTTATACACTTAATAACAACAATGGAAGACATGAGTTAGAAGGTGTTATGGACTGAATTGTGTGCCCCAAAATATGTGCTGGAACCCTAACCCCTACACCTGTGGATGTAATCCCATTTGGGAATAGAGTTTTCTTTGTTAAATAAATGAGGCCATATCATGTAGGGCGTGTCCTAAAACTAATCATTTCTGAATTATAAAAAGAGCAGCAGAGACACAGAAACAAGCAAGCACAAGCTGGGAAGATAGATGTCGCCAAGTAACCAAGGAACACTGGGAGAGAAGGATCTCCCTAGAGAGGGCCTTCGCCTATAGCCAGTACTCTGAATTCAGACTTCTAGCCTCCTAAACTGTGAGAAAATAAATTTCTGTTCTTTAAAGCCACCTACTTCTCGTGTGTTTGTTACAGCGGCACCAGGAAACTAAGATAAAGGCTATTGAAGAAAATGCAAAAGGAAGGACCAGGAGCATAAGCCAAAGGTTTATTTATTAGCCAAAGGCCACTTATGATGAGGTACATGCATAAGATGTTCCCTGACTACATAAGCATTCTGATAACCAGAAGAAATGAAGAACAGCTCAACTGTTTGGGACAGGAACAAGAAAAGGAACAAGCATCTGTTTCCTACTGGGTAAATGTGCTAGTATGTACTTTACAATATTTTCTTACATAACAATAATAATTCTATGAAACAAATATTATCCTCATTTTAAACTTAAGACTGAGATTCTGAGAAGTAATACTGCCAGTAAGTGTCAATCCTTACATTAAAATTGCCTGGCTTCGAAGTCTGGGTTCTTTTCAAGACTGTCTATTGGCCTCTACTATAACAAATTAATAAAAGTGGGGGGGGGTACAGACTGTTATGTTCAGAACACAGTGAAGGGAGGCAAGGGCAGAAGCAGGCTATTGCAAAAATCCAGAAGATGGATGGAGGCTAGAACTAAGCAGGCAGTGGAAGTGGTAAGAAGAGGTCAGATTCTCGATATATTCTGACAGTACAGTTAAAAGAATTTGCTGTCAGAAGAATAAGAGAAAGAAAGAAGTCAAGGATAATTCCAATAGTTTTGGCCCGAAGAATGGATCTGCAATTTCATGAGATGGAAAAGACTGAGAGAACAGGTTCAGGGATGAAAGGGGTACCTCGCGCTCAGTTTGGGTCATATTATGTTTGAGATGCCTATTAGACATATAAGCAGAAATACTTATATATAAGCCATCAACATATAAATCAGATTTAAACTGTATGAGATCCCCAAGAAAGGGAGCATCAATAAGAGAGAAACAGAGAAAGAGAAAAAAGGTCAGAAGACTAAGCCTTGATGTTGAATCTAAAAGGTAGAGGCTGGGGGCATGAGGAGGAGCCAGCAGAGAGTAAGAAGTAGTGGACAGAGAAGAGAGACAAAACCAGAAGAGTATAGAAGTCAAGTAAAGAGGGGAAACGACCAAATGTTGATTGGTCAAGTAATATGAAGACTAAGACTTGACCACTGAATTTAGCTAATGTAGATAATTTAGCCTGGTTTCTGTGGAGTGGTGGAGGTAAAACCTGATGGGATTAAGTTCAAGAGAGATTAGAAAGAGCTTCTGAAAAAGGTCTTCTTTCTCTTTCCTTAGTCAGGGAAGATTTGTGGAGCCCCTGAATATGCTGGCTGCCATCTTGTAAACATTGATAGAATAAAACATAGGATGAAGTCAACATTGTGAAAGATAATGTGGACAGATGGAAGACAACAGATTCCTTGTTGCAATCACTGAATTACTAACAAAAACAATTCTATCTCTGGACTGCAATTATATTATTCAGTAAATCCTCTTTATCATATAAGCCAAGTGTCAGCAAACTGCAATTCACTGGGCAAATCTGGCCTGCCACCTGTTTTTGGACGACCAATGAATACTAAGAATGGTTTTTACATTTTTAAATGATTTTTTAAAAAATCAAAGGAAGAATAATATTTTGTTACATGTGAAAATTACATTTAATTGATATTTCAGTATCCATAAATAACGTTTTATTAGAACACTGTCACGCTCACTCATTTACATATAGTATACGGCTGCTTTTGTGCTACACAACAGAGTTTAGCAGTTGTGACAAAGCTCAAGATATTTACTATCTGGCCCTTTACAGAAAAAGTTTGCTAATCCCTGGTATTAGAAATTCTGGGTCAAATATTCTGTTACTTGCAACCATAGAATCCTAAATAATACAGCCCATTATATTCTAGCATCACCAAACTGCTTGATGATATTCAAAGAGAAAATGCATTATTTTCTCTATCAATTATTAATACTGTTTCCTCTACCGAAAGCGCAGCTCTCTCTACTTGACTATATAATAAAATTGTATTCAACAGGTATTAATAGTGCTTGGTGTCCAGTAATGCTGAGTGGGACTAAATCTTTAAACTATCTATGTGACCTTAAGAAAATTAATTAAATTCTCTAAACCTCAGTTTCCTTATCTGATACAGTAATATTCTATGGGGTTGTTGTACTAATGTGCATAAAACACAGCATGACACCTGGTACAAAGTAAACACTTATTAAATGATAACTGGAATCTTCACCTATCATCATAATCAACAACAACATCCACTCACCTAAAGACAGCTTAAATGTTCTTTCCTTTTTTTTTCTTTTCTATAAAGACTTTCTGTATGCTTACCAGGAATAATTAATTGTTCCCTCTTCCATGCTTCCATAACACATTATATATAGCTGTACTCCCACAATTGCCACATTATATAGCAGTTAACTATTTATGTGACTATCTCTGGACTGTAAGAAGCTCAAAATGTGTCTCTGAAAGTCTTCTCATCTTGGTAGTTTCAGTGTCAACATGGAGTCTCATACAGTGTGAGTATTCTTAAACACTTGTTGAATTATATTGTCAAGGGCCAGCTCTACAGTTAATACGTTCATATAATCAAATTTAAGAAAAAACTGTGTTACTGATATGGTTTGAGATACAGTTTAAGAAGTCCACTATCTTCCTTTTCTTACCCAAACAAACTGACACTATAAAAAGATGAGCAGCATAATTCCAAAGCCCAGTGCGCTTCATCCTCCATATCAACCTCAATGACCTTTATCTATCAATAGGAATTTTCACAGGTAAGCCCAAAACCACCTAAAACTGAGTTGGTTCTGTAGAAACCTCTACAGTACCTCTTCTTCTAAAGACAAAAGGAAGCATACTACACCAAATAAAATAAACTTATTAACATAATATTGTCAGCGCCATAGTTAACGCTCTTAAAAAATATACTATAAAACATTTTCAAAACTTGCCTGAATATAAAGGTGAAAAGTTCATAGGTTTTAATAGATCTACATAACTCTAAATCTATAAAAGAAAAATAACATCCCCATATGAGTTATTAATCTGTACTCACCTTAGCATCCACAATATCCCAGAAACAGTCTGATCTATATGTAGCTCAAGAAAAGTTCTGCTAAACATAAAATGTTTTGATTCTCATGATGTAGCTATGCATCAGTGATAACTAGTATGAGGAAAGCAAAATAAATGTGCCAATTGTAAATGGAGCAATCACCAGTAATAATGTCAGTATTTTAAAAGTTGATGACTGTGCTTTCAAGGTGTCACCATAACTATACAAAAAGTCCAGCCTACAACTGAACTAAACTAACAGGCTGTTAAAAATGAGGTGTCTACAATTTTGTATGTGTGTGTGTGTGTGTGTGTGTGTATATATATACAGTTTGCTTTTTAAAAATAAACTTTTTTACAATAGTTTTAGATTTACAGAAAAGTTATGAAGATAGTACAGAAAGATTCCATAAACCCCACACTCATTTTCCCATTTTACATTATTAGTATGGTAATTTGTCACAACTAATGAACCAATATTGGTATACTTTTATTAACTAAAGTCCACATTTTATTTAGATTTCCTCAGTTTTTATCTAATGTCCTTTTTCTGTTTCAGGGTCCCAACCAGGATACTATATCACATTTAGTATTTATGTCTCCTCTAGACCTTTGACAGTTTCTCAGACTTTCCTTGTTTTTGATGACCAAAATGGTTATGAGGATTACTGGTTAGGTATTTTGTAGACAAATCCCAATACACATTTGTCTAATGTTTTTCTCATGATTAATCTAGGGTTATGGGTTTTTGGGAGGAAGACCACAGAGGTAAACTGCTATTCTCATCACATCATATCAAGAGTACATACTATCAACATGACTTATCATTGTTGATGTTTAATTACATTTTTAACCAGTTTTATTATATTATAATCATATTTTTAACTAGTCATTACACTGGGCTTTTTTTCCCCCCAAAGTTCCAATTTCAAAGAACATTAAAAAGTATAAATTGAGAAAACGAAACAAACAAGCTCTAAGTCCTTTCCAGCTCCATTGTTCTATGAATCTAAGAAGTGCTTATCTATAGAGATATCTATGCTTACTAAGAAATTCCCGGTAAAGGAAACTGTGTTAAATTAGGACCAAGAATGTAGGTGAGCTATATCAACTTAAGTGGAAGAAGTTTGAAGTCAGAGATTACTTCAACTTTACCTTGGAATTTATTCCTTTTTTGTCTCCCAAAAGTGTGTAGAGCTCTCCAACATGCCATGGTATGTCTGTATAGATGTGAAAACAACTATATTCTCTCTAGAGGTGACATAAAATGGTGAAGAAGAGAGCAGGCTTTAGAATCAGGCCTGGTTTCAAATCCTGCACTTACTAACTCTACAACCAAATTTACTTAATATAACATCCCAATTCCTGTTTCCTCATCTATTAAAAAGAAAAAATAATATCTACTCATAGGGTTTTACTGGGGATTGACACTCTTAAGAAGCCAGAGTTTCACTTTACCTTTTCAGTTATGTGGGATATATGTATCTGTGATTATGTATACATGTATGTGTGTATGTGTGTGTGTGTGTGTGTGTATGTATGGTGTTCTGATCAGTTGAAACCAGATGCTGAGGATTCGTATACGTCTCAATCTTGGGCACACATTAAATTGATCCAAGGATTTTAGAACTCCTTATGCCCAGGCCACACCCCAGACATCAGTATTTCTTTAAATCTCCCTGGGTGATTACAATGTGCAGTCAAAGTTGGGAAACATTAGTAGAGATCAAGTGGTGCCGTGATACAGCAATGAACTGGATCCATCAGAAATTCTCCAGTGCTAACCGACAGATGCTATAGGCAAAAGATACTAGTAGTACAGAAGAATAAGATGATCTCTAAATTGAGGGCAAAGTTTACCTTCATAGGTTCACTCTCTGATCTCTTCTGATTATTACTGGTTGTACTTTATTTTGGTGACTTGGGGGGGGTGCGGACTAAACTGGGATAATATTGTATAATGTGGAGAAGCTGACTAGTCAAAATTTCTCAAGCTGGGTTTGAAAAGTTGTACTGCCAAGATGATGGTGTTATCTAGATGTAATAAGATTTTAAAAGCTAGGATAGCCTCTACCTTATTCACATTAGCCTGGGATCCCGGGGAATCCACAGCTTCTAAAGCATGAGAGGGGGCATCAGAAATAGTGCCAGACAGGAATGAAAGAACAAGGCGCACTCAGAGGAACCCAAACAGCTCAGTATGGCTGGAGCACAGAATGTATGGGGAAGAAGCAGGATATGAAACTAGGAAAGTAGGCAGAGGCATTATCATGAAAAGGATAATCACAAAAAGTATACTCATAATGTCATGATGATCAATTTGAACTTTATCCTGTAAGTGTGGGAAAGAAAATGAAGGGCAATAAAAGTAGGAGAGTGACATGATCTGACTGGTGTTTTCAAAAGATAAATTTGACAAATGTATAGAAGTAGGTACTGTGGGGTCATAGGTAAAAAGATCACTGTCACAGCCCAGAGGAAAGGAACACGTAAATACAGGCATTAACACTGAGAATACAGAAGGTAGGTTCATGAAATACAAAGCATGGTAAAGACTTTGTGTCTCCACTTGAAAACGTAGTCTCTAATGACTGTCATTAATTTCTCTTTTCCCTTTCTTCCTTGAATCCACTCCCATCAGGTTTTTGCCCATACCACTCCAGAGAATCTACACTTATCAAAATGTCCCACAATGTACATTGCTAAATCCAATGGCCAGTTTTCAGTTTTCTTATTTTTTGACTTAACAACAACATTTGATGCAGTTAATCACTCTCTCTTCCTTGAAGTGTTCTCTTTCCTTGGCTTCCAAGACACTGCACTTTCCTAGTTTTGCGCCTATCTTTCTGTCTCCTTCTTTTTCTCAGTCTCCCTGGCTAACTCTTCCTCACCTTCCCAACCGCTAAAGCTGGAGTACCCCAGGGCTAAGTCTTTCAATCTGTACACTTTGCTACACCAATTCCCTTGATTATCCCAAACAGACTGGGAGGAGACAGTCCTTCGAACAAACCTGGCAGCCATGATCTTCCACTCGTTCCCCTGCTAGAATCTTTAGGCTTCAGAACAAGCCCCTAATAACTATCAGAACAAGCCTAATAACTATCAGGGCTAAAGTAATGACATTCCACCTGGCGCCCAACTGTCTAATCACCTTCTCCTTGGGTTGTCAGGTGGAAAAATATCCATGCAGCAGGTCACATACCCCTGGAGTATGAATTTGGCTGAGGGAGGGATTTCTGGGTCCTTCACCTACAGTACAAAGTTGGGACACACATAGAAGGTTTTCAATCTCCACTCAGACAGTTTTTGAGCCGGGAGGGACCGTTTGTCATGGAACTATTCTTGTATGCTGTCTGTTGTCTGTGAGTAATTAAAACGATTTTCATTTGCCAAAATTTGGTGAGTATCTTGTGTATATGGCTTGATCAGGCTAAACAACATAACACCCATGGACTGGTTGGTGCCACTGGGTGAATTCTCACCTCAGTAGTCCGGTGGCTACTTGGGATCCGGAGACAGCCTTTAAGGCAAACTGCATGTGCAATACAAGACTAAAGGTTTTATGTTTCATCTATATGCTGATAGTCCCCAAATTTACGTCTCTAGCCTCGTCCTGGTCCATGAACTCCATATTTACATACCCCACCTACATATCCTAAATCTTCAGCTGGATTTCAATCAGGCATCTCAAAATTTAACATGTCCTAGTATCCCTCCATAAACTTGCTCCTCTCACAGACTTCCTCATCTCAGTAAACGGCAACTCCATTCTTTTAGTCGTTCAAGCCAAAAGCCTTGAAGTCATCCTTAAATCTTCTTTTTCTCTCATAAGAAGAGACAAAAATTCTTGACATGGTCTAGCTTCATTTCTAATCAGACTTTCCTTTGTTCTCCTGATATTGGCTTTCTTTTAGTTTTTGGTCTCTACCTTCAAAATGTCTGCAGCAGGCACCTATCTGAGAAACAACTACCTTGTAACTGAGGAGTCAGGATAAAACGGTTTTCATTCAAAATTCCTGCCCTCGTATGTGAGGATGAGTAAGTATCAAAGACACTAGTGATACTGAATTTTTCTTTTACATTGCACAGTTCAAAATAAAATAAACCCTGACATTCCTCTTACTCCCAAAGATGATAGAATGACAGCTACTGATAGACTAAAAATCAAATCACCTCTCCCAACCTCACCCCCAAGAAAAAGCCCAAGTTCTTTGTTTTGACTAATAAACATATTTAAATGTATAACCATTCACTGAAAAAACCAAAGTAAAAAAACACCAAAAGATTATATATTATCTAAATATATCTTGAATTACTTTTTTCAAATAAAGTATACTTTATTTATCCTAAGGAGCCCTGGTGGCACAGTGGTTAAGTGCTCAGCTGTTAACCAAAAGGCTGGCGATTTGAACCCACCAGTCGCTTGACAGAAGAAAAATGTGGCAGTCTGCTTCTGTAAAGATTTACAGCCTTAGGAATCCTATGGAACTATTCCTTAGTTCTACTCTGTCCTACAGGGTCGCTATGAGTTGGATTCGACTCGACAGCAATGGGTTGGTTATTTATTCTATTATGCCTAAATAATACTTTTGTTATTATTGGTTATACACAAATATGCTTTTTTAAAGTACTTAGCACAATACCATGCATTTGCGGGCACCTAACCTTACTCTGCTTATTATAATGATAGTAATAAAAACAAAAATTTAAGATTAAAATGTTTTACGAAAAAATGCTATTAAAGTTAATAACATGATCTTGGTATATGTAATACACAAAATTCAAAAACTATATTCTGTTGCCTAAACTTGTCATTAGTCAGGCTCTTACTAGACTATTATTACATTTTTATTTTTCTCCTAAGGAACTAGGAAAATTGAATACAACAATGATTAAGTGGTTGGATAACAGAAACAATTAGGACCAAATGGAATGTAAAAATAGTCAAAGGATAAAGAATGAACAATATAAAGAACCCAGAAAACACAGCACATAAACAAAGAAGCTTTATACATGAGAAAGTTGGCCTTTTAAATCCCTGGAGCAAGAAAAGGCTACTCAACAACAAATGGGATGAGGAAATCTGCTTTTTCCATATAAGAAAAAATAACTAGATCCCTTTCTCACACGTACTCCCACGCAATATTGGGAATCATGCCAAGCCAAGTTGACACACATTTTGTGAGGGGACACAATTCAATCAAAAAAAAAAGAAAAGAAAAGAAAATCTAAAATTAAAAAAAAAAAAACAACTTTAAAACTACTTCAAGAAAATACAGGAAAATATATTTAAAGTCTCTGAACAAGGAAAGATTACTGAAACAACATACAGGAAAAAAAAAAAACAGTAATAAAGTTGAGAAACATTTTAAACTTCTATTAAACAGAAGTTTGAAGTTTTGGTCTTACAAACAAAAGCAAAGTTTTAAGACAGGGTATAGACTTTTAGAGAAGGTATCTGTAAAATAAATGTCACCAACTAAGGATCAATCTAGAACAGGGGTCTGCAAGCTTTTCCTGTAAAGAGAGTACACGTAAATAGTTTAGGCTTTGTAGACCATATGGTCTTTGTTACAACTACTCAACTCTGCACTGCACGGCAAAGGCAGCTATAATCAACTAAAATGAATGAGTGTGGCTGTGTTCCAATAAAACTTTTATTTATGGATACGGAAATTTTAATTTCATATAATTCTCACATCTTGCAAAATTTTTTTCTTCCTTTTATCCCCCTCTAATCATTTAAGATAAATGTAAAAACCATCCTCAGCTCACAGGCCATACAAAAACAGGCAACAGGCTAGATTTGACCTGTGGACTGCAGTCTGCCAAACCCTATCTAGAATATATAAAGAATGCCTATAAATCAGTAAGAAAAAGAAAAATAATCTAACAGAAAAAGACATAAAGGATACAAAGAGACTATTAACAAAAGAGGATATCTGAAAGGCCATAAACACATGAAAGGACGTTCAACTTCATAAGAAATTAGAGAAACAAATTAAAATAACGTCTTTCACCTATCATATTGGGAAAAATGAAGAAGTCTGACCATATAAAGCATTGGCAAGGAAATGGCAAAACAAGAATTCTCAAATACTGTTGAGAAGAGTGTAAACTGGTAGAGTAACATGTTGTAGCGACCTCATGTACAACAAAAGAAATGTTGCCCCGTCCTGCACCATCCTCACAATTGTTGCTATGTTTGAGCTCATTGTTGCAGCCACTGTCAATCCATCTCATTGAAGGTCTCCCTCTTTTTCACTGGCCCTCTACCAAGCATGATGTCCTTCTCCAGCTATTGGTCCATCCTGATGACATGTCCAAAGTAAATGAGACAAAGTCTCGCCACTTTCACTTCTAAGGAGCGTTCTGTCTGTACTTACTCCAATACAGACTTGTTTGTTCTTCAGGCAGGCCATGGTATATTCAATATTCTCTGCCAAGGCCACAATTTGAATGTGTCAATTCTTCTTCAGGCTTCCTTTTTCAATGTCCACCTTTCACATGCGTGTGAGGTGACTGAAAATACTATGGCTTGGGTCAGGAGCACCTTAGTCATCAAAGTGACATCTTTGCTTTTTCATACTTTAAAGAGGTTTTTTGCAGCAGATTTTCCCAATGCAATATGTCATTTGACTGCTAGTTCCATGGGCACTATTACTGATCCAAGAAGAATGAAATCCTTGACAATTTCAATTTCTTTCCCATTTATCATGATGTTTATTTGTCCAGCTGTAAGGATTTTTAGGTGTAATCCATACTTAAGGCTGTAGACTTCTGTGTCTTATCAACTATGTGAAGGCATTCGACTGTGTGGATCATAACAAATTATGGATAACACTGTGAAGAATAAATTCCAGAATACTTAATTGTGCTCATGTGGAATGTCTTAGTTATCTAGTGCTGCTCTAACAGATACACCACAAGTAGATGGCTTTAACAAACAGAAATTTATTCTCTCACAGTCTAGGAGGCTAGAAGTTTGCATTCAGGGTGCCAGCTCCAGGGGAAGGCTTTCTCTCTCTGTCAGTTCTGGGGCAAGGTCCTTGTCATCAATCTTCCCCTGGTCTAGGACCTTCTCAGTACAGGAATCCCAGGTCCAAACAAAGGACACACTCCCCTCCTGGTACTTCATTCTTGGTGGCATGAAGTCCCCCTCCTCTCTGCTCCATTCTCTTTTATATCTCAGAAGAGATTGACTCAAAACACAACCTAACCCTATAGATTGAGTCCTGCCTCATTAACATAACTGTCCCTAATCCTGCCTCATTAACATCATAGAGGTTAGGATTTACAGCACATAGGATAATCACATCAGATCACGAAATGGTGGACAACCACACAATATTGGGAATCATGCCAAGCCAAGTTGACACACATTTTGGCGGGGGACACAATTCAATCCAAAACACGGAACTTGTATACGGATCAAGAGGCAGTTGTTCAAACAGAACAAGGGGATACTGAGTGGTTTAAAATTGGAAAAGGTGTGGGTCAGGGTTGTATTCTTTCACCTTATTCAATCTATATGCTGAACAAAAAATCCAAGAAGTTGGGCTGTATGAAGAAGAATGCAGCATCAAGATTGGAGGAAGATTCATTAACAACCTGACATATGATACAACCTTGCTTGCTGAAAGTGAAGACAGTGAAGGAGGAGAGCAATTATTTGCTAAAAGTGAAAATAACCTATGATTTGGCAATTCCACTTCTAAGTGTACATGTTGCTGTCGAGTTAATTCCAACTCATAGCGACCCTACAGGACAGAGAAGAACTGCCCCATAGGATTTCCAAAGAACAACTGGTGGATTTGAACTGCCAACCTTTTGGCTAACAATCAAACTCTTTATCACTGTGCCACCACGGCTCCCTTCTAGGTATAGCCCCTAGAAAAACTCTGATAGGTGCATACAAAAATATTCACTGTAGCGTTATTTGCAACAGCAAAAAAACAACAAAAACAAAAACTCACCCAAACTGAAATAAGCCCAAATGTCTGCTAGGAGGGGAGTAGCTAAAATAAATGTGCTCATAAGATGAAATACTATACAATACATAAAAGTAACAAACTAGGTCCATATACACCAACATGAGCAAAAAAAACAAAAACCACACAAGTTGCAGAGTGATACAGAGTGAATGATACCACTTAGGTAAATACACACACAATTACTAAATATCATTCATGGATATATTTATACTGAGATTTTTCATCTCTGATGAAGGAGACTCAAAAATCAATTTTTTTTTTTTTTTTACTAAATTCTAAATCTGTCTGTGTGCTGTGTGTGTTATCTGTGTTTGTGTACATCTGTGTTAGGATATGGTTATAGCAATGAGAACTAGTAAAAAGCCATGCCATACTTTACAATGGTCAGCAGAATACAGAATGGACTAAAGGGTACTGAGACCAGAGACACAGAACAGTTAGGAAGATATTGTAGTAATTTAAGTGCGATAAGATAGTCTTAAAGTAAGGAAGTGAGAATGGAGGAGGAAAAACAGATGACCAATTTGAGAAATATTCAGAAGTTGGAATCAACAGGATTTGGTGACTGAATAAATGTTGGTAGCCATTTTGGGGAGTATGGAAAGCTTCATGTATTTCCCAACTGCTTCCTGATTACACTTGCTATGGGCTTTTAAATAGCTTTTAGAACTGTACATCTACATTTGCTGATGATGATATGGGCCATCAGCTATACTTAGTGATAGAAAAAGGATTTCAGAAAATAAAACATCAGTTAGAACAATTTTAAAAGAGATATAGCAGAAAGGTTTTCTTTGCTCTACAGTTTCTGACAAAATATGTACACAATGTTTGCTCCTGAGGGCTAAGAATACTATTGAATGCTATTACATCTTCTTCAATTACTGGCGGAAAAGATGATGAAACAGTTTAGAATCACACTAGTACAAATCCTAGCTCCACCACTTCCTGTAAGACTTTGGTCAAGTCACTCAACCTCTTTCTCTCTTCCTCATTTTCATCTATGAAATGAGTAAAATAATAGGATTTACCCCATGAAGTTATGAAAATTAAATGATTATAATTATGTGTGTATTTATATAGGTGTGTGTGTGTTAATACACATCTTTATGTATTTGTGTATTATGTATGTATACACACACACACACACACACACAGAGAAGTATGTGCTATTATCATCCATTTATCCAGTAAAGAAAGAGTTACTGGGTATCTACTAAGTGCAGGGCACTGTACTATGTGCTGGAGAAGTGATGATGACAAATTTACATTGCCTGCCCTCTTAGAGTACATGGCTATTACACTATGAGAGAGAGAAATGTGAGCTAATGTACTATCTTCAACCTACTTAAGTAATTAACAATTCCTGAAGCTATTTCTCAATCTATTCAAACCAATCAACAATTTTAATGTCACTTAATCTTTCTGCAATTACTAAAAATTAATGGAAAAGGCTTACAGTTGTACAGAGAAAAATATTTTTGAAAATATAAATTTATGGATGTTGTCATTTTCTAAACTGTATTTTCACTCATTTTCTATATTTTCACTCTTATCTCTAAATTTTCCCATTTTTTTCCCCCCATACTTAATGTATGTTAATCTAAGAGATTCACAAATAAATAATACTCGCAGGAACTTATCTCTGAATTTCCCCCATTCCAAGGACATAACAAATTCATTTTTTATTTCTTCTATCCTTAACCACATTGTTACTCTTACAGATTCATTAAAAAATACTCTCAGAAACTACCTGCATCTTGGAATTACAAAGACAATGATGGCTAAATGAATACTAACAAGAGTATTGTATTGCTTGGTTGAAAATGTATTACTCTCTATTTATAGCATAAACTCTTTTCTTTTTATGCTATAATAGTGCATTTGTGTATTTTCTTTAATAAAACATTTCTTTCTTGTCAAAAATATCTTCTACAATAGCCATTCTCCCATCATCTTACTTTGTAACCTTCCCCTTCAACAAAGGATATCTTATTTGCATCCAGCTCTCGCAAATTTACTGTACTAATCCTTGCCAGCCATTTTGTTTTCAGCTTGTAACACTAGCAGACAGCTTCCTTCAGTCTGACTCTATTAGCATATCGGGTAATTTAGAAAATAATCACCAAAACAGAACCTACGAGAAATGGTTGGTTTTTATCAGAATATATCTATATATTTTATATTACTCTTGAAATATGCTTTATTTTATGATGCTTCTCTACTTCCTTTCAGTATAATTTATTCTCTTAATTTAAATACTCAATCCTGCTCACAGTAATTTTTCCCTTCCCTAGATCCTATAAATGAATTTGACATATTACTGTTTAAATATAGGAATTTTCAAATTTTAAATAAACTTCAAAGATATTTCAAATATTTTCTGTAAAAGCACAGAAAGGTCGCCTAATTGGTATTGTAATTTACAACTGTATTCCAGCAGACCATCTAGCCAAGAATGATAAACACACAAAAGCTAACATACATTATTCTCACATCTCAAGGGTATTTCTAATAGCCAGCAGATAGCAAACAATTCTCTACCTGTTTTGACTTGCAATATCCTGCTGTTTGAATGTCAATAACAACGTGCTCTCACCAAGCATCACTGAAGTCTTAGATGACAAATTATCTCATGCAATTTTAATATGATAGGAAGGGTGGGGCCAAAGAGTTACTATTAGTGTCCTGTTCTTCAGGACTCTTTTCTATCACATCCTTCACCCCAAACCCCCACAAGTCCCACTCATCCATATTTAATAAATATACTGAATTTATGTTATTCACTAACCTATTCTATCACCTAACAGAAACCTCTTTTTAGAGAGACTCTTCTAGTTCATTAAATAACAGTATTTGGAAAGTTTTTTTTTTTTTTTTTTTTTAACGTGATTAAATATAACAGTCTCTTTAAAAGCAAAGAAAAACAAACAAAAAAAAATGAGGCTGAAGAAACAAAACACCTGCAAGGAAATAAAATGCTCAAAGATGAGGACTACTGAAGTGCTTTTACAACTCCATTTTCTCTTCCAAACTCCTCCCCTCTCCAAGGCATTTTATGTTTTTACTGTGATGCTAACTAACCATGCAGCCTGCTGTAGAAGCCTGTGGTTAGAATAGAATTTTAGGTAATGGGCTTGGTTTTGGTTTTGGTTTTTTTGGTGTTCTGTGAGGAACCAATCAGACTTCTTTGTTTCATCTGCAACATTCCATCAGGGTTATATAACATTTTAGATACATGAAACATTCCAATGATACAGTATATTTCAATCTATAGTTAGCTATCTATTGTCACTAAATCTGGCACATAAAAATGCCATATTATTCTTTCATGTTATTCAATAATATCAAGGGAATATAGTACAAATGAGACCTTTTTTTCTCCTTTTTGAGGAGAAGATAGATTTTTGAAAATACAGAATATGTGCATTCTGCAGACTAATAAAACTAATGCTGATTCTTATTATTTCTGTCTACAGTAAAGTGGGAGGCAACCCAACTAAGTGGCAGACAGCCATACAGTTGTTCATTCTTATCACATACAAATTGTCACTGGTATGGAATAAAACATTATAAATAGATATTTAAGCTCAGAATGAGGCTTTAATTTTTCAGCACAAAAATTAAGTATTTAAAATTTTTGAACAAATATTTTCCCAAACTAGAAAATCTGAACTTTGAATGTCATATTCCAATTTAATACCTGCAATACTGACTAAAATAATATACCAGCAGTATTGTTACCTATACGATCACAATCCTTTCAGTACAGTAGTAGTGGAACTATACAAATATTCTCTCTCTCTCTCTCTGATAGACCTAATGCAGCATAACTTAAATATTGCTCTTCTGTGCTATTAATACAGCAAGTCAGATATTCAAGAGCATATTCACCTAGAATCTGTGAATCTGGTATTTTCTTTATTTTTACAATCTAAAAGCATCCCACAGATGATGGTTACAAAATAAAAACAGAATTAAAATAGTGCCCTAAAGCATAAAAAAAGCTGAATCTGTTGGGTGTGGCTTAAGTAAACATATCTTGTCTCAACTGGACAGCTCCCTAGTAACACGCAGCCACCGAAAACCCAAAATACATCAGCACATAACTAAAGTGCTTCCAGGAGGGGGTGGGGAGCTAAACTACCATGTTCTTTTTCTATGCTTGATGTTCAACTGTTTCTATACTGTACTCCTAAAATGACAGTGCCTTGAGTCAGCTGAGTATTGCTTAAGAAACCAAGGACAGAAATATTTTACTTGTCCTACTTCCTCATCCTCTCCTTTATTTTCATACTCACTGTCTACAACATGGCCGTTCTTACAAACATTTTGCTTTCATAAAAGAGGCAGTCATTTAAATCATGACTATGTGCAATGCGAACTTAACTGCATTACAGTCATCAATAAAATATGAAGTGCCAACTCCAATGTTCATTCTACTGATTTCCCATATCTCACCAGAGAATGCTCTACTAATGACTTCTACTATTATAAAATGAACAATATAAGGCAAGAAACATTGGCAGAGCTGCAACAAATGTGCAACAGAAAAATGTAAAACCTGTAAGTGTTTTTTTTAAAAAATCTAGTGTTAACAGAAAAATTCTTTATGAACATATATATACACATTACACATATTAAGTACAAATATAAATCTGTTTATAAACTAACATGCATACATCTGTTAATGCTACACATGCAATATACCTGAACCTTTATATATAGAGGGCATGCAGATTTCAGAACTAAAACATTTCATTCTCAAATGGCCATAGTTAAATATTAAAACAGCTAAGGACACCTGACATACTGAACTATATCCAAGCCTTTAATCTTCTTAAAACAATTTTCTCTCCTGTTCACTGTAGCAAACCCACCTCTGGATCATACTGACGATTATTTTTTTCCCAAGCCCTGTACATGCTGCACCATTTTGTTTGTCTTCTGGACAGTGGAGAAATCGGCAGAACAGCAGTGAAGGAGTGTACTGGAGTCAGCAGAGTCAGTGCCAGCCTCCTACTGCAGTCTGTATATTGAACACACTCAAACCCACAGGTGCCTACGTAAAATCCTCCAGCTGCAGCCTGCAACTTAACGTTTCCTCAGCAGCAGATCTACATGATACTTTCACTCTGCTTTAACCTAGTAAATGGACAGGATGCACAGCAGTATGTCCCTTTGCAGAAATGAATTTTACATAAAATTCTTATATAGACATTGTCTGTATTAACTAACCAAAACAAGTGACTTTTTAAATCATAAAGATTCAGAAGGATAATCACCAAAAAAGAAATGCATTTCTAACATTTCTAAAATTCTAAACTAGGAATTTAATTTTTTTTCCAAGAAGTGTAACATTAAAAACTTACATATGGTTGGTCTTACATCTTCTTACATAAACAGCTTATGAAAGTAAATTTTCACATACCGTAAGTATATCATGTTACAAATGCAAATATAGGCTTGCCTCTAAGCATACTTTTTCATCAGCAAATAATCCATTTATAAGAAGAAAATACCAAACTTATCTGTTAAAAGGCAGAATGAATCTAACTAAATCAATGCTCAATAAATGACAGAAGAAACAAGAAATAGAGCCTCATGATACTTTCACATAAACTTTGAACACATACACTCTTATCCTACCTGAATTTTAAAAATTAAAAACTGGAGAACCCTTAAAAAAATCAACAAATCTAACCCTTTAATTTTTCAGATAAACAAACTACGAACCAGAGAATTTAAGGCTAAAGTACCCTTCCCAAGGTCACAGAACTGGTTAGTAGCAAAACCTTGTCTTCAAAATATACCTTTCAATAATAATTAATTAAATACCTACAAAAACTCATCCAAGATTAAATAGATAACCTGAATATTCCTATAACTATTAAATAAATTGAATTCATAATTAAAAGCCTTTATAAAAAAGAAATCACCAGGCCCAGATTGCTTCACAGATGAATTCTACCAAACATTTAAAGAAATCACATCAATTCTGTGTAATTTTTTCAAGAAAACATAAGAGAGGGAAATAATCCCCAACTCAATTTATGAAGACAAATTTACTCTGATATCAAACCAGATAAAGACTTTACAAAAAACAAAACTACAGACCAATATCCCTCATGAACACAGAAACAAAAATTCTTAACAAAATACTAGCAAATCAAATACCGTAATGTACAAAAATAACAACATACCACGACCAAGTAGGATTTACCCTGGGAATATAAGCTAAATAGTTCAGTATTTGAAAATTCTTCAATGTAATCCACCATATTAATGGTTTAAAGATTAAAAATCACATGATCATCATCACTTAATGCAGAAAAATCATTTAACAAAATTCAACACCCTGTCATAATAAAACCTCAAAAAATAGGAAGAACTTCCTCAACTTTATGAAGAACATCTATAAAATATCTACAGCTAACATCATACTTAGTGGTAAAAGACTGAATGCGTCACCCCTAAGATAAGAACAAGGCAAGAACAATCCACTCTCACCACTCCTAGCCAACATCATACTAAAAGCCCTAGCCAGTGTTATATGATAAGAAAAGAAATAAAGGGCATACACATTGGAAAGAAAGAAAACTGCCCCTATTCTCAGAAGACATATTTGTCTACATAAAAAATTCCAAGGAATCTAACAAAACAAAACACACAAACATACTCACACACAAGATCTTTTCAAACTAGTGAGTGAGTTTAGCAAGGTCAAAAAACAAAAATCATTTTTATATACTAACAATGTACAACTAAAAATCAAAATTTATAAAACAATACCAAGTATAATAGCTCCAAAACAGAAAAAGAAATACTTAGGTATAAATCTAGCAAAACATGTACAGGATCCATAAGGTGAAAAACTACAACATGCTGATGAAAGACATCATAAAACTCATTGTTATCAAGTCAATTTCGATTCACAATGATGCTATAGCACAGAGTAGAACTGCCCCATAGGGCTTCGGAGGCTGTAAATCTTTATAGAAGAAGACTGCCACATCTTTCTTTCGCGGAGCGGCTAGTGGGTTTGAACCGCTGACCTTTTGGTTAGCAGACGAGCGCTTAAACACTGTGCCACCACGGCTCCTTAAAGATATCATATAAGACCTAAATAAATGGAAAGACACTTAAGTTCATCAACTGGAAGACCCCACATAGTAAAGATGTCAATTCTACCCAAACTGATTCAAACCAAAATCCCAAAAAGATTTTTTTAAATAGACATAAACAAGCTGATTCTAAAATTTGTATGGAAAGGCAAAGGAACTAAAATAGCTAAAAACAATTTTGAAAAAGAGCAACAAAGTTGGAAGAATCTCACTACTCTATTTTAAAACTTACTATAAAGCTACAGTAATAGAGACAGTGTGGTACTGGCAAAAGGAGAGAAACAAACATCAATGGAACAGAATAGATAGTGCAGAAATTAAAAAAACCCATTGCTGTCAAATTGATTCTGACTCATAGCGAACCTATAGTGCAGAAATAGACCCACATAAATATGGTCAATTGATTTCTGACAAAGGTGCAAAAGCAATTCAACGGAGAAAGGAAAGTTTTTTCAACAAAGGCAGTGAATTGGATATCTACATGTAATAATAATAATGAACACACACCTTTACCTCACATCTTATATAAAAAATAACTCAAAATGAATCACAGATCTAAACATGAAGCTATAAACTGTTAGAAAACAACGTAGGAGAAAACCTTTATAACCTGGGGTTAGGCAAAGAGTTTTTACACGATACCCAACACATGATTTAAAAAATGATAAACTGGGCTTCACTCAAAATTTAAAACTTTTGCTTTGCAAAAAACACTATTAAGACAATAAGAAAACAAGCAAATTGCATACCCAAAAAAGGATCTGTATTCAGAATATACAATGAACTCTCAAAACTCAACAGTAAGAAAACAAACAACCTAACTAAAAAATGGGCCAAAGATCTGAACAGATACTTCACCAAAGAAAATACATGAAAGGCAAATAAAAATGTGAAAAGATGTTCAACATCATTAGCCATTAAGGGAATGCAAATTAAAACCATGATGAGGTAGATTTAACTAATAGACTGGCTAAAATAGAAACTAACGACAATACTAAATGCTCACAAGAATGCAGAGCAACTGAAACTCTCAAACATTCGCTGTGGGAATGCCAAATGGTACAGCCACTCTGGAAAATAGGTTGGCAGCTTCTTATAAACATACACTTAACATATGACCCAACCATCCCACTCCTA
>NW_004443964.1:18213233-18228546 GCF_000243295.1 Trichechus manatus latirostris
GTTTTAAAATTGTTTTAAACTTAAAATTTCAACTACCACTGTGTGATCACGACTTCCAATTCTAGACCTGTTACTTTGCCCTCGCATCTGGGTTCCTAACTCACATATCTAACAGCCGCAAAAACGAGTTCATTACATTTTCCTCCAAACCTCAAATGAATGGCACCACCATTCACTCAGTCACTTAAGCTAAACACATGGGTGTCATCTTTGAATATAAATTCTGCAAGTTACTATATAATTAGGACAACAACCTGATCTATAACACTGCTGTATCCCCAGTAGGTCTAACTTTATCTGACACATTGCAAGTACTCAATAAATATTTGTGTTGAATAAATGAATAAATAAGACTGAAGCTCCTCCATTAGACCCATATTCAATCAATAACCAAATTCAGTTGATTGTTTGACATCTCTCTGTCACCACTGCCACTCCCTTAGTTCAGACCCTCATTATCTCTCACCTGATGGTGCTACAATAGCTCCTATAGATGACATGTTGTTTTGCCTGCCTACCATCATACATACACCCCTTTCTGATAACTGCCCTTTACCACCCCTCACTCCATCTACTAATTTAATCCCTCCCATAGTTGATTTTCACCAGGGTAGATACCTAACTCAAGCTAAAATAATCACAGGCGTTACCCAAACCCTACTTCAAAGCATAAGTGATTTGTCCAGAGGTCAATCCAGATGTAAGTTAGGTCAGACTTAACCTACCCATTGGCATATGGATTTGAAAACAAGAGAATTGAGTCAGTATCTCTCTATGGATGCCTGGACCATAAGATACAAAATTCAGGTGTTGTTGGTAGCCCTGCTACACCATTCGAAATGAACAGCAGAGGGAACTAATGTGCGAGGTCAGAAAATAAAATAGACAAGCTGAGAAAAGCAGATATAAGCAATGAGAGTCAAAGTACCAAACTACTTGTAAGTAGTTCACTAAATGTGTTAAGCACTCTCACAACTTCATTCCTTTACATTTGCTGCATCCTCTGCCTGAAACTTCCTTTTCCCCATTTCTCCAACTGGCTAACTACTATTTAGACTCCATGTTTGTCACCACCTCCTGCAAGAATTTTTCCATTACCTTCCAGTCTGTGATGAAGTCCTTCCTCTGCATTCCAACAGTACCCTGTAAGAACTTTATCATAATACTTCTCACCCTATGTTTTAATAGTGTTGGTTTACTTATGAAATAGATTATAATCTAGGACTGTCTTTTATCTCTAACTAAACTGCATCTCCCAGCACTTTACCTGGCCCACAGTAGGTGCTTACTATTTAATCAGGGATGGAAATGGAACACAGAGAGAGAGAAAGGGAGGAAAGAAGTATCTAAATAGAACTTTAGCCTTAGAGCAGGAAGAGACTGGAAGGTTAACAGAAAGGAGATTTAATAGCAGTCTGGCCATCAGTTTTTAAGGCGAGAACAAAGAAGAATGGCAAAGTGACATGGTATTCTCAGTGAAGAAAGGACTGAAAGGACCAACTAGTATATGAATAATATCAGAGGAAATGGAATGAGGTGTGAGGGAAATTTTTAGAGCAAAGAAGTACAGCCAGGCATTTGTTGTTGTTAGGTGTCATCAAGTCGGTTCCAACCCACAGCGACCCTATGTACAACAGAACGACACACTACCCAGCCCTGTGCTATCCTCACAATCGTTACGTTTGAGCCCATTGTTACAGCCACCGTGTCAATCTATCTCGTCGAGGGTCCTCCTCCCTCTTTTTCGCTCACACTCCACTTTACCAAGTATGATGTCCTTCTCCAGGGACTGGTCCCTCCTGATAACATATCCAAAGTACGTGAGACAAAGTCTCGCCATCCTTGCTTCCAAGGAGTGCTCCGGCTGTATTTCTTCAAAGACAGACTTGCTCATTCTTCTGGCAGTCCACAGCATATTCAATATTCTTTGCCAACACCATAATTCAAAGGCATCAATTCTTCTTCAGTCTTCCTTATTCACTGTCCAGCTTTTGCATGCATGTGAGGCGACTGAAAATACCCTGGCTTGGGTCAGGCACATCTTAGTCTTCAAACTGACATCTTTCCTTTTTAACACTTTAAAGACGTCTTTTGCAACAGATCTGCCCAGTGCAATACATCATTTGATTTCCTGACTGTTGCTTCCATGGGTGTTGATTGTGGATCCAAGTAAAATGAAATCCTGACAATGTCAATCTTTTCTCCATTTATCATGATGTTACTTATTGGTTCAGTTGTGAGGATTTTTGTTTTCTTTATGTTGAGGTATAATCCATACTGAAGGTTGTAGTCTTTGATCTTCATCAGTAAATGCTTCAAGTCTTCTTGGCTTTCAGCAAGCAAGGTTGTGTCATCTGCATATCACAGGTTGTTAATAAGTCTTCCACCAATCCTAATGCCACATTCTTCTTCATATAATCCAGCTTCTCGGATTATTTCCTCAGCATACAGACTGAATAAGCAGCGTGAAAGGATGCAACCCTGATGCACACCTTTCTTGATTGTAAATCATGCGGTACCTCCTTGTTCTGTTCGAACAACTGGCTCTTGGTTTACGTACGGGTTGCTCATGAGCACAATTAAGTGTTCTGGAATTCCCATTCTTTGCAATGTTATCCATAATTTGTTTTGATCCACACAGTCAAAGGTCTTTGCATAGTCAATAAAACACCGGTAAACATCTTTTTGGTATTCTCTGCTTTCAGCTAGGATACATCTGACATCAGCAATGATATCCCTCGTTCCATGCCCTCTTCTGAATCCAGCTTGAATTTCTGGCAGTTCCTTGTCGATGTACTACTGCAACCACTTTTGTATGATCTTTAGCAAAATTTTACTTGCGTGTGATATTAACGATATTGTTTGATAATTTCTGCATTTTACCAGATCACCTTTCTTTGGAATGGGCACAAATATGGATCTCTTCAGCTGGTTGGCCAGGTAGGTGTCTTCCAAATTTCTTGGCATAGGAGAGTGAGCATTTCCAGCACTATATCTGTTTGCTGAAATATCTCAACTGGTATTCCGTCAACTCCTGGAGCCTTGCTTTCACCAATGTCTTCAGTGCAGCTTAGACTTCTTCCTTCAATACCACGAGTTCTTGATCATATGCTACCTCCTGAAATGGCTGAACATTGACCAGTTCTTTTTGGTAGTGACTCTGTGTATTCCTTCCATCTTCCTTTGATGCTTCCTTCATCATTCAATATTTTGTCCATAGAATCCTTCAAAATTGCCAACTTGAGGCTTGAATTTTTTCTTCAGTTCTTTCAGCTTGAGAAATCCTGAGCATGTTCTTCCCTTTTGGTTTTGTAATCCACATCTCTACACATTTCATTCTATTTTACTCTGTCTTCTCTAGTTGCCCTTTGAAATCTTCTGTTCAGCTCTTTTACTTTATCTTTCTTCCATTCACTTTAGCTACTCTACCTTCAAGAGCAAGTTTCTGAGTCTCTTCTGACATCCATTTTGGTCTTTTCTTTCTTTCCTGTTTTTTTAATGACCTTTTCACAGCCAGGCATTACTTTGAAAATACGGATTTTTTTTCTTCAGTATTGTCTTTCTCTCACTGAACATTCCACCTTTTCAAGCTGTCAGGTCTTTAGTAGTTAAACTTTAGGAATAGATTGGAGGTAAGCAAAAAAAGCAGACAAGTCTGTTCCTAACACGTGAGTTTGAAAAACCTGGCCCCTTAGGGGCACAAAAAGAACTCACGTCATTAAAAAATATTTTGGAGAAAAAAATAAGGTCATGTCTCCCACTTCAGACTAGAAAAGAATTTCCCTGTCAAGAACAATCATAGAATCTATCTTCTAGACAACCAGCTGGTTGGTTTCCCAGGCAGGGGCACTCATATGGTGAAATCTTATGGTTCAGGACCCAATCTTCAGCTTTGCAGATGAGAAACCAAGTCTTTTAAGATCTTCAAAATGGACAAGACTCTGATTCATACTATGATAGCTCTATATCTCTGCAAACTTCATATCAAAATATTAGCATTAGTGACAAGCTTAAGGACGTTCTATCTTATATTTGGACAAATTGGGAGGGGGTTTGTTCTTCTAACCCTTGGTATGGGAAAGACTATCAGGAATGTTAAAAATAAACAAAACTCATAACTAGGTTAGCAAAACAAAGTGGCAGATTCCACTGGTTGTTAACAGAACCATAATTTTCAGATATATGCTTTGAGAGAGTCTGGTTCTCTCCCTAGCCAGAGCAATTAGGCTAGAAAAAGAAATAAAGTACATTCAAATTGGTAAGGAAGAAGTAAAAGTATCTCCATTTGCAGACAATATGATCTTATACACAGAAAACTCCAAAGAATCTACAATAAAACTACTGGAACAAATAGAAGATTTCAGCAAAGTTTCAGGATACAAGATAAACATACAAACATCAGTTGGATTTCTCTACACCAACTAAGAGAACTTCGAAGAGGAAATCACCAAATCAATACCATTTACAATAGCCCCCAAGAAGATAAAATACATAGGAAGAAATCTAACCAGAGATGTAAAAGATCTATACAATGAAAACTACAAGACACTATTGCAAGAAACCAAGAGACCTACATAAGGAAAAACATACCTTGCTCATGGATACGAAGACTCAACATTGTGAAGATGTCTGTTCTACCCAAAGCAATCTATAGATAGAATGCAATCTCAATTCAAATTCCAACAGCAATTTTTAATGAGATGGAGAAATAAATCACCAACTTCACATGGAAAGGGAAGAGGCCCTGGATAAGTAAAGCATCACTGAAGAAGAAGAACAAAGTGAGAGTCCTCATACTACCTGATTTTAGAAACTTTTTACTGCCACGGTAGTCAAAACAGCCTGGTACTGGTACAACAACAGATACATAGACAACAGGTACAGAATTGAGAATCCAAACATAAATCCATCCACCTATGAGCAGCTGGTATTTGACAAAGGCCCAAAGTCTATTAACTGGGAAAAGACAGTCTCTTTAACAAATGGTACTGGCACAACTGGATATCCACTTGCAAAAACATGAAAGAAGAACCATACCTCACACCATGCACAAAAACTAAGTCAAAATGGATCAAAGACTTAAATATAAAATCAAAATCGATAAAGATCATGGAAGGAAAAATAGGGACAATGCTAGAAGCCCTAATATATGGCATAAACAGAATATGAACCATAAGTAACAATGCACAAACACCAGAAGAGAAACTAGATAACTGCGAGCTCCTAAAAATCAAACATGCTCATCAAAAGACTTCACCAAGGAGTAAAAAGACAACCTACAAACTGGGAAAAAAATTTTGGCTACCACAAATCTGATCAGTGTCTAATCTCTAAAATCTACAAGATACTGCAAAACCTCAACAATAAAAAGACAACCCGATTAAAAAATGGGCAAAGGATAAGAACAGGCACTTTACCAGTGAAGACATTCAGGCAGCTAACAGTTACATGAGGAAATACTCATGATCATTAGCCATTAGGGAAATGCAAATCAAAACTACAATGAGATATCTCACCCCAACAAGGCTAGCATTAATCCAAAAAACACAAAATAATAAATGTTGAAGAGGTTGTGGAGAGACTGGAACACTTACACACTTCTGGTGGGAATGTAAAATGGTACAATCACTTTGGAAATCGATTTGGCACTGCTTTAAAAAGCTAGAAATAGAAGTACCATATGATCCAGCAATCCCACTCCTTGGAATATATCCTAGAGAAATAAGAGCCATCATACGAATACATATATGCACACTCATGTTCACTTCAGCACTGTTCACAATACGAAAAAGATGGAACAACCTAGGTGCCCATCGATGGATGAATGGATAAACAAATTATGGTATATTCACGCAATGGAATACTATGCAACGATTAAGAACAACAATGAATCTGTGGAACACCTCATAGCATGGATGAATGTGGAAGGCATTATCCTGAGTGAAATTAGGCACAAAAGGACAATATTGTCTGATACCACTATTATAAGAAACTCAAGGGAAGGTTTAAACACAGAAGAAAACACTCTTTGATGGTTACGAGGATGGGGAGGGAGAGAAAGGGGTATTTACTAACTAGATAGTAGACAAGAATTATCTTAGATGAAGGGAAGGATAACACACAATACAGGGGAAGTCAGCACAACTGGACTAAACCAAAGCTGTTTCCTGAATACAACCAAATACTTTGAGGAACAGAGTAGCAGGGGCGGGGGTCTGGGGACCATGGTTTTAGGGGACATCCAAGTCAACCTGCATAACAAAGTTTATTAAGAAACTGTTTTGCATCCTGCTTTGGTGAGTGGTGTCTGCGGTCTTAAAAGCTAGCAAGCGGCCATCTAAGATGCATCCCTTGGTCCCAACCCACCTGGAGCAAAAGAGAATGAAGAACACCAAAGACACAAGGAAAGTATTAGCCCAAGAGACAGAAAGGGCTGCATAAACCAGAGACTCCATTCAGCCTGAGACCAGAAGAATTAGATGGTGCCCGGCTACCCCCAATGACCGCCCTGACAGGGAATACAACAGACATTCCCTGATGGAGCAGGAGAAAAGTGGGGTGCAGAACTCAAATTCTAGTAAAAAGACCAGACTTGATGGTCTGACTGAGACTGGAGGGACCCTGGAAGACACAGCACCTGGACTCTCCGTTAGCCCAGAACTAAAACCATTCCCGAAGCCAACTCTTCAGACAAAGATTAGACTGGACTCTAAGACGTAAAATGATACACATGAAGAGAATGCTTCTTAGCTCAAGTAGATACATGAGACTAAATGGGCAGCTCCTGTCCAGAGATGAGATGAGAAGGCAAAAAGGGACAGGAGCTGGTTGCTGGACACAGGAAATCCGGGGTGGAAAGGAAGAGCGTGCTGTTACATTACAGGGAGAGCAACTAGGGTTACATAACAATGTGTGTATAAATTTTCGTATGAGAAACTAACTTGAACTCTAAACTTTCACTTAAAGCAAAAAAAAAAAACCAAAAAAGAACATAATAAAAGTCTGCCACCTCATTATAATAAAAGTCTACCAACAGAAAACAAACATTTTGGTATTGTTTCCTTTCAATATTTTTCCCAAAAAAGTATATATAAAGTTTTGGCTCTTTTTTTAACTTTAAAAATTTAAAAATAAAAAACTTTGTATTTCAAAAAAACTTCACAAATTTCACTTTAATGGCTGTAAAAATCTCCAACTTGTTATTTTACTTTCTGTACAAACTTGTATGGATAGTTCCTATTTTTACTATCTCATTTCCCAAAGAGTGCTTTAGACTGCAATAATTTCATATGTTAACTCAAAAAAATAAATAAATTTAGGTCTAGAAAATTTTTAATAAGACTATAATGCACTGAAGCATTAATCTCATATATTAGAAGAAATATTTTTCCTTCACAAACTTTTCCTTTACCCTACTACTCCTGATAAGTGTTCCACGTGTTTCTACCTCTTAATAAAGACAGTATGACAGCCTATAGGAATGTAAACTTTCTTCTTTCTAAATTAAGTAAACCCATTTAATAAATATATAAATTGTTACAGCATTACATATTTTCACACAAATATGGTAATTCATATCCCTAAAAGAACTTATATTTATAAAATATTACACAGAATAAATGTAGCATAATCACTTACCACTTGACCTGTTTTTGCGACTTGATTTCCCACCAGTAAGAAGCATCTTGAGACTATTCCGAAACATGGTTGTGCTATTGTGTATTACCAAAACTGTAAAAGAAAATGTGGGAAAATATGTTTTAAATTTTTTTTGATTGTCTATTCAAAATACCATTAAGAATTGATCTGAAATGCATTATACGGAATTAACTATATTTAAATATATAGTATAAAAACTTTAACTGTATAACAAAAAAAGACCTAAATATTTAAATAATTCCTTAAAAGTATACTGTAGCACTTTGGGAACCTATAAAGAGATGAAGGTGGATATCACTGAGGGTACTCAAAAATAGAAAATAGAAATATGTAGCTATAAATAGTCTACCCTTTCCACTGACTCTCCATTTCTTGGACAACACTTCCATATACCCTACACACACACAGTTTAAGATTCTAGAAGTTTACAGCAGCTACAGATTTTCCACTGTTCAAGCCAGCATTCCATCTCAGAAGCCTACTTATCAGGACCAGGTAGTCTGCCCAAACAGATTTACAATATAGTGAATTCTCAATTCATGCCATATTCTCAATTTGTATCTCATTGGCTAAAGATCAGGATGTCTCCACTCTGTCCACTCCAACCCAACTAAGCTGCCAACATCATCTAAGCCACTGCAGAGCACCCGGCTGAGGAAAAACTGTGAGCTAGCCAGACAAGAAAATACAATTTGGAAAAGGTCTTGAAAAAAAATTGCTTTATTATTATACCATCCATGTACACTGTAGAAGATAGAAAATACAATAAGACAATGGAAGAATACTGAAATTGTCTAGAAGAATGATGCAATAATGAAATAAATTATCACTCTTACAACATCTTTCAGTTTTCTTATTGCTTTGCCCGAAGTACTGCAACATCTTTTAAGAAGATAAAAAAAAAAAAGTCTAGAGACACCAGCTTTGTACTCTTTTTTTTTTTCTTAAGCTGTCACTGAACACAGTTGAGAACACAGGAGTTTTCATTTTCCGCTCAGAATGTCAAAGAGAAGAACACTGCCAGAAGAAGAAGTTCAACAATTAGATCAGAAGATGAAGGCAAAGAGACAGATGAGCACTCCAGTCTCTAACGATGAAGGTGAAATTGATTGTATAAAGGAAATCTCAGACTGTGAGTCTTCACATGATCATACTGTAGATTGATTTCCTCAAACTCAAGAATTGATGAGTGAATCCTAGGACTGCAAGGCTGATTCAACATACTGAAAATGAAGGGGGGAAAAACTCCACATGATCATATTAAAACCTACTGCCATCAAGTTTATTCCAACTCACAGCAACCCTATAAGACAGAGCAGAACCGCCCCACAGGGTTTCCAAGGCTGAAAATCTTTATGGAAGTGGACTTACACATCTTTCTCCTGTGGAGCAGCTGGTGGGCTCAAATCTCTGACCTTTCTGCTAGCAGCCGACCAATGCAAAAAAGGCATCTGACAAAATTCAACACCCTTTCATTAAAAATAAAATAAAATTCAGCAAACTAGGAATAGAAGAAAAATTTCTCAACCTGATAAAGGGCATTTTCAAAAAATCCACAGCTAACATCATACTCAATGGTGAAAGACTGAAAGCTTTCCCTCAAAGAACAGGAACATGAGAAGGATGCCTGCTTTCATCTCAACATTGTACTGGAAGTTCTAGTCGGAGCAAACAGGCAATAAAAAAAAAAATAAAAGCCATCCAAATCAGAAAGGAAAAAGTAAAACTATCTCTCTTCACAGATGGAATGATCCTATATGTAGAAAACCCAAAAATGAAAAAATTCATAAGAAAGTTACCAGAGCTAATAAATTTGGCAAAGTTGCAGGGTACAAAATCAACACCAAAAATCAGTTGTGTTTCTATACACCGGCAGTGAACCATCTGAAAAGGAAACTAAGAAAATAATTCCATTTACAATTGCATCTAAAAGAATAAAATATCTAGGAATAAATTTAACCAAGGAGATGACACAAATGAACACTGAAAACTATAAAAAAAGTCACTGAAAGAAATTAAAGATCTAAATAAATGGAAAGATATCCTATGTTCATGGATTGGAAGACTTAATATTGTTAAAATGGCAATATTTCCCAAATTGAGCTATAGAGTCAACACAAAACCTATCAAAATCCCAGTTGTCTTTTTTTGCATAAATAACCATCTAATTTTAAAATTCACATAGAAATGCAAGAAACCGAGAATAGCCAAAACAATCCTAAAAAAAGACAAAGTCAAACAAAGTTAATACTGCCCCCCACCCCACCCCCACACACAAAGATGTCCATGCCTTAATCCCTGGAATCCCTGGATGTTACCTTACATGGCAAAGGGGGTGTTGCAGATGGTAATTAATGATCTTAAAACAGATTATCCTGTATTTTATCCAGGTGGACCCAATGTAATCACAAGAGTCTTTAAAAGACAGAAAAGGAAGTCAAAAGAATCAGGGAAGATATGATGACAGAAGCAGAGGTCAGAGTGATGCAGCCAGAAACCAAGAAATGAGGATGATCTCTAGAAGCTGGAAAAGGCAAGGAACGGATTCTCCCTTAGAGCCTCCAGAAATAACGCAGATCTACCAATATCTTAACTTTAGCCCTGTAAGGCCCATTTCAGACTTGTGATCTCCAGAACTGTAACAAATGTAAGACAGTAATTTTTTGTTGTTTAAAACCACTAAATTTGTGGTTATTTGTTACAGCAGCAATAGGAAACTAATAACAATCATAATACCAGCCAATATGTATAACATAGTTATTATCACTTTATCATATGTATAAAATGCCTATAAAAACATGCAGTTACCACACTATTTACTTGGCTATCCTTCAGTCCTGTGTTGCTATTTAAGAACTGTTTACTGTACTAACATATACCCTTTTATACTGAGCCCTGGTCACACAACAGTCAAGCACTTGGCTGCTAACTGAAAGGTTGGCGGTTTGAACCCATGCAGTGGCTCTGCGGGAGAAAGACTTGGTGATCTCTTCCCGTAAAGATTACAGCCTAAAAAACCCTATGAGATAGTTCTACTCTGTCACACAGGGTCACTACGAGTCGAAAATCAACTCAACAACACACAACAACAACATACTTAAGAACAAAATTCTCAGTGAAAACACTTGCCCCCACCCCTTTGGCACCACTTTAATATTCTATGGTTCTTCTTACAGCAAGTTATTCCATATCACTTCTATCACTCAGCTCAACAGTCAAACTGAAAGACACTGAAGTAATAATATACTCAGCTGTGACAAAAATAAACTTCACAAATTGATCAAAACTTAACACCATATCTATGGAGTTATCTAAAGAGTCACAGGACACTAGTCTCATAGCATACCTCATAAAGAATACAGAACTGAGGTGTGTCATGGCTCTGCAAGGGGCACATATAAATCTTAAAAGAATCAAATCTTGCTACCAACCTATACAACTTTAAAAGTTTCTGGTTAGATCACTAGAGAGAGAGAAAGATAGGTGCATAAATGAAAAACCGGCATGAAACAGAACAAGAAACATAGTAGAGCTTCTTTTCCCTTCTCAGATTTTAGGAAGTCGTTTCAACAAATGTGGTAATAAGATATTTTAGAGACCTAGGCATTAGTTTCCTCTGGTCTTTAGTTCCCTCCCTCCCCAAATTAGAATCCTTGATCTGTAGTTTCAACCACCCTCCCACCAATATTCCAAACTCCCTTGCCCCTTGTTCTCTGATCCCACATACCAGGCAAAATCAAAATTCAAGCTGATTCCAACTATACCAAGGCTGCTGAGCACTGCTGGGAAAAGTCACATAATTAGGCAGACTGATATACTAGAAATCCATGGTTGCATATTTCAACTGAACCCTTTTCTTTGCTCAGCAATCCACTGTTTTCATCTAGTCAGCTCCCTTTGCCACCCACCTAAATGACTATTTTGAACATTCTGTGACCGCCCATTTCTCCCCAATACTTTCAGTCAATGGTTTTGGCTTCTATATCTCAAAGCAAAATAAAAGTCATCAAAATTATCAGAAAGAATCCCCTCAACTTCCCACCAACAAATCTACAAACTTAAGCCTATTCACAGACATCCTCTCCTTCTATTAAAATAGATGCATTTCTTTTTCTAAGGCTAAATTCTTTACCTTAGCTCTGTATTCCAGCCCCTCCCATTCTCCCTTGGTACCTTTTATATTTTGACTTCTGTATTTTGAGCCTCTTCTTTTAATAGCTCCTTCCATCAGCATTTGAATACTCTCGAATTCCCCATCTTTTAAAAAAATTAAAACCCTCTCTCAACCCATGCCCTCCCTGCCCCTATCTCTGCTCACTCTACATACTCTTCCTGGGCTGTTCATTCACTGTCACTGCTCTGTCACCTATCATCTGGATAACCAAATTTCACTCCATGCTTCTTTTCTGAACCAGTCTCCTCTAGTATTTTCTAGCCCAGTAAATTGGCATCATCACACAGTTGCTCAATCATCCTGTATTAGTTCTCACTCACCTAACTTTTCTAACCAATCAGCATGCCTTTATGATTCTACATCTTTTTCAGGGATGCCTTGTCTCATGCCCCAGCCTACATTCACTCCAACAATTATAACGCCCATACCTATTCACCCTGTCCTTGCCCTTTTATAACACTAATACACCAAGAAATTTAATGCTTGACTTCCCTCACTAAACTGTATGTTCCATGAGGCAGGGACCATGTTTGTCATCTTTACGGCCATCCTTGTAACTTACACACTGCCCAGCACATATGAGGTGCTCAATAAATAAATAATGAATGAATGAACAGCCAAGCCAAGGACAAGCTGCACACTATATCTGGTAGTAAATATCAATGGAAATCTCAATTTGTTTAAAAAGGAAACAAAAATCAATATGAGATATTTCTTAAAAGACTGTAGAATAAAGGAAAATGAATCCACTTATTCATTCAGCAAACATTTGAGTGCTATCATGTACAAAGTGCTGGGCTAGGCACTAATGACATAATGACAAACAAAAAACAGTCCCTTTCCTCATGGAGTTTACAATCTACTTAAAAAGGGGAAGGGATGTCTTTTCTTTAGATACATATTTTTGTATTGTGCTTTAAGTGAATATTTACAGTTCGAGTTAGTTTCTCAAACAAAAATTTATCCACACATTGTTATGTGACCCTAGTTGCTCTCCCCATAATGTGACAGTAACTCCTCCTTTTCACCCAATTTCCTGTGTCCATTCAACCAGCTCCTGTCCCTTTTTGCCTTCTCATCTCGCCTCCGGACAGGAGTTGCCCATTTAGTTTCATGTATCTACTTGAGCTAAGACGCACTCTCTTCATGTGTATCATTTTAGGTCTTAGAGTCCAGTCTAATCCTTGTCTGAAGAGTTGGGTTTGGGAATGGTTTTAGTTCTGGGCTAACAGAAAGTCCGGGGGCTATGTCTTCCGAAGTCCCTCCAGTCTCAGTCAGACCATTAAGTCTGGTCTTTTTACTAGAATTTGAGTTCTGCACCCCACTTTTCTCCTGCTCCATCAGGGAATGTCTGTTGTATTCCCTGTCAGGGCGGTCATTGGGGGTAGCCGGGCAGCATCTAATTCTTCTGGTCTCAGGCTGATGAAGTCTCTGGTTTATGCAGCCCTTTCTGTCTCTTGGGCTAACACCTTCCTGTGTCTTTGGTGTTCTTCATTCTCCTTTGCTCCAAGTGGGTTGGGACCAATTGATGCATCTTAGATGGCCGCTCGCTAGCTTTTAAGACCCCAGATGCCACTCACCAAAATGGGATGCAAAACATTTTCTTGATAAACTTTGTTATGCCAATTGATCTAGATGTCCCCTGAAACCATGGTCCCCAGAACCCCACCCCAGCTACTCTGACCCTCAAAGTGTTTGGCTGTATTCAGGAAACTCAGCTTATGGTTCAGTCCAGTTGTGCTGACCTCCCCCTGTATTGTGCATTGTCTTTCCCTTCACCTAATTCTTGTCTACTATCTAGTTAGTGAATGCCCCTCTCCCTCCCTCCCCACCCTCGTAACCATCAAAGAACATTTTCTTCTGTGTTTAAACCTTTCCTTAAGTTCTTATAATAGTGGTCTCATACAATATTTGTCATTTTGCGACTAACTTCACTCAACATAATGCCTTCCAAATTCATCCATGTTATGAGATGTTTCACAGATTTCATCACTGTTCTTTATCATTGCGTAGTATTCCATTGTGTGAATATACCACAATTTGTTTAGGGGATGTCTTTTAAAAGGATCTAGTCCAAATTCAAACGACAAAACAATTTAAAAAAAAAAAAACAACTCAGTTGCCTGGAGTCGATTCTGACTTATGATGACCCATGTGTGTCAGAGAACTGTGTTCCATAGGGTTTTCTTTTTTACTTACCTCGTGAAGTTTTTAATTGTACTTTAAGTGAAAGTTTACAATTCAAGTTAGTCTCTCATACAAAAATTTATACATACATTATTATGTGACCCTAATTGCTCCCCTATACTGTGACAGCACACTCCTCCTTTCCACCCCTGATCTTCTGTGTCCATTCAACCAGCTCCTGACCCTCTCTGCCTTCTCATTTCACCTCCGGACAGGAGCCGCCCATTCAGTCTACTGTATCTACTTGAGCTAAGAAGCACACTCCTCATGAATATCATGTTATCTCTTACCAGTCTAATCTTTGTCTGAAGAGTTGGCTTTGGGAATGGTTTCAGTTCTGGGTTGACAGAGAGTCCAGGAGAGTGTGCTTTCTGGGGATCCTCCAGTCTCAGTCAGACCATTAAGTCTGGTATTTTTACCAGAATTTCAGTTCTGCACCCTACTTTTCTCCTGCTCCATCAAGGACTCTCTGTTGTGTTCCCTGTCAGGGTAGTCACTCATTGTAGCCAGGCACCAACTAGTTCTGGTCTCAGGCTGATGGAGTCTCTGGTTTACGTGGCCCTTTCCGTCTCTTGGGCTAATACTTTCCTTTTGACTTTGGTGTTCTTCATTCTCCTTTACTCCAGGTGAGCTGGGACCAACTGATGCATCTTAGATGGCCACTCACTAGCTTTTAAGACCCCAGACACCACTCACCAAAGTAGGATGCATAAACTTTGTTATGCCAATTGACCTAGATGTCCCCTGAAACCATAGTCTCCAGACCCCTGCCCCTGCTACTCTGTCCCTTGAAGTGTTTGGTTGTATTCAGGAAAAAGCTTTCATTTAGTCCAGCTGTGCTGACTTCCCCTATAGTGTGTGCTGTCCTTCCCTTCACCTAAGATAATTCTTGTCTACTATCTAGTCAATAATCCTCTCCCTCCCTGCCCACCCTCGTAACCATCAAAGAATGTTTTCTTCTGCATTTAAACCTTTTCTTGAGTTCTTATAATACTGGTGTCATACAATATTTGTCCTTTTGTGACTGACTAAATTCACTCAGCATAACGTCTTCCAGATTCCTCCACGTTATAAGATGTTTCACGGATTCATCGTTGTTCTTTTTTGTTGTGTAGTATTGCACTGTGTGAATATACCATAATTTGTTTATCCATTCATCCACTGATGGGCACCTAAGTTGTTTCCATCTTTTTGCTATCGTGAACAGTGCTGCAATGAACGTGAGTTTGCATATATCTATTTGTGTGACGGCTCTTATTTCTCTAGGATATATTCCAACGAGCGGGATTGCTA
>NW_004443964.1:18228741-18230791 GCF_000243295.1 Trichechus manatus latirostris
TAGCCTTGATGGGGTGAGACAGTATCTCATTGTAGTTTTGATTTGCATTTCTCTAATGGCTAATGATCGTGAGCATTTCTTCATGTGTCTGTTAGCCGCCTGAATGTCTTCTTTGGCAAAGTACCTGTTCATATCCTTTGCCCATTTTTTAATTGGGTTATTTGTCTTTTGGTTGTTGAGGTTTTGCAGTATCTTGTAGATTTTAGAGATTAGATGCTGATCGGATTTCTCATAGCCAAAATTTTTTTCCCAGTCTGTAGGTTGTCTTTTTACTCTTTTGGTGAAGTCTTTTGATGAGCATAAATGATTGATTTTTAAGAGCTTGCAATTATCTAGTTTCTCTTCTGGTGTCTGTCCATTGTTACTTATGGTTTGTATTCTGTTTATGCCATGTATTAGGGCTCCTCCACAGGGTTTTCAATGGCTGATTTTTTGGAAGTAGGAGGCTTGATTCCAAGGTGCCTCTGCATGGACTCAAACTCCCAACCTTTCAGTTAGCAACTGAGTGTATTAACCGTTTGTATGTCCCAGGGACTCCCAAAGAAGATAAAGCCTCCATAAAATAAGAGCAGAAAATAATTATGGAGGCAGAGCGGGGGTGGAGACTGAAATTAAAAGACAAAAAGGGAGATGAATGAGCAGGTTTAACTAGCAGGTAAACACCTTTTAACACACCTGCAAAATTAACTTCACAGTTAAGCTATATGAAGAAGAGCTAATATTGTGAAAAATCAATTCAACAGTGCAGGAGAAAAACTTGATATACATTCCTAGAACTCAGAACAAAAAAAAAGTGTCTCAAATATTCTTCAATAGAATTTACTGTATTTTCTATGCAAATAACACACGCCTTCTACATTTGTTTGCCAACCAAGCCCTCCTCGCTCACTCCTGAGGTATTTTCATAAGCGTGCTATGCCAATTTTTTTTATGGCAATGTGCAAAAAAAATGGGCATAGTGGCACTTATGAAAATACTTCGCCACAGGACGGGGGAGGGTGCAGTTGTTAAAGAATGTGGAAGGCATGCGTTGTTTGCGTAAAAATATGGTAACAATTTTCTGCATCCAGGACCTATATATTTATTAATACATTTTTATTTCCAAATATTTTATGGTTTTAGTTGTTATTATGATTGAAATATCTTTTTGTAAATAAACTTTTTATTTTGGAATAATTTTAGATTTACAGAAAAGTTGCAAAGATAGTACAGAGTTCCTGTATACTCCTCGCCCCATTTCCCCTATTAACATCTTACATATCCATAATACATTTGTCATGGATAAGAAACTGACACTGGTGCATTACTATTAACTAAACTCCAGACTTTTTTCAGATTTCACCCGTTTTTCCACATATGTCCTTTTTCTATTCCAGGATCCCACACAACATTTAGTCATCATATCTCCTTGGTGTTCTCTGAAATGTAACAGTTTCTCAGTCTTTCTTTGTTTTTCATGACCGTGGCAGTTTTGAGGGGGGCTGATCTGGTATTTTGCAGGGTGCACCACTGGCTTTTTACAATTTGATATTTTTTTCTTTATTTGACAGTTTTTTGAACATTCTGGAAGCTGTGTAGAGAAAGTTGATTATCTCATCCTCACCCCACCCTACCAGGGAAGGCTATGTTAACAGCCTGTGCAAATCTTTTCTTCCTTGTTTCTCTCTCTATAAATACACATACATATATATATCCATATATATATATCCATATATATGGAGATACATATATATATATATACACACACACACACACAACGACCACTACTTCTTTCTAAAATTTTTTCATCACCCCAAACAAATTCTGTATCCTCAATCTCTCTTATCCTCAACCTCTTGGAACCACTAACCTACTTTCTGTCTGTATACACTGACCTATTCTACAATTTCATATAAGTGGGATCATATAATATTTGCCCTCCCATGAATGGGTTATTTCACTTAGCATAATGTTTTCAAGGTTCATCCATGTTGCAAGACTTATCAGAACCACATTTTTTTTTTTATTGTACTTCAGGTGAAGGTTTACAGAACAAATAGTTTCTCATTAA
>NW_004443964.1:18236379-18265489 GCF_000243295.1 Trichechus manatus latirostris
GAAATGCCGCCTAGTCTTGCAAAATCCTCGTTGTTGCTATTTTTGAGCCCATTGTTGCAGCCACTATGTCAATCCATCTCATGAAGGGTCTTCCTCTTTTTTGATGAACCTCTACCTTACCAAGAATGATGTCTTTCTCCAGGGAATGGTCCCTCCTGATAACATGTCCAAAGTTCCTGAGATGAAGTTTCCCCTTCCTCACTTCTAAGGAGCACTCTGGCTGTACTTCTTCCAAAGTAGACTTGTTCTTTCTTCTGGCAGTTCATAGTATAGTCAATATTCTTTGCCAACACCGTAATTCAAAGGCATCAATTATTCTTTGTTCTTCCTTATTCATTGTCCAGTTGTCACATGAATAAGAGGAGAATGAAAAAATCACGGCTTGGGTGAGGAGCACCTTGGTCCTCAAAGTGACATCTTTGCTTTTCAACATTTTAAAGAGATCTTTTGCAGCAGATTTGCCCAATGTAATACATTGTTTGATTTTTTGACTGCTACTTCCATGGGCATTGATTGTGAATCCAAGTAAAATAAAATCCTTGACAACTTCAATCTTTTCTCTATTTATCATGATGTTGCTTACTGGTCCATTTGTGAGGATTTCTGTTTTCTTTATGTTGAGGTGTAACCCACACTGAAGACTGTAGTCTTTGATCTTCATCAGTAAGTGCTTCGAGTCCTCTTCACTTTCAGCAAACAAAGTTGTGTTATCTGTATATCACAGGTTGTTAATGAGTCTTTCACCAATCCTGATGTCACTTTCCTCTTCACATAGCCCCGCTTCTCAGCTTATTTGCTCAGAAAACAGACTGAATAAGTATGATGAAAGGATGCAACCCTGACACACACCCTTCCTGATTTTAAACCATGCAGTATCCCCTTGTTCTGTTTGAATGACTGCCTCTTGGTCTACGTACAGGTTCCTCATGAACACAATTAAGTGTTCTGGAATTCCCATTCTTTGCAATGTTATCCATAATTTGTTTTGATCCACACAGTTGAATGCCTTTGCACAGTCAATAAAACACAGGTAAACATCTTTCTGGTATTGTCTGCTTTCAGCCAAGATCCATCTGACATCAGTAATGATACACCTCGTTCTACATCCTCTTCTGAATCCGGCTTGAATTCTGGTAGTTCCCTGTCAATGTACTGCTCCAACAGTTTTTAATTATTCAGCAAAATTCTACTTGTGTGCAATATTAATGATATTGTTCAACAGTTTCTGCATTCCATTGGATCACCTTTCTTTGGAATTGGTACAAATATGGATCTCTTCCAGTCAGGTGGCCAGGGAGCTGTTTTCTAAATTTCTTGGCATAGATGGGTGAGCACCACCAGCGCTGCATCCGTTTGTGGAAGCATCACAACTGGTATTACTATCATTTCCTGGAGACTTGTTCTTTTCGAATGCCTTCAGTGCAGCTTGGACTTCTTTCTTCAGTACCATGGATCTTGATCATATGCTATCTCCTGAAATGGCTGAATTTTGACCAATTCTTTTTGGTACAGTGACTTTGTGTATTCCTTCCATCTTCCATTGATGCTGCCTGCATCATTCAATATTTTGCCCATAAACCAAAACAAACCCGTTGCCTTCAAGTCAATTCTGACTCACAGCGACCCTACAGGACAGAACAGAACTGCTCCATAGGGTTTCCAAGGAGTGGCTGGTGGATTCAAACTGCCAACCTTTTGGTTAGCAGCCGTAGCTCGTAACCACTGTGTCACCAGGGCTCCATTTTACCTATAGAATCCTTCAAAATGACAACTCGAGGCTTAAATTTTTTCCTCAGTTCTTTCAGCTTGAGAAATGCCAAGTGTGTTCTTCCCTTTTGGTTTTGTAACTTCACATCTTTGCACATGTCATTATAATAGTTTACTGTGTCTTCTCAAGCCACCCTTTGAAATCTTCTGTTCAGCTCTTTTACTTCATCATTTCTTCCATTTGCTTTAGCTACTTAACATTCAAGAGCAAGTTTCAGAGTCTCTTCTGACATCCATTTTGGTCTTTTCTTTCTTTCCTGTCTTTCTAATGACCTTTTGCTTTCTTTATGTATGCTATCCTTGATGTCATCTCACAACTCGTCTGGTCTTTGGTCATTAGTGTTCAATGCATCAAATCTTTTCTTGAAATGGTCTCCAAATTCTGCTGGGATAGATTCAAGGTTGCATTTTGGTTCGCTTGGACTTGTTTTAATTTTCTTCACCTTCAACGTAAACTTGCATAGGAGCAACTGATTGTCTATTCCACAATCAGTCCCTGGCCTTGTTCTGACTGATGATATTGAGCTTCTCCATCTTCTGTTTCCACAGATGTAGTCTATTTGATTCCTGTGTTTTGCATCCAGTGAAGTCCACGTTTATTGTCACTATTTATGTTGTTGAAAAAAGGTATTTGCAATGAATAAGTCATTGGTCTTACAAAATTCTATCATGTGATCTCCGGTGTCATTTCTATCACCAAGGCCATTATTTTCCAATTACAGATCCTTCTTCATTTCCAACTTTTGCATTCCTATCACCAGTAATTATCAATGCATCTGTGATCAATTTTAGACTGCAGAAGTTGGTAAAAATCTTCCATTTCCTCATCTTTGGCATTAGTGGTTGGTGCATAAATTTCAATAATAGTTGCATTAACTGGTATTCCTTTAGATGTATGGATATTATCCTATCACTGACAGCACTATACTTCAGGACAGATCTTAAAATGTTCTTTTTGACAATAAATGTGATGTCATTCCTCTTCAATTTATCATTCCTGGCATAGTAGACCATACAATTGTCTGATTCAAAATGGCCAATACAAGTCCATTTCAGCTCACTAATGCCTAAAATATTACTTTTCAGGTGTCCCATTTCTTTTTTGATGATTTCCAATTTTCCTTGACGCATACGTCGTACATTCTATGTTCAGTTATTAATGGATATTTGCAGCTGTTTCTTCTCATTTTAAGTCATGCCACATCAGCAAGTGAAGGCCCTGAAAGCTTGACTCCATTCATGTCATTAAGGTTGACTCTACTTTGAGGAGGCAGCTCTTCCTCATTAGTAATTTGAGTGCCTTCCAACCTGAGGGGCTCATCTTTAGCCACTACATTAGACAATGTTCCGCTGCTATTCATAAGGTTTTCACTGGCCAGTTTTTTAGAAATAGGTCACCAGGTCCTTCTTCCTAGTCTGTCTTACTATGGAAGCTCCACTGAAACCTGTCCACCACGAGTGACCGTGGTGGTATTTGAAATACTGGTAGCATAGCTTCTAGCATCATAGCAACACGTAAGCCGCCACAGTATGACAAACTGGCAGACATGTCCTTACCAGTGTTAAGTTCAATAGCATATGGCAATGTTAGTAATCCATAAACTATCATCTCAGTGTCTGTTATTGGCAGTGGGTAATTAAGAGACGCAGGTGCGTTCTCAGGACCTGCCCCTAAATCAATGAAGCAATATCTATGAGCAGCAAAGGTCAGCTGGGTTCTAGAGATGTATGTGGAGCAGCCCCGATTTAAGTGACCTTAAAACTCAAGCCATTCTCCCAAATGGAAATGAGTATTGATATAAAGTGGGAAAATTTGTAGCATCAGACAGCAGTGAAGGGGAGAAAGTAAACTCTTCTGATAAGAGAGATTCAAAGGCTATGAATATTACCATATCACCAGTGCAACTGAGAGGAAAAACAGAATGGTAACATCGATTACACCATGATGACTCAAGTTTATACTGTTATTATTTTTAACTTTTAACATACTTTAAATAAAAGCTATTCTTACAGGATTTCCTTCTTAAAAACGTTTTATTAAAAATTATCTTATTAAAAGTTTTTCTTACTTGTTAGAATTTTTAATCCTCTAAATGATGTTTACAAAGCCATAGCTAGAAGAGGCACAGCTGTTTTTATTTTAATAGGCTCAAAGATAATCTCACATTGGCAAATTTCAAACCAAGGATATTTATAAGGGAACCCTACGTTTACCTACCTTCAAATCAGGGGATGTTGGTGGTTTGAAGATACATGGTATAAAAAGAGGAAAACACATGAATTTACCTTCAAAGAGATATTTAAACCACACTTCTGTGAACTTGAAGACATAACAAAACCCTAAGTCCCCAATTTCATCATCTGAAAAAGAAGCACTAAACCTACTCTTAGGGTTGTTGTCAGGATTAAATGAGAAATTTATGTAAAGCACCTAGTATAGTGTCTGGCTTTTAGAAGGCACGAAATACTTACTTCCCCCTTCTCCAGTCCTTTCAGAATACCTTTCCTGAGCTAATTATTCATTCTTTTTTTTTCATTGAGGTAAAATTCACACATAACATAAAATTAACCGTTTTAACATGTACAATTCAGTGGCATTTAGTACATTCACAATATTGTGCAACCAAATCCTCTACCTAGTTCCAAAACATTTTTATCACCCCAAAAGTCAATTATTCATTCGTGAATTATCTCCAGAAATCTAACCAAAAAACAAATCTACTGCCGTCCAGTCAATTCTGACTAACAGCAACCCTAAGTCTGTATAAATTTTCTTTGAATCCCCAAAAAGGAGCTAAGATCTCACAGTGTGAGGAAAGAGTTTTCTAGAAAATTTCTGCCTTTCAAGTTGACCGCCTCCTCAGAGTTACCCTACCAACCTACTATGTCTCAGTATACCCAGTGGCATGTACATCAAAAAAAAAAAAAAAAAAATCCATAATCATTTTTGTGGATTACATTGTATTCCTCCACCACCCAAAAAAAAATATGTTGAAGTCCTAACCCCCAGTACCTGTGAATGCAACTTTGTAAATAGGCTCTTTGAAGATGTTACCAGTTAACATGAGGTCATATTGGTGCAGGGTAAGTCCTAATCCAATATAAATTGTGTCTTATAAAAAAGAAGAGATGCAGACACACAGAAGGAAGACAGCCATGTGAAAACAGGCAGAGACAGAGTTATGCTATAGCTGCAAGCAAGGATATGCCTGGGGCTACCAGAATCTAGAGAACCTTCAGAAAGAGCATGGCCCGGCTGACACCCTGAATTCGGACTTTAGCCTCTAGAACGATGAGACAATAAATTTCTGTCATTTCAAGCCACCTGCTTTATGGCACTTTGTTATAGCAGTCCTAGGAAACTAATACAATCATGAAAAAAATTTTAAGTTAGATGCTTTCTAATATAGGCATTTCCTAATGAAATATTTTAGTTACTTTAACAAAACTATTTTGTCACCAGTTCAGTGGAAGGTCAAATGAAATGAAGAGTATTTACAGAACTACCACTACCACTTCCTGCATCATTTGCTTTCCCTTGGTTTCTCCAAACCATGTAATGAACAGGTTTAGTATGCCTGTGGAGTTAAAATTAAACCGTTATTTTAGAGGACTAAGTCCAGGCACTAAAAATTCTTGTAAATAAAATCAAGAAAAAAACCAAAACATACACAGAGAAAAAGCTTTATTTTAGTAACATATATTAACTTAATATTTTTCACAAATTATACTCTTGAGCTTAAGCAATGCTTCTCTGTTTCTAAAACACAAGAAGTACAGATGGTAACGCTGCCTCAAATCCTTTTCTAGTATTAGCCTATAAATAATGTTTTTTAAATAAAATGTCTTTTAATCTTCTGTTTGTTGTTGTTAGGTGCTTTCAAGTCAGTTCTGACTCACAGTGACCCTATGTACAACACAACAAAACACTGCCCAGTCCTGTGCCATCCTCACAATCGTTGCCATGCTTGAGCCCGTTGTTGCAGCCACTGTGTCAACCCATCTCGTTGAGGGTCTTCCTTTTTTTCACCGACTATCTACCAAGCATGATGTCCTTCTCCAGGGACTGGTCTCTCCTGATAACATGTCCAAAGTATGTGAGACGAAGTCTCGCCATCCTTGCTTCTAATGAGCACTCTGGCTATACTTCTTCCAAGACAGATTTGTTTGTTCTTCTGGCAGTCCATGGTGGATTCAATATTCTTCGCCAACACTGTAATTCAAAGGTATCAATTCTTCTTCGATTTTCCTTATGCATTGTTCAGCTTTCACATGCATATGAGGTGACTGAAAACACCATGGCTTGGGTCAGACGCACCTTGGTTCTCAAAGTGACATCTTTGCTTTTTAACACTTTAAAAAGGTATTTTGCAGCAGATTTGCCTAATGCAATGAGTCATTTGATTTCTTGACCGTTACTTCCATGGGCGATGATTGTGGATCCAAGTAAAATGAAATCCTTTACAACTTCAGTATTTTCTCCGTTTATCATGATGTTGTTTATCACGACCAATCTTCTATTTAGTCAATGTTTATTAAGAAGAAACCATGTAGAAGGCCTTGAGACAGGCACTAGAGGGAACTTTTAAAAGGTTAATAAGCAGTTCCTGCCCAAAAGGAGCATCCAGTCTGGTCATAAGACTTTTGCAGAAGAAGTGAACCCAAGTACAATTCAAGATAGAAGGTGCTAACTACCACAAGAGAAATACAAAGTGTAATGAGAATTTACAAGAAGGAAAGATTACTTACAGGTTCAAGTGAACAAACATTTGTTAAGTGCTTACCATGTGTAAATAGTAAATAAGCAATATTGTCCTGATCGCAAGAAACTTAACTTATGAAGGGAAGGACAGCACTCACTATAGGGGAAGTCAGCACAACTAGACTAAACCAAAGCTAAGAAGTTTCCTGAATACAATCAAACACTTTGAGGAACTGAGTAGCAGGGGTAGGGGCCTGGGGACCATGCTTTCAGGGGACATCTAGGTCAACTGGCATAACAAAGCTGATTAAGAAAATGTTCTGCATCCTACTTTGGTGAGTGGCATCTGGGGTCTTAAAAGCTTGCAAGCAGCCATCTAAGATGCATCAATTGGTCCCAACCACCTGGAGTAAAGGAGAATGAAGAACACCAAAGACACAAGGAAAGTAGTAGCCCAAGAGACAGAAAGGGCCACATAAACCAGAGACTTCATCAGCCTGAGACCAGAAGAACTAGATGGTACTCGGCTCCCACCAATGTCCGCCCTGACAGGGAACACAACAGAGAGTCCCGGATGGAGCAGGAGAAACGTTGGGTACAGAACTCAAATTCTAGTAAGAAGACCAGACGTAATGGTCTGGCTGAGAATGGAGAAACCCCGGAAAGCATGGCCCCTGGATTCTCTATCAGCCCAGAGCTAAAACAATTTCTGAGGCCAACTCTTCAGACAGGGATTGGACTGGACTGTAGGACATAAAGTGATACTTGTGAGGAGTGTGCCTCTTAGCTCAAGTAGATACAAGAGACTAAACAGGCAGCTTCTGTCCAGAGGTGAGATGGGAAGCAGAGAGGGTTACGAGCTGGCTGAATGGACATGGGGAATCAGGGGTGGAAAGGAGGAGTGTGCTGTTACAGTATGGGGAGAGCAATTAGAGTCACATAACAATGTATGTATAAATTTTTGGATGGGAAAAAATTAATAAATAAAATCATCTATATGAGACCAATGGTCAACATTTACCCTAGAGCAAAGACGAGAATGAGATGGTAAGGGGGGGTGGGCAGGGAAGCTAGATGAATGGAAATGGAACAACCACAATGGAAATGAGAATGTAAACACATTGTGAAAGACGTAACCAACATCACTGATCAATATGTACAGAAATTGTTAAAGGGGAACCTAATTTGCTATGTAAACTTTCACCAAAAACAAATTAAAACACTATTTTTAAAAAAGAAATAAGAAACTTAACTTACAGCTTAATAGGGGAGTAGGAGATCCCATAGGTGCCTTCATATAATGTAAAATTCAGTGATATATGAAATGCAGAGAAGTATCAAAAACTATACATCCTTATCTACTCACCTACAGATACTGGGTGAAAATAATCTTAGGGAATTAAAATAAAATTATTCTACTGGTTTATTGAAATAATTTTTAAGGGGTTAAGAAAGTACTTAAAACAAGAAGTGACATCCTCTCATCATATCCCTTATTTAAAAAATACAATCACATAATCATTTTTTTTTATAGACATGGTTATTAGATCTAAGGATGGCTTCTAGGGCATTTTATGTAAACACTGGTTGTTAAACATTCTTAATGCCAAAACACTATTAGGACTTATAGCTAAGAAGAGGAGTCCATCTAGACAAATACATTCATTTCTTTTAATTCCATTCAAATCTGAACTCTTAGGCTGTTCAAGATGGGAAATAACTTAGTGTTTTCTAATAAACATTCTTGGAAAGCAGGAAATGGACAGTCTCAGACACTACAATAACCTAAAATGAAGAAAAGACTGTCAATAAACTCATCATTTTATAATAAGTACTGGTGGAATAGCTACACTGACTTTAAGGAGATCAAAATAAGTTACCCACAAGAACACTGTTGTTGACCAAATATAGTTAATGTCACAGAGAGCTATGATGATTAGCTGCAATAACAAATTAACTGCTCTTATTAGGACACCTATCTTCCAAGGTAAGTTTTTCCAAGATTTCATCATGAAGTGTAGACACAGTCAAATCCATGAATCCATCATGGATTGAATTGTGTCCCCCCCAAAATATGTGTCAATTTGGCTAGGCCATAATTCCCAGTATTGTGTGGTTGTCCTTCATTTTTATGACCTGATATAATTATCTTCCATTTTGTGATGTGCTGTAAATCCTAACCTCCTGGTTAGGCCCGATCAGTGTGGAGTGTTATCTTTAGTCATAACTTTACAAGGGGTGTGACTTACTCAAGTCACACCTTTGGCTGAGTCACACCTTTTAATCTTACAAAAGATAAACGGACAGAGGAATGAGCAGAGAGGAGAGGGACCTCACTATCACTAAGAAAGCAGATCCTGGAGTGGAGCATGTCCTTTGGACCCGGGATCCTCGTGCTGAGAACCTTCTATACACAGGGGAAGATTGCTGCCAAAACACATGGAGATATCCAAGGAATACCAGTCCACAAACGTTGAAAAGAGACAAGGATCTTCCCCCACAGCCGACAGAGACAGAAAGCCATCCCCTAGAGCTGGCACCCTGAATTCAGACTTCTAGCCTCCAAACCTGACAGAATAAATTTCTGTTTGTTAAAGCCATCCACTTACTGTATTTCTGTTATAACAGTGCTAGATAACTAAGACATCCTTCAACCATGAGCTATCTTCAAAATTTAAAAAATGCTACATACCTTTACTTGGCTTCCCCTCTATCACCAGCTGTCTACTTTAAATATCTAAAGATAATGCCAGCACCACTTCTGGTTTCTGAAATTGATAAATATAGAAAACAGAAGATACCAGAAGGGACAGCAGGCTTGATAAGATGGCGGCTCAGGAGAAGATGCAAGGCAAAATGTTTAATCATCCCAAAATTTTCACCAAATCAGAAACAGAACTAGAAATTAAATTTCTTAATATCTGCCTGAAATCATCATTACTATCATATTTGATTTTCTTTTCATACAAACAGAATAGAGAATTAATTATATTAGTGTAATGGTAATAACTGGGGGTCTGAACATTCCCCACTGCCACTTCCTAGTTTCGTGAGCGTGGGCAAACTAATTGGTCTTTCAAAGCCTCAGTTTCCTCATCTATAAATTGAGGCCAATAATATAAAAGTATCTTTCTAGTCATTTCCTTTGAAAATTAAGAGAATTAAAGCAAATAAAGCACTTAGCACAGTGTCTGGCACCTAGTAAGCAACCAGTAAGCATTAACTAAAATGGTAATTGAAAATCAGTATTAACTGGGGATACAAACTATCATCATTTTTTCCCCACGTTTCTTATACTGACTGCCTACTTTTTCGTCCTTTTAAAAATATCAGCTTCCTACAAGTAGACTTCTGTAAAGGGAAAATAATTTCTCACAGCATCTGAAATAATGGCTTGGGGGCAGTGCCTGACGTCCTCTAAGGGAAAGGAGAATCAAGATCAACAGCTCAAGACTGATCGCTATGAGGCAGAGGTCAGACATATCTCCTTCTCTTCGTCATCTTTACCAATTCTGACACCATTCACCACTCCTACGACACTCTCTACTTCTCTGCTGGGTTTGATAATTCATTGCAATGGCCACACAGAACTCACAGACCATACTGACAGTTATGGGACTCATTAGGGAAAGAAGAGGTTACAATTCAGGTTCAGGAACGCTCAGGATACAGTTTTTCCATCAGGACAGCCTCTTCTCAGCCATGCCTGCAGGCATGCCTCTCTCTGGCCCCCTGGCCTCTGCCCCGCTCGGGCAAGTGTTACAAAGCTCTTTTAGCTCTGCTGATAAGTGTCCTGAAGCACCTCACTCTGCCAGTGAGCCTCGACCAGCTCAAGTGCCTGCAGATATCCTACTTCGCCAGCAAGTCTCCTGCCCAAAAGCGCTCAGCTTTCTCGCTCTGTGGGCGAGGAGGCCCACTGCACCATCTCCTGCAGGTCTCTCCTGCCAGGCTCTCCTGCCGCCATATCTCTGCCATCACTTCTCACCACCTTCAATGTTACAGCGCTTCTTTCCCTCTCTCTGTTTCCTGGTTCTAGGAGCTTATCAGCTCAGGGATCCTGGGTCCAAAAAAGCGCTCTGCTCTTGCATCTTCCTCCTTGGTGGTGGTGAAATCCTCTCCTTCCAGCCTCTGGGATGGCAACACTGACCAATTTTAAGCCTAGTGAGATGGAAAAACCTACCAATTCCTTTGTTAGCATTCTGTAGATCTTATTTGCAAGGTCCCACCCCAACACGGGTGTCATGGACTTTATTTGCATTATTAGCAAGCAATCCAATCCCCTTGGTGGGCCACAGTTACCTTATTTGCATCGTCCCACTCAATCACTTCGGTGGGAGTTACAAGACCATGGCAAGAAAGGCCATATAAAAGCGATCCATCGCAACGCAGCAGCCCTGAGATAAAGTTCAAGGAAAAATTTACACAAAAACCATGGTTCCTTTTCCACAGCCTGAAAGAAAGTGGAATACTAATCTTGCTTCCTTCTATCACTGTACTCAGTTTCTGGGCATGCTGAAAAACTGGAGCTGGAGCTGGTTTTGTCTTCTGAAAAAAGCTTCAAAGCTGTACCTGAGTGCTGGTTTTGTAAATCTAAGGTATCTAAGTCATAGTCAAAAAGAATTATCTTATTATTTTTGCTCTAATTTTGTAGCCCTAATTGTATAGCGGAGCCCTGGTGGCGCAGTGGTTAAGAACTCAGCTGTTAACCAAAAGGTTGGGTCATTCAAATCTACCAGCTGCTCCTTGGAAATCCTATGGGGCAGTTCTACTCTGTCCTACAGGGTCGCTAGAAGCCGGAATCGACTCAATAGCAATGGGTTTGGTTTTAATTGCATAGCTTAATTAGTAGAACTCTCACCTTCCATGAGGGAGACCTGGGTTCAATTCCCACTCGGTGCTCAATTCCCAGTCAATGCACCTCATGTGCAGCTACCACCAGACTGACAGTGGAGGCTTGTGTGTTGCTATGATGCTGAATAGGTTTCAGCAGTGTTTCCAGACTAAGATGAAGAGGAAGAAAGGCCTGGCAATCTACTTCCAAAAATCAGCCAGTGAAAATCCTATGGATCACAATGGTTAGATCTACAACTGATCATGGGGATGGCATAAGGCCAGGCAGCGTTTCATTCTGTTCCGTTCCATTGTGCATGGGGTCACTGTGAGTCGGGGACCTGACTTGACAGCAGCTAACAAAACAATGTGTATGTCACCACATTTTTTTTCCCTTACTTACTTAATTTTCCTCCAAATTCCTGATTTGTCTATTTTTGGCTGCAACCCAAAGCAATTATTACTATGCTTTAATGCATAATCTCACTGTCTATCAACTGCATTTAAACTTCATAAATCATTCTTACACACAAACACCATTAGCTGATCCCAACATACAATCAGAGAAAATCTCATATAATTGGAGCAAAGCATAAATGCCAAAGAAAATCTACCCAAAAAAAGGTAATTAGCGCAAGAAAGTAGGTCCAGTGTAAGGCATCCTGAGAACAGAGTAATCTGATTTCCCAGATATTTAACTCCTTATCTTTCAAGAATAATTATTACTCTCACCAAGCAAAAGCATCACAGGTGAATCAAGAGGACTGTCTTTGGCAGAGACTTATGCATTGGCTATAAACTATGGAGAATATTAAACTTCCAAAATGCATTTTTAATCATGTACTTCTTTAATTTCTATGTTTCATTCTCTCGTTTAAAAAAAAAAAAAAATACTAAATTGCTCTCCACTGGAGCCCTGGTGCCACAGCAGTTAAGAGCTCAGACGCTAACCAAAAGGTCAGCAGTTTGAATCCACCAGCCACTCCTTGGAACCCCTATGGGGCAGTTCTACACTGTCCTATAGGGTCGCTATGCACAGAAATCTACTCAAAGGCAAGGGTTTTTTTTTTTTTCTCTCCACTGTATTATGTATTTACTCCCCACTACATCTTCATCATCACCATCACAACAGCAGCTAACAGTTACTGAAATACTTACTATATGCCAGAAACTATGCTAAGCATTTTATATGCCTTTTTTCATTTAACCCCAAAATCTATGAAATGGATCTTTTACATGAGAATGAGGCTTCAAGGGGTCAAATTACTTGTTCCAAATCATACATGTAGCAAATAAAACAAGTCAGAATTTGAACTCAGATTCAGAACTTGTGCTTTTAATCACTTCCTCCCTATTTATTCTGTGATAGTATTTTTAAGTTTATCTTTATATCTTCAGAATTGTCTGGAATGTAACATTCAATAAGTGTTTCTGAATGAATGATAAATTTAGTTTAACTATTCTGATCTTCAAAGTCCCCAACTGGGAGAGAGAGAGAAATTCCCACTACTCTTTAATGCAAACCTTCCCCAAGTAAACTATGATCACTGGGTCCATGGGATGTGAACCCTGGCAGTTGGGATAAGAAGAAGCACCCTAAGGTTTTTCTCCTGATAGAAATAATATTTTTTACTTACTGAAGTATCCCCATCTCTACACATCTTATTACAAGCTCTTTGGTATAAGTAAGCTACATAAATATGTTTGAACTAGTAGTTGTCAGTAAGACGACAAAAACAAACAAAAAAATGTGGCCCAAACAAGTGCGTGAAGGGCCTGTATGTGCAAATCAAAAATTTAAAGGAGATAAAGCAAAATCAGGAATATTCTGCCAATTTGAAGGCAAATTTATTCTTAATAAAAACTTTTACCAAAATGTTGGATTGGTGACGATTTATAGTTTGATACTTTATGTTTTTTGATCAAATATGCTAAGGAATATTAGTGTTTAGGCTTGTGGTGATTATAAACCATAGAATACTACTCATGAAGTGGTATACGAAGGCACAGTAACAATTGCTTTGGGTTGCAGCCAACTCAGTAAAAAGAAACCTGGAATGATCTGCTTTATGACATTCTCTAGGTTAAGTTAAACTTTATTATATTCTAGTTTAAGCAGCTTATAAGATGCTTGCGATAATATTCTACCTGAAAAGATCTCCACAAAGTTATTCACAACACTGACAATTTTTCTTGGTTCTGACCCAACAAGAGTCCCATCATTTTTATATATCCAACAGACCAAGCACCAGGAACCCTCTGGTACTCATTATTAAGCATCAAAAATCTAGTCTAAAAGAGTATCACATTTTATTAAGGATATTCATTTTTTATATTACTTATACAAAATCTTAAATAAGGCTGTTAAGTGAACAATATAAAAAAATTATGAAATGAAATGGAAAGAGTATGGGCTTTGAACATAGATTAATCTATGTTCATATCCTGGCTCTACCAATTACTAGCTGCATACTCTGGACAAGTTACTTTGCCTTTCTGACCTTCAGCTGCTGCAATGAGTATAATACCATCTAACTTGCAGGCAGTGGCGTCGCTAGAATTGGTGTCACCCAGGGTGGTAACTCACACACACCCCATGCTAATTACCACAATATTGTAGCTAAAACACCAGAAATTTTGACAAAATCAGCGACTATAGAAACACCAGCAGCAACAAAAACAACAGTGCATGCTAGCAGTGCATGTAGATGGAACCACGTGATTTGAAGCGTCACTGTAATTGGGTAATAATGACAGCTCTGAACAGAGTGCATTCCAAAAAAAAAAAAAATTCAAACCCATTCCCATCAAGTCAGCTCTGACTCATAGCAACCCTATACCAAAAAAACCCGTTGCCGTGGAGTTGATTCGACTCATAGCAACCTACAGGACATAGAACTGCCCCACAGGGTTTCCAAGAAGCGACTTGTGGATTTGAACTGCCGACCTTTTGGTTAGCAGCCAAGTTCTTTACCACTGCACCACCAGGGCTCATAGCAACCCTATAGTACAGAGCAAAACTGCCTCATAGGGTTTCCAAGGAGGGGCTGGTGGATTCAAACTGCTGACCTTTTGGTTAGCAGCCAAACACTTAACCACTGCGCCACCAAGGCTCCCGCAGAGAATTAGAAGGTTTAAAAAGTAAATTAGCATAGAGTTTTAGCCTTGTAGGTATACTGATACATGTAAGCGGGGCTAACGAAAAAGATTTTTGTTGTTGTAACTAACTACACGGATATAGTTATAAAAAATAATAAATTTCTGCTGAAACACTGTACAAAAATTTTAGACAGTCATTTTGGTGTCACCCTCTCCAAAAGCATCACTCGCTGCAGTCCGTAGCCCCCACATACCCCTAATGATGCCACTGCTTGTGGGGCTGTTTTAAAGAATAGAAACGTGTAGTTGCCTACCATCTACCAGTTGTTAGTTGCATACTCAAAGTTCTCACTCTCTTCCTTATTAAGAGAATTTTAATTTTGGGTGAGACAGCAAAGTGCCTAAAATATCAACTTCCCAGACTCCCTTACATCCTATGATGTGACCCAGTTGTAACTAATGAGATGAAAGCTTAAGTCTTATACATAAGGCTTCAAGGAAAGCTACTGTTTTCCTGATAAAAAGCCAAGATGTCTGGGGAGGAAATAGCCATCTTGCAATTGTAAGACAAAAATCACCCTCAAGAATAGCAGAGAAGAAACACAGAAGGAGCCTATACTCCTGATGGCATTGTGGAACTGCCATAAACCCTGGACTGCCTATATCCAGATTCCCCGTTACCTGAGAAAAATAAAATCCTATTTGATTAAGCCATTGTACTTGAATTTCTCTTACATGCAGCTGAACACAATCCTAACCACACAGTATGTTAAAGCAACTAGGAAAAGGATCCAATATCAGGAAGGTAAAGGCAAATATTCCACAAAACTTCTCATTTAACCCAATGTGTTCAATTATTCACCAGTAAGGTAGTAGTAAATTATTAATCAGTAAAGCAATGTAACAGTGGGATGGCAACTAACACACACACACACACACACACACACACACACACACACCCCAATTATTAAAAACTGAGTGTGTCTACAGTCTAAAACGACAACGTTCTACATTCTACCTTGGCCAGCAGCGTCTGGGGTCTTTAAGGCTTATGAGCAGCCATACTCCTCACCCCTTCAGGAGCAAGCGAGAATGAAGCGAATAGGATACAAAGAAAAGATTCGTCCAAAGGGCTAATGGACCACAGCTACCACGGCCTCCACCAGACTGAGTCCAGTACTGCTAGATGGTGCCTGGCTACCACCACAGACTGCTCTGACCAGGATCACAATAGAGGGTCCTGGACAGAGGTGGAAAAGGATGGAGAACAAAATTCTAACTCACAAAAAAAAAAAGATCAGATTTACTGGCCTGACAGTCTGGAGAAACCCTGAGAGTATGGCCCCCGGACACCCTTTTAGCTCAGCGGTGAAGTCATTCCCGAAGTTCACTGTTCAGCCCGAGATTGGAAAGCCTCATAAAACAAAACAGGACTAATGAGGCACAGCAGTCCAGGGACAAGGACTAGTAGGCAGGAGGGGACAAGAAAGCTGGTGATAGGGAACCCAAGGTTGAAAAGGGACAGTGTTGACATGCTGTGGGCTTAGTAACCACTGTCATAGGGCAATATGTGTACTGTTTAATGAGAAACTATTTGTTCTGCAAACCTTCAACTAAGGTACAAAAAAAAAAAAAGAATTATCTATGTGAGACCAAATTGACAATAGCAACTCAAAAGGTTTGATGGGAAGCCTAGGGGCCAATGAGTTGAAGATAATGGTGATGGAATAATCTGGAAAAGGATAGTGAGAATGGCAGCACAACTGGAAGAATGTAATCGATGTCACTAAATTGCACATGCAGAAACTTTTGAAATGGTGTAACTTTGGCTATGTATATTTTCACCAAAAAAAGGTCCTCCAAGGTCGAGAAGGGAGAGTGTTGACATGTCGTGGGGTTGTTAACCAATGTCATAAAACAATATGTGCACTGACTGTTTAATGAGAAACTATTTGTTCTATAAACCTTCATCTAAAGTACAGTAAATATATATGTATTAAAAAACTGAGTGTTATATTCATTAAAATAAAAGTTCTATCAGTAGTGGATTAAACAATAAGTAACTTTAATAAAGAAAGGTGTCCTTCATAGTCTTGTGGGACAACTCGGTCAACTGGCATAATATAGTCCATAAAGTTTATGTTCCACATCCCAGTTTGGTGAGTAGTATCTGGGGTCTTAAAAGCTTGCAAGCAGCCATCTAAGATACAACTACTGGTCCCTACTCATCTGGAGCAAAAGAGAAAGAAGGAAACCCAAGACTCAAAGAAGAAATTACTCTATAGGACTGTCTACACGAACCACAGCTTCATCTACCCTGAGACCAGAAGAACTAGATGGTGCTTGAACCACTACTGATCATTCTGATTAGGACCACAAAAGATAGATCCTGAAAGAAGGGGAGAAAAATATGGAACAGAACTCAAATTCTTAAAAGTCCAGACTTAGTGGACCAGTAGAGACTAGAGGACTCCCCAAGACTATTGCCCTGAGATACTCTTCAAATCTTGAACCAAAGCTATCACCTGAGGTCATCTTTCAGCTAAACAATAGAGTGGCTCACAAAATAAAGAATATCACCCATGACTACTACACTCCTTTAAAAAATCATCTATATGAGATCATATGGTCAACAATTACTTTAAAACAAAGATGAGAAGGTAACGGGGCAGGGAAACTAGATTACTGGAAACTGAACAACCAGAACAAAAATAGTGAGCATGTTGACACATTGTAAAGAATGTAACCGATGTCAATGAACAATCTGCTGTATGAACTTTCAATGAACACACAATATTATTTTTTTAAAAAAGAAAGAAAGGTGTCCATGAGGAGGTAGAAAGAAAAAAAATACAATTGGGTGAAAAATCTATTATTATAGCTTATATGTTCAGTCACTCATATTTACAGTATACACTACAATGTGCAAGCTAAAGTCCTAAATGTTGTGGAGCAAACTATATGAATTTGAGACAGCTTTGTTAGACATAAGATAGAAAATAAAGGTACAAATAAGACAGCGGCAAACAAACGAAACACAACTAGAACTAAGGATTTTGGGTGAAGTAAAATTTTAAATGAAGAGTTAATGACAGATAAAGATTAAGAAAAAGGTTTTTGTTTTTTTTTTTTAAATAAGTCAGAACTCTGATCTTAAAGGAATGAAATAAATTACAAAATGACAGTTAAGAGAGACTACTACCGAGGTAATTTTCCGGATCAGAATACAGAAGAGTACAAAGTATAATGTAAAACAAAGCAGTTAGAATAGACAGGTAATAAAATAATCAGGAAAAGGGACAGAGAAAGGATGAGGACAGATTAAAACAGAGTTAGAAAATAAAATTAGGAATTTAAAAAAAAGAGAAAAGATAGAAGGAAAAACCTTTAAGGGCAAAGTTTAAGTTAATCCACTTACAACTTTAAACCCCACTCACCTACATCCTATCAGCTCCCTTCCTGCCACCTAAGCAATGTATTATTATCACCTTTAAATTTTTTCCTTTACAAATTATCCCAGCCCTCCTTTTTTAACATTCTCCCTTTCCTTCTCTTTGTGAATCCTACAAGATCTACCAGAATCCTATTTTCTCTACAATTTTTTGAGGGAATTCTCACATGCATTCACAATGTTAAAAGCAACTGTTCTACATGTACTAATATAGCACATGAAAATTTAGTTTTTCCTTCATATGGCAAAATTTTCAGTTTCTGGAAGTTTATCAAGACGATTAAAACAAAGAATCACTACACATTGCTGCAGATGACAGTTGAGGAAATTAAACTTAAAGAACAATATTAGATAAACATTACAAGAAAATATAGACTATTTTAAAATCTAAGGTGGAAGGACATCCTAAGAAAGATGCAAGATCCAGAAGCATCAAAGGAAAAGATTACAAATTTGAACATAAAAAAATCAAAAACTCTGTAAGATCAGATGATCTTACGAGCAAATGATCAAGAGAAGATACTTGCAACTAAAACAATACAGGACTATTCTCTTTTTATACAAAGAGCTCCTACAAATCAAAAGACAAAGAAAAAGACCAACAACATAATAAAAACATGGGCCAAGCATCTAAGCAAGCAATTCACAGAACAGAAAATACAAATGACCACATATATATGGATAGGTACTCAACTTTTCTAGAAATCAGGAAAAGTCAAATTAAACAAACAAGACATTTTTGATTCAACAAGTTGACAAAATTAAAACCCGTAACACCTACTGTAGATAAGGATGAGAAAGTAATAGGCTCTCTTGTACAACTGGTGGCTATGTATATTGGAATAGGCCTTTTAGGAAAAGGTGTAATTTGGCAATATATATCTTTTTTTTTTCTCTTTAAGTACATACACTCCTTGATCTAGCAGCTTTACTTCTAGAAATTTATCCTAAAGAAACACACACACCTACGAAGATGATCACTACAAGCATTGTTTGAATTCAAAATAATGAAATAGTGCTATATATATTGACCTGTAAAAAGACTCTAAAACATATTGACAAAAGCAAGATACAGAACACATATAGTGTAATCCATTTACATATGAGACAAAATATGTATTTATATATGTACATTTATGCAACTACATAGAGAAAGGCATGAAAGAGAACACCAAAAGATTAACTAAAGTTACCATTAAAGAAAAAGAGCCCTGGTGGCGCAATGGTTAAGCATTCGGCTGCTGACTGAAAGGTTGGCAGTTTGACCCCACCTAGCGTCTCCGTGGGAGAAAGACGTGGCGATCTGCTTCCATAAAGAAAATCCAACAGAGTGGTTCTACTCTGTCACAGGAGGTAACCATGAGTTGGAATCAACTCGACAACACCCAACAACAATGACGACAACCACTAGAGAGGGAAGTCAAATTTGAAAAGTAAGGGGATTGTGAATGGAGACTTCTACTTTTTACAGGAAAAAAAAAAAATTCAACTCTGAAAAGAGGTGAAACCTAAGAGTTTTCACTCCATCATCATAAAAACCTGGAAGATAGGTTTTAGCCCCTCATACAGCTAGCGAGAGCAGTAATTCAAACCCATTTTCATGATTCAAAAACTCATAAGTTCATGTTCTTTACGTTATACAATGGGTCTTACTGTAGAATTTCAAAAGCTTCTTACAACTGAACAGCAGTATTGTCATCCTATAATATAGGAATGTCTGTCTGAATAACAACCTCCAAAAAAAAGTCTCTCTTCCTCTTTAAAGCTCTAACAAGGAAGAGCTGAAATTCTCAGATGCTGAAGCAGGATTTGGGTATATGTAGCTGGTTGGTTGTTTATTTGTTTGTTTTATAAGCCTTCATTCACCCTAATTCACAATCCCCAGGAGTCCTAGAGGATTCCATGGAATTTGAACAGAAATAAAATTCCAGAGTACAAAAGATATCCATCAAGCTTCCATGGCCTGACTAGCTTTGCCTTATCAAATTTCAGCAACTAGAGCTAGAAATTGTGGGACCCCAACAAAAGATTACTTACAGAGGTCTAAGAAGAGACCTCCTTCATTTAGGCATCAGGATTGGAGGAAGACTCATTAACAATCTATAATATGCAGAAGACACAGCCTTGCCTGCCAAAAATGAAGATGACTTGAAGCACTTACTGATGAAGGTAAAAGACTACAGCCTTCAGTATGGATTACACCTGAATGTAAAGAAAACAAAAATCCTCACAACTAGACAAATAAGCAATATCATGATAAATGGAGAAAAAAATTGAAGTTGTCAATGATTTCATTCTACTTGGATCAACAATCAACTTCAAGAAATGAAATGGCATACTGCACTGGGCAAATCTGTTGCCAAAGATCACTTTAAAGTTTCAAAAAACAAAGATGTTATTTTGATGACTAAGGTGCACCTGACCTAAGTCATGGTCTTTTCGATCACCTCGTATGTATGCAAAAGCTGGACAATGAAAAAAGAAAACTGAAGAAGAATTGATACATTTTAATTGTGGTGTTGGCAAAGAACTCTGAATATACCAAGGGCTGCCAGAAGAATGAACCAATCAGTCTTAGAAGAAATAAAACCAGAATGCTCTTTAGAAGTGAGTATGGCAAATATTTGTCTTACTTATTTTGGACAAGTCATCAGAAAAGACCAATCACTAGAAAAGGGCATTGTCACTGATTGAATTGTGTTCCCCCAAGATATGGGTCAACTTGGTTAGGCCACGATTCCCAGTATCGTGTGGCTGTCCTCCATTTTGTGACTGTAATTTTACGTTAAAGAGGATTAGGGTGGGATTATAATACCCTTGCTGAGGTCACATCCCTGATCCAATGTAAACGGAGTTTCCCTGGGGTGTGGCCTGCCACCATCTTTTATCTCACAAGAGATAAAAGGAAAGGGAAGTGCGCAGAGAGGAGGGAACCTCATACCACCAAGAAAGCAGTGCCAGGAGCACAGGGCATCGTTTCAACCTGGGGTTCCTACATGGAAAAGCTCCTAGTCCAGGGGAAGTTTGAGGAGAAGGACCTCCTCCAGAGCCTACAGAGAGAGAAAACCTTCCCCTGGAGCTGATGCCCTGAATTTGGACTTCTAGCCTACTAGATAGTGAGAAAATAAACCTCTCTTTGTTAAAGCCATCCACTTGTGGTATTTCTGTTATAGCAGCACTAGATGACTAACACAGACATCATGTTTGGTAGAGAGTCAGCAAAACTGAGAGAAACCCTCAATGAGATGGAGGGACACAATAGCCGCAACAATAGGCTCAAACATATCAAAGATCATGAAGATGGAGCAGGATCAGGCAATGTTTCATTCTGTTATGTATGAAATCACCATGAGTGGGAGCCAACTCAACAGGAACTAACAACAACAACATACCTACTCCTATTTCCAAGTTTAATAACTACAATCTACTTATAAGGGTGGATCCATAGGTGGGGAAAGGGAGTTACCATGGCAATAAAAAACAGGTGCCATATTTCCTCAACTTGTCAATCGGTAATTAGACACATCATCACTATGACAATGTTTGCGTTATGAAGGGAAGCATCATAGCTACCTATTCCAAACATATCTATCTGGAATAACAAGTTTTCCATTATTCTTGCTTTCTACTTTTCTTTGTGAATGCTATGTCTGCAAAACTTGCTGATATTAATGAAAAGTAATCTATAAACCGCTGCGTTCCTTTTCATGTCTTTGCCCCCCTCCCCCAACACACATACAGTAAAACTTATCAACACTGGCTAGTGAAAATTTAGGGAACTGACAAACTTTAATACTATACTACATTTTTTTTTTAAACTACATTTTCCCCGGAGATAGAGGGCATAGAATTCTGAATCACAATTATAGCTTTTTTTAAGGAAAAATATAAAATGTCCACCTTCAACTGAAAAACTACAATAGCAAAAGTAACTACTTACACATAGTAGGTGGCCAATAAAAACTTAAGTGAATGAATGTGTTAGAACACTGAATAAAAATCGCCTAATTTTTCCAATAAAACTAATCCAGCTTAACTCTTACACTATCTTACGCACAAGGTGGGAGTCCCTGGGTAGCACAAACAGGTAAACACTCAACTACTAACTGGAAAGTTAAAGGTTCAAACCCACCCAGAGGCACCTAGGAAGAAAGGCCTGGTGATCTGCTTCCAAAAGACAGACAAGGTGTCTGAACAATAAACTAATGTACAAAATCAAGTTGTTTTCTTTTTTAAAGTAAACTTCATATAACAATGATCTTCTTTATGCAAATAGATACGTGAGAGACTGAGACCTGAGCAAACAAAGAAAAATATTCTCATATATTGTGCTCTAATCTACTCCACTTAGGATACCTATTCTTTAAAAAAAAAGAATAGACTCTAATAATACACTTTATCATAAACTTCTTCAGAGTTAGACATAATATGAGTATCATAAGGAGGTACCGTTGGGTTCTACCATATAAATCAGTATTAGGACAAAGTGGCCAATCTTTTCTTAATAAAAAGACACAGCTATTATCCCATGCAAAGGCTTTCAACAGACATAGCTGGTGTATCTCCAACTCATTACATTAACACTCAATAGGCACAGACTATATACTAGACCAAGGGCTGACAAATCTTTTCTATAAAAGGCCAAACAGTAAATATTTAGGCTTTGTAGGCCATACAGTCATCTCTGTTGCAATTATTCAACTCTGCCATTGTACTCGAAAACAGTCGTAGCCAATATATAAACAAATGAGCATGGCTATGCTCCAATAAAACTTTCTTTATGGATATTGAAATCTGAATTTCATATAATTTTCACATGTCACAAAGTACTATTCTTCTTTTGATTTTTTTTCAAACATTTACAAATATAAAAACCACTCTCAGCTTGCAGGTCATACAAAAATAGATGATGGGTTGTATTTAACCCATGGTTGTAGTTTACCAACCGCCGTAATATATAATGGAAATAATTCAAGTTTTTATAATGTTTTGAAATTTTAAAATGCTCTCAAATATATTGCTTCATTAAACTCCCACAAAACTGGGAAGCATAAATTATTACTTTGATTTTACATATGAGGAAACTAAACCCTGAGCAATTAAGTTACTGGCTAAAATTTACACAGAGAAAGGCACAGGTAGCTACATGGTAGGTAGGGAACCTCCTACTCTTCCTCTCCCCATCCCCAGAAACCTAAAAAAAGTCTTAAAAGGCAAAGATGTCACTTTGACAACTAAGGTGCGCCTGAACCAAGCCATGGTCTTTTCAATCGCCTCATATGTATGCGAAAGCTGGAGAATGAAAAGACAGAAGACGAACTGATACATTTTAACTGTGGTGTTGATGAAGAATATTGAATATACCGTGGACTGCCAAAAGAACAAACAAATCAATCTTAGAAGAAATAAAATAGAAAGAACAAAAAAAGAGTAACAACAACAAATCTGGTTTATCTTTTGGGTTAGTTTTAATTACACTCTAGGATTACTCTGAATAATATTATAGATGGTGTATGTATATACCTATATTTTTCTACATACCTCCTGATACCTGAAATTTCCCTATTTAAGAGATGAGGTTTCAAAGGCATAACCGAGATAGTTTTCAACAATCTTTACTCAATAAATAGATAATGAGCACATATTATGTACTAAATATACTGATTCAAGCAGCCCTGGTGGCGCCTTGGTTAAAGCACTCGGCTTCTTACCAAAAGGTTGCCAGTTCGAACCCACCAGCTGCTGCATGGGAGAAAGATGTGGCAGTCTGCTTCTGTAAAGATTTAAAGCCTTAGAAACCCTATGGGGAAGTTCTACTCTGTCCTATAGGGTTGCCATGAGTCAGAATCAACTTGACAGTGGTGGGTTTCGTTTTTTTGGTTATACTGATGCTAAAAATAAAAGATGAAACACCATAGTGCCTGCTTTCAAGGAGCTCACAGACTAATGACGAGACAGACATATAAATAATTAAAATATATGATAACTAAAATAATGTTCATATTTACCACATGACTGGGAGAATAGGAAATGGCATGTCCAAGTCCACTTGGGGGAATCAGCAAAACCTTCCCTCAAAAGATACTGTTTGGGCCAAGACATAAAGGCTGAGTAGCAGTTTGCCCTGAGAACAAAGGAGTATTCTATGCAGAGAGAATTTCACATATAAAGGCATGGGCAGGTAAAAGAATATTACATATTTAACGGACCACAGGTAGTTGCGTGAAGTATAACTTTGAAGAAGAAAGTGGCAGGCAATGACTCTAAAGAGTAAGTAGTGATCAGATCATGAAGACTTTCTATACTTTGCTAACAAGTTTTTATTTTATCCATTAAGTGATGAGGGGCCACTGGAATATTCTGAATAAAGGAGTGACATGGTCAGATGATCGTGTTAGAAAGATCACTCTGGCAGCAATATGGAGGTATCTATAAATTTGATATAAGCGGTAAAGATGTCTACTGGACAACTGGATTCTCAAAAAAACACACCAATGAGATCATTTGCTGTAACACTACTCAGTTTATATGACTGATATCAGAAACTCCCAAGTTCTGATAAAAAGAAAGGAGTATGAGAGGTGGTATATATCATATGATTTGCCATGAGTCAGAACTGACTCGAAGGCAACTAACAACAACATACAGCATGCACTGCACAGAGGCAGAAATTGATATTACGGGGAAGAAAAGGGTAAAGAAAGAGCATGATTAAGACTAACACCAAATTAATTCTTTTGCCTCTTAAACTTAGTCATGTTTACCTTCAACTACTCAAGGGCAAACCGAAACTGAACATAAGATATTTCTGTAATGTGTGGCCCATACAAAAGCAACTTATCTGACATTTATAATATCCACAAACACAGCCTTCACATGATTTGTAAAGATTTTTTTATAATAAGATACACTGCAATTTTTTCCAGAAATACTTACAGGATTGGAATTACTTATTTAGAGCTTTCTGGAATAAGAAAGGTCCCTACCAGAAACTCTTTTCACTTACTGCATCCTCAACCTGCTTTAGCCTTCTAAAACTCAGGCCCAACTTTCTCGTTCTCCATCTATATTACCTCGAACCTTAAATACTCAAAGTAAAACACACTGTTTTTTTAAAAAAGGACGCTTGAGCGGGAAAATATAGCTCTAAGTCTTTTAGCACTTCTTTTAACCTATTCCTCTCCACAGATTTTTCAAGAGGTTCATTAGGGATATGTACTCTCCATCATTACATGTACATCCCCTTGACTTCTTTGTTTAACTGTAAATAATTTCCATCTAACATAAGTTACTATAAAAGATACTATTAAAATAAACCAGTTGATAGTTTTCAGGGTATTACAACAAAGCCTAACTATTTATTTATAAGTACAGCCAGAACACTCCTTAGAAGAGAGGATGGCAAAAGTTCATCTCATATACTTTGGACGTGTTATGAGGAGGAATCAGTCCCTGGAGAAGGACATCATTATTGGTAGAGGGTCAGCAAAAGACAGGACGACCCTCAACAAGATGGACTGATACAGTGGCTGAAACAATGGGCTCAAAATAGCAATCACTGTAGGGATGGCAAGTGACTCGATGGCAGCTAACAACAACATCTCTACAGTGCCTTCTCTCCAAATAATAATAGTATTTGATGACTAGAGGCACATTAAGTAGCTATGACAATGCTGAGTCTCAAGTCATTCACAGAGAAAAAAAGAAACACCCAAATAATTAAACTAGCTTCCGAACTGTTTTACAGCTGTTACCTTGATCAGACCAGTGCAAGAAAATTAAATGTCCACCTGCAACAGCTTGTTTTAGTTCTTTGAAATAGAATCTGGGTATCACATGGGGTTGTTGTGAGTCAGAATCAACTCGACAGCAACTAACAACAACATCAGTAAAAATATTCTAGCTAACATTTATGATACTGTGTAAGTACCCAAACCCAAAACCCACTGCAGTCGGGTCGGTTCCGACTCATAGCAACCTTGTAGGACAGAGAAGAATTGCCCCATAGGGTTTCCAAGACTGTAAATCTTTACAAAAGCAGACTGCCACATCTTTTTTCCATGGAGCGGCTGGTGGGCTTGAACCACCAACCTTTTGGTTAGCAGACAAGCACTGAACCACTGCGACACCAGGGTTCCTTGGGTAAATACTATCCAATATAAGTCAACTAGTGTGCCCAATCAGTGTGTCTCAGAAGTTCAGTTTTAATTCCATTGTAATAGGATATGACAAGAAGAAAATTTTGATGCATTTCTTTCATGCATACTTGTTCTACCATATATTTAATATGTATCAACTATCCCAGTAGTCACCTTCTGGAGTTACTGAACTAGTATACTTACTCCATTCTAGGGTCTACTTCTTTTTCCATTCAAAAAAGGCACACAAAGTCATTTAGAAAATACTGAAAGAGCAAAGATACTTATGGGGAAAGGGGGGTAAAGAGAACTAGTACAGGACAGTCAAGAGTCGATGATGGAAAGGGAAATAATCTAATATTTAACAGTGTTAGTAAATCTTTATTTACAATAAAGATGCAAACCAAAATAGGTTTCATAAGTGAAGTATACTAAAATGAACTACAAATCAATACAAATACAGGGCATGGCGTGAGTCTATGATAATTTTTTAAATATAAGTTTTAGCCATAATCATTATACTGAATTCCCATATCAACAAATGTATATATGTTATATATACACATACTTGTTTGTATGTGTTTGGCTACATGAGACGTGTGATTCACAACCTAATAAGTTTTTGTTGAAAAAAATGGCAGAAACAGTCTAGCTAAAAGAAGAAAATAATTGTTAAAAAAATGTAGGAGGCAATGTCCTATTTCCTAAGCTCTGTGGAAGGTTTATGAGTGTTTCTTCTCCTGGACTGGCACAGAGTCATTACTACTAGCAACAATACTGCACCATCTTCCTGAACATACTGAAAACATTCTTAGCAATTTGAATTAATGAGTAAAATTAGATACCATTAAAATTAGACATCAAATCTGAAACCTAAGTTGAAGGCCTGCAACTCTGAAGAGAATACAGAGACTAGATGATTAATAAATTTACATAACCACTGTATCAAAAATCTGAGGAGAGGAGTTCCCAGAAGTGTAACTATCATTTTCTTCCCTTACACAAGGGGGCAGTGATAACAAGAAAACAGCCGCGCTCTGTGACACCTCTTTCTACAGACAGTAGGGGGTGACAGTACATATGGCTTACAGTCAGAACAAAACAGGAAGACCCAACAGAACTGCTCTTTATTCTCCTCTGGGCTTCTCCTCTCTGCTTTAGTCCCAACAGAGCCTCAAGGTGAGGGACATGGGACTAAAATCCAAAATTAATCACCAAAGAAAATTGTTTTTCCTTTAAATCAAAAATCCTTCAATGGGTGAATTTGGAAACTGGGGGAAGCCAATCAGTATGATTTTCAGATTATCTGGCAAATTACTATAATACAAAACAATATGCAGGCAAGTAATTCAATTTCTCTACAAGCATAACAGAAAACACTAAAATCTCATCCACGATTAAATATATCCTAATGAGCACATCCAGATACTTTTCCTTTTGTTTCATAGTATACAGACACTCAATTACATTTATACTATAAGGTATATTAAGTAGTTCATCAAGCTGTCTTTTGTTACTTCTGAAATTCCAACTATGTTCTGACAATCCTCTCAAAACACAGATATGTTTAAATGGAAGTCACAATGTTTTGCAGCATGTAGATAATTTCACGTGTGTGTGTATACATGTGTGTATATATATACATAGAGAGAAGAGAGAGAGAGAATTTAATATTTTATTTTTGCACTGACATCCCTAAGATGATCTTTTCTACCTGGGAAATGCTGCAAGAAGAGCTCCACTGACAGCATCCATGCTGCTGCTTTTTATGCCACCTTTACTGTATTCATTTTTTTTTTTTTCTTATTTCTCCATCCCAACACCAAGAACATGCAAGAATATTTCACTACTGTCATTCTCTGTAATTAACCATTGCAACAGCTTTTGGCTCCAACCTCTCAAAATGCCTGAAAATTTATCCCTTTTGTTCACCATATTGTTTTCCTCATTCCAGATATTTTCACCTGTGTGAAAACGGAGAAAGGGGAACATACAAAAAATATTTCCTCTTTGCTTAATGATCTTGAACTCATAATTATGCTCAAGATATTTTTTTTTCTTTTCTTTTCCTGAAGAGGAACAGAGAGGAAAGTGAGAGACAACCAAAACACCAAATCTTCTTCCTGATATTAATTATCATTGTTTGTGTTTTGTGAAAACCATTTTAAACATTTCACACCTGGAACAGAAGCTAAGATACAATTCTATCTGTGCTTTCCACGCTGACTGCAAAACCTGGCATTATTTTAGCCCTCTTTTTTCTTTTCCATCTAACAACCTGAAACAATCTGCTTTCTTCTTTCACGTGGGTACTTTCTCTCACAAATAGCTTATCATAGCTCCTCTCGATTTCCTGGGGCAACATATCTAGCAATGAACCCTACTGATCTTTTATCATACTACACCTCCTTCTCTCTCGGAGGAATCAATACCACTAATAACATTCCCATCATGAATTTCCCAGCCACACAAGCCAACCGATCCTGTGCCTCACCTAGCACATTTCAACTACTTTGATGCTACATTCTGGGGGCACATTTGGCAACTCGTTCTACACCACGTTTAGTAATCTGCCTCGCATCTTCTCCTGGGTCCCCGTCATCCGGAGACTCTCTTGGTACCAAATTCCATGACACCTTCGGTGACACCGAAGTGAATGACTCCGGACCCATCTGAAGTCACCCTTAATGCCACCTTCAGAGTCAACCTGCCCCACGCCTTGGACACCGGAGGCACTTCGCTGCCCATGTCCCTATCTCCCTGCTCGCCCCCGCCCCTCTCCCTGAATCCGAGGCGTTGGAGGCGAACGTCCCTGTACCCCCGGGTCTCTTACCTGCCGCGATGAGGGGCTCGCCGCACCTCGGGGTCCAGCCCCCGCCCCCGGGGTCTCCTGTGAGGAGCGCGGCCGCCCGCGATTCCCAGAACACCTCGCTGCGCTTGGACGCCCCCCGGCGGGTCTGCGCCCCGGAAAGGCGCGGCAGGGCCTTCTGGGCGGCAAGCACAGCCCACAGCGTCCTACTGTCAGCGGCGGCACGGAGACAGGTTCTCGCCCCTCAGCTTGCCGCGGCGGCGGCGGCGGGCGCCTCGCTCCGCCTCGCGCGCGGCGCAGCCGGGAGGTGAGCG
>NW_004443964.1:18265602-18267265 GCF_000243295.1 Trichechus manatus latirostris
CCCCTCCGGGCCGGGGTTGGGAGGAGCGCGAGCGCGGAGGGAGCGAGCGTGCGTGGGGGCGCGTGCGTGGTGCAGCGCGCGCGCCCCCGCCCCAGCAGAGGGGTGGGGAGCGGCTAGAGGAGAGGGTGGAGAGGAAAACCTCGGTGTGGAGATATTGGGTCTTTCCTCTGCCGTTCTTCAATGTCTTGGCATTTCTCGTTTCCTCAGGGGTCTTTGACTGGTGGGGTCGATGGCATTTAAGGGAGAAGGGGTGCCTCCCTTCAATAGGAGAGGAGGCCCCACATAATTAGGCTCCGCCCACAGAGGTGATGTCACTCTCGAGGTGGCCGCTGCTGTCACGTGCACCCACTTCAAGGCCTGTCCTCCTGCTTTGATGGCCAGAACGTTCCTCTAGATTTCCCCTACTTGAATCCCCTTAGGCTCATATCACCCCTACAGCCACTGAACCCTGCAAGTATCAGTCATTCTGTCCCTGATTCTCAACTCTAATCTGTAGACTGATTCAAAATGCCACTATTGGCTGTGGTGGGAATCAGAATGAGGTACAAAACCAGCAAGGGGGAGGGAAGTGGGGTAGACAAGAGGTACGTGTAATGGAGAGGGAGGAGGGAGATTGTTATCTAGAACGATTGCTGAAAATTCAGCAACCACAGCTTGAGAGCCTGAAGTAAAGTAGTGACGTTGCTTCTGTCACTGCCAAGTTGGGTAAGAAGTAATGTAGTTTTAAGAGTTAGTCTGCAAGGCATGGCGAGCCACCCCATGAAAGCCTCATTGAAGGCTATTAGGTCGTATTTCCCCATTACCCTCCGCCTCAGTCTTCTTTCTCTTTATTATTCCTTTCCCTCGAATCATAAAACAGCAAGTCAACTGTAGAAGATATTTGGGACATAAATTTTTCGTGTGCTGTAAGAGGATGCAAAGCAGTCACTATTACATTCTCTGCCTAGCTAGTCTTCACTTCCATAAATGGAGACGACCTTTCATGGCTATCGCTGCCTAATGAGAGACCATGGTTGGTAATAAAATCAAAAAACCAAACACGTTGCTGTCTGGTAGATGCCAACTCATAGCGACCCTGTAGGACGGAGTAGAACTGCCCCATAGGGTTTCCAAGGAGTGGCTGGTGGATTCGAACTGCAGCTAAGCTCTTAACCACTGTGCCACCAGAGCTCCTGATTGGTAATACCCCACACACTGCCATCTCGTTGATTCCGACTCATAGCGACCCTATAGGGTTTCCAAGGCTGTAAATCTCTATGGAAGCAGACTGCCACATCTTTCTCCTCGGGAGCTGCTGGTGGTTTCCAACTGCCGACCTCTTGTAAGCAGTTGAATGTTTTAACCACTGCACTACCACAGCACCTTCCTGATTGATAATAGATGCACCAAATTACATCAATCAAGGAGTCTGTGTCTGTGGGCCTTCTTCTAAGGTAAAGAGGATGGTTGGTTTGAATCAAGCCCATCCAGGAGCACTTCATCCAGGAGTTTAAGTTGTTTTGCTTGTTTGTTTGTTTTTAAATTAGTATTAATTTCAGAACAATACGAGAAATTGAATATGAAGCCATATCCAACTATTGGTCTCTACAGTGAGTGCTTCAAAAGTTAGAGCTAGTCAGGATCACAACAGAGGGTTCTGGGCAGAGCTGGAGAAGGATGTAGA
>NW_004443964.1:18267487-18276260 GCF_000243295.1 Trichechus manatus latirostris
AATTGGAAGAGCGTAGTCAATGTCACAGAACTGTGCATGTAGATATTTTTGAAGCGGTGTATCTTTGGCTATGTGTATTTTCACCAAAAAAAAAAAAAGGTTGAGAATTTAGAGGGTTGATATGTTGTGGGGTTGTTAACCAATGTCATAAAACAACATGTGTACTACTGTTTCATGAGAAACTATTTGCTCTGTAAACCTTCACCCGAAGTACAATAAAATATTTTAAAAAAAAAAGTTAGAGCTAGAGAAGCTTTGAATACTACAGCTAAAATGACAAGATGAAGGACTGATGTATGGAATCTTTGAGTGATAACTCCAAAAAGTTAGATTAATCTAACTAAAACTTGTCTATGGTGATAGAGGCAGAGTTGCCTATTTGTGGAGGAACTGACTGAGGGGGCAGGAGAGAGCCTTCTGGGTTGCTGAAAATGTTCAGTAACTTGATCTGGTAAGTGGTTACAAGGGTGTATATATACATATGCCAAAAGATGTGTGCACTTTACTGTATCTGAATTTTAGAAGTTTTTTAAAATCACATGCTCACAAAGCTAGAGGCATTATGATGTCATCATCACTACTCAGAAAACCTGGATTTGAATCAGTGCCATGCACCACTTACCCAGAACTATGTGACCTTAAGCAAGTCTCTGAACCTTCTTTACAACATCTGTCCAGTGTGGATGATGATACTTAAAGGATGGTTGTAAAGATTACATGGAATTATGTTTGGAAAATACTTAGAACAGAGCCTGGTATATAATACTGCTCAGGAAACAGTAGCTACTATTATGTTTTTCTTACACTCAAAACTATCCTATTTTATTCTCCCCTGGTCTTTTTTCCCCCAAAGATTACTTTGTATCTAGGCCTTTCCCTGTGAATTTCACAGAGGCTAATAACATTCCAGCTTGGCTGTCAGGGGTGTAATGCATTGGGTTTCAAACTAGTTCAGGCGCCAACACCTAGAAATCGTGATGCTCATTGTGAAACATCATGAAATATTGATAGATTTAATTCTGCCATATGGACTTGACACAGTTTTACTAGCAGTAAACTTTGCTATATTATGTTTATGCATATCTTACATATAAAAACATGTTTTTAAGAAGTCACATGTCTGAGCTTTTCTTTTAAAATTTGTTGGTAGCTTTTCCTAAGATCCAATAAAAAAAAAAAAAAACCTCATTGCTGTCGAGTCGATTCCAACTCATAGTGACCCTAGAGGACAGAATAGAGCTGTCCCATATGGTTTCCAAGGAGTAGCTGGTGGATTTGAACTACCAACCTTTTGTTAGCAGCCAAGTTCTTAACCACTGTGCCACCAGGGCTCCTTTCCCAAGGTAGGAAGTACCAAAAGCTTAATAGCAATTCACAAAAAGAAAGTCCATTTTTTCCTGGAAATTAGAGCTCTTTATCAGATTTTCCCACAGTAAGCCAGAATAGCTGTGACCCACAGAGTCTCTCACTCTGATAAAGTGGGTAACTCTGACTCACTGTTCTCATTATGCTTCCAAAGATCAGCTCCCATTTGTTTTGGCTGACCTTTCCCAAATCCCTTTTTCACACTGAGCAGTGCCAGGGTACCCTGGAACGAACTCCCAGCTTCACTGCTTTGATTGTCCAAAATGCTTCTACTCAACCAATTCTCTTCCCCATAGTTCTACTGTCAAGTCTTGCAATTTACTGCCACACTCTAACTTCGTGGAGGAAACATTCTGTCCCTGGCAGAAGTGTGGGTAGGGTTCAGTAGGGTCAGAAAGCGGTGTTGTAGAAAGATGCCACCTCCTCTCAATTCCTCTCCCTGATTTCCTCTCCTGTGGCTACTACCTGAAATCCTAAGAATACTAGTTTTTCTACCTACTAAAAAATCCATTCTAGTCAAGTCAATAATTTAGCCTATAACTTAAACTTGGAAACGTAACATGTGTCATGTTAGAGGAATCTACAAATAATTGTCCATAAAGCAGTCCATCATTACCCTATGCCTCTAAGCTTCACATTTTCAGTACCATCTATACTATCCCAAATGCTCCTTCTCTGTATAATAGCCACCTCTGTACATGTTTTCCCCCAGCACCTCTATGTCTCTCAAGTAAACAGCCAGGCTTACCTTCTACCCTTTTCCCTCAACTCTTGACCTGTTGAATAGAGCAATAACATCCAACATTGATTGATTGCCTACTGGCTGCAAGCACTTTACTAAATGCCTTATATAGGTACTACCTCATTTAATTCTCAAAACACCCTGTGAGGTATTATTTCAATTTTATACATGAGAGGTGGGGACTCTGAGAGGTTAATGTCCAGCGCAAGATCACACTGAGTGAGGGGCAAAGCTACAATCTGAACTCAGACATACCAATTTCAAAACCTAGTCCCTTTTGCAATGTGTCACTAAGATCTTTGATTTAAACTTTGCTAACAGTTACCCTCCAGATGTTATAAAAGATGTAACTGAAAACACCAAATACATCTTTTTAAAAATATGAACCATGTTACACAATGATGATATTTCTAAAAAGTTGGTGTAAATGAGGTTTTCTCATTAATTTTTTTTTCATAATCGCATTTCTTGTTGATCTGCAATTGATAACTTCTATCCTGATAGCTTCAACATTTTTCTCACCAACTCCCACCTCGGCCTTTTGATGAATATTTAATCATTCTAGACTAACACTTAAAAGCATTTTGGTATAGAGGAGCTACTACTTAAAAGAAGTTTCTAGTAAATTCCTCTTTTTGTAAAGCAAGAACTTCATTTATAATGTGAATAAGCAAACTGATGTATTTTTACAATGACATTTATAAATGTTTGACAAGTATTTGTGCCTACTATATGTGTATAGCTGTGATAAGTGCCATAGAGCATATATAATTAATTTGACAGAAATCTTGCCTACTGGAACCTCATAGTCTATTTGGGAAACAAAACGCTTAAAACATTTAAACATTAATACAGCATATTATAGACTTAAGTGTCAATGTGAGTAAAACAGTAAGTTCTAATAATTCGTGGGGGAGATAAGTTTGACTGGGATAGTACAAAGCCCCCTCTTGAAGAAAGTAGAATGGATAAAGTACATAGATGGAGAGGAGAAGGAAGGGCTATTCCAGGGAGGGGAACTGACAAAAGTTCAGAGTCAGGAAGGAGCATAACAACCTCTTAGGGCAAGGAATGGACCCCCTTGGGAGATAAGTTGCTTTCTTAATAAAAACAAGCATTGGTGTGAACTACAAATAGACATGTTGCAAATCTAAAGGACAGACCATTGAGCAAGAAATGTGCTAAATAGAAGAGTATTAACTAATAAGGAGATAAGACATCAGTTGGTAAAAGGTGATAGAAAGGTAGGCCAGGACCGGATTGCAAAGGGTCTTCCTTACTGCCCAGGAAAGAAGACATCATGGAGTCTTTGACGAGAAGACTGACAGGAAGACATTAGTGTTTAAAATATTAATCTAATAGACAGGGTGGATTTGAACAGGAAAGGGTAAGTGATAAGGATCTGATTAAGAAGATACATTATGGTTTCATGAGCTAAAGAAGATGATGGTCTTCAGCCTGATGGTCAAGGATTGTGTCAATAGAAATAGAAAGGAATAGTTGCAAGAACCATTATATGGGAAAAATGTACAGAACTTTCTGAATAAATTAATGCAGGGGGTAGAGAACAGTAAGGAAGCAAAATAGAGTAAGGCAACAAGCCACACCATCTAGAGGACTGGGGTACCAGTGACCAGTGACAGCATGTTTGGAAGGAAGAGAAAGAGATGGGTTTGACATATATGAGTTTGTAGTTGTTCTTTACGGCTTTTGAGTTACAAACTCCTTCCTTTGACAATCAGATGGAACCAATGAATCTTCTTTTAATGGAACGTGGCAAAAAAAAAAAAAAAAACAAAGATGGCATTCACACTTATACATGTAAAAGAATTTGTAATTGACGATGGGATTGACTGCTCAGAGGGCTTTTTACACAGGCTGGGCTACTCAGAGCCCTTTCTGGAATTTTTCTACTTTATACCTGAATGAATAATTTCTTTCATAAGGATCAGCACAAAGTTGGTTCCTATGAGGTTGAGGTTAAAGATGTCCCAAATGTACAACCTTTCCAAAATGTTGTACCACTCCATCATCGCTAACATCAACTACTCCCCCTCCCCTTAGTACTCTCCCTCCCGTCTTTGGGTTCCCTAATTTGCTGCAACATCTCACAGAACTCACAAACTGTGCTTATAGTTAGCTGATTGATTAGGAAAGTAACAGAGTACAACTTGGGATGAGGATCAACTTGGAAGTAATAGAAACAACTCATGACCCAGTTCTTCAATCAGGACAGCTTCTTCTCGCCCTCTGTCGCCGGGTCCCGCTGGGGCCTTCCTGCTGTTGGACCCTGCTGGGGGCCTTCTTGGGCAAGTGTTACACCTCTTAGCTCTGTGGATAGGCAAGCATCACTGCAGCCATCTTGCACAGGTCTCCTGATTCCTGCCATCTCGTGCCACCATCTCTCGCTGTCTTCCATGTTATAGCTCCTCTCTATGTCTCTGTCTCCCTTTAAGCCTAGTGGGATGGCAAAACTGACCAATACCCTCTTTAGGGTTCCATTATACCTTATTTGCATGGTCCCACCCATACAAGGGTGCCATGCACCTTATTTACATTATTAGCAAGCTATCCAATCCCCTTGGTGAGCCATAAGTACCTCATCTGCTAGTCCCACTAGCCTTTGGTGGGAGTTACAAAACCATGGTGAGAAAGGCCATATACAAGCGATCCATCACACTGCAGTATTCAAAGGCTCAAGTCAATCTCTCTGTAGAGCTTAAGCTGTGAAAGCTATTAGCTAACATGTTTCCTGACACATGTATCTGAGAAACAAAATGCGCAAATGTAGAGACAGAGACACAGAAACTGACAGCCAGAGAAAATGAGAGATCAAAAATGAGAGATAGAGTGAGCATGTTCTAATAGCATTTCAGTCCATGGATCCATCACATTCCTATCCTCGAGTTCCAGGAGATACCTCTGTCCTTTATTGAAATTCTTGTTTGCTTAAACTTGTTTGAGCAACGTTTCTACCACTTATGAGAGTCCTGATTTATACACCAGTTAAAGAAATTAATTGAGACTCACTCAGGAGCTCTAGGTAAGAACCCCTGATTTAAGTCACCCAAGTGGAAATAGCCAGTAGACAGGTGGCGTTTATATGAGAAAAGGAAGGAAATGAATACTTAGGGAGAGGGAATATAGCAGGTGTTAAGAGTAAGGACGCTGGATTCAGACTGACTGCAATTAAATACCAATTCAACCATTTACTAAGTGTGTGATCTCAAGCAAGTTACACTGCATTTCTAGATCTCAGGATATTCATCTGTGAATCGAGGATTAAAATGATCCCTACCTTTTAGGCTTTGTGTGAGGGTAGAGTTAGTACATATAGAAGTACCTGGCCCATAGCAAATCTCTGTGGACTATTTAAATTTGCATACGTTGTAAATCTAATCCTCAAAAACAACTCTATCAGATTGGAATTATTATCCACATTTTGGTAGATGAAAACACTGAGGCTCAAAGAAATCTGCCCCAGATTCCACAGTGAAGGACAAAGTCCAAATTAAAATCCAGATCGATAATAATTGTATAGAAAATGAAGAGGAAGAGTTTCGCTGCAGCTAATAGAATGAACCTATCCTAAGAATTAAAGTATCAAAATAAAGTGGTGGGGGGTGGTAACCCTAAAATACAGATAATGGAAGTCAGAGGGTAAAACATTAGCCGAGTGCATCCATCATGGCCAGGAGAGGGTGTGCTCTGGCCTCTGGCCTCAACCTGCCCAGTTCTATGGCAGATGTATCCCTATTCCAGAGCTGGATATGTCTGGCTAATGTAGTTTAATGTCATTAAACATTTAAATTATTCAACTTACTCTGATTTCCTGCTCACTGAATTCAGACTCATAAGACCTTAAGCTTCATGAAGACAGGGAACACGTCTGCCTTGTTCCTGGCTATACCTCTCGCATTCAACACAATAGCTAGTATCTATGTTTACATCATCTATTTTCTATATATTATATACAGTATATATATATAGTATATATAAACTGTATTTGTTGTTAGATGCCGTCAAGTCAGTTCTGACTCATAGCAACCCAGTGTAAAACAGAACTGCCTGGTCCTGTGACATCCTTACCATCATTGCTGTGTTTGAGCCCATTGTTGCAACCACTGTGTCAGTCCATCTCATTGAAGGCCATCCTTTTCTTCACTGACCCCCTGCTTTACCAAGCATGATGTCCTTCTCCAGGGACTGGTTCCTGCTGATAACATGTCGAAAGCACATGAGATGAAGTTTCGCCATCCTCACTTCTAAGGGGCATTCTGGTTGTACTTCTTCCAAGAAAAATTTGTTCGTTCTTCTGGTAGTCCATGGTATATGCAATATTCTTCATCAACACCATAATTCAAAGGCATCAATTCTTCTTTGGTCTTCCTTATTCATTTTCCAGCTTTCACAGGCATATGAGGCAATTCAAACTTATATGATTTGGGTCAGGCACACCTTAGTTCTCAAAGTGGCATCTTTCCTTTTCAACACTTTAAAGAAGTCTTTTGCAGATTTGCCCAATGCAATAGGTCATTTGATTCCTTGACTGCTGCTTCCATGGGCATTGATTGTGGATCCAAGTAAAATGAAATCCTTGACAACTTCAATCTTGTCTCCATTTATTGTGATGTTGCTTATTGGTCCAGTTGTGAGGATTTTTGTTTTCTTTACATTTAGGTGTAATCCATAGAGAAGGTTGTAGTCTGTGTTCTTCATCAGTAAGTGCTTCAAGTCCTCTTCACTTTCCGGAGGCAGTGTTGTGTCATCTGCATAGCGCAGGTTGTTAATGAGTCTTCCTCCAATCCTGATGCTGCATTCTTCTTCATATAGTCCAGCTTCTCTGATTAGTTGCTCAGCATACAGATTAAATAAGTGTGGTGAAATGATACAACCCTGACGCACCCCTTTCCTTATTTTAAATCACAAAGTATCCCCTTATTCTTTTTGAACAACTGCCTCTTTGTCTATGTACAGGTTCCTTATGAGCACAATTACATGTTCTGGAGTTCCCATTCTTCCCAGTGTTATCCATAATTTGTTATGATCCACACAGTCAAATGCCTGTGTGCATAAAACACAGGTAAACATCTTTCTGATATTCTCTGCTTTCAGCCAAGATCCATCTGCCGTCAAGAATGATATCCCTTGTTCCATGCCCTCTTCTGAATCCCATCTTGAATTTCTGGCAGTTCCCTGTTGATGTACTGCTACAACTGCTTTTGAATGATCTTCTGCAAAATTTTACTTATGTGTGATGTTAATAATTTCCACATTCCATTGGATCACCTTTCTTTGGAATGGGCACAAATATGGATCTCTTCCAGTCAGGTGACCAGGTAGCTGTCTTCCAAATTTCTTGGTATAGATGGGTAAGTGCTTCCAGCGTTGCATCCATTCATTGAAACATCTCAATTGGTATTCCGTCAATTCCTGGAGCCTTGTTTTTCGACAATGCTTTCAGTGTAGCTTGGACTTCTTCCTTCAATACTATCAGTTCTTGAGCGTATGCTACCTACTGAAATGGTTGAATGTTGACCAATTCTTTTTGGTACAGTGACTCTTGTATTCTTTTTTTTTTTCTTTCACCTTTGATCTGGGTGGGATGGAACAAATAGATATATCTTAGATGGCCACTCGCAAGCTTTTAAGACCCCAGACACTACTCACCAAAAAAGTAGAATGTCGAATATTTTCTTTATGAACTATGTTATGCCAGTTGACCTAGATGTCCCCTGAGACTATGGTCCCCAGCCCCCAGCCCCAGCTACTTGGTCTCTCAAAGTGTTTGGATATATGTAGGAAATATCTGTGCTTTTGCTTTGGTCCAGCTGGGCTGACTTCCCCTATATTGTGTGTTGTCCTTCCCTTCACTGAAGTTGACACTTGTCTGCTATCTAGTTAGTGATTTCTTTTCCCCACGGAGCCCTGGTGGCACAGTGGTTAAGCATTCAGCTGTTAACCAAAAGGTCGGCAGTTCAAATCCACCAGCCACTCCTGGGAAACCCTATGAGGCAGTCCTACTCTGTCCTATAGGGTCACTATGAGTTGGAATCCGCTCAACAGTAATGGGTTTTGTTTGGAGCTCTGGTGGTGCAGTGGTTAAGAGCTTAGGCTGCTAACCAAAAGGTTGGCAGTTCAAATCCACCAGCTGTTCCTTGGAAACCCTATGGGGCAGTTCTGCTCTGTCCTATAGGGTCACTATGAGTTGGAATCGACTTGATGGCAACGGGTTTGGTTTTTCTTTTTTTTTTTCCTACCCACCCTCATGACCATCAAAGAATGCATTTTTTCTGTGTGTAAACCTTTCCTTGAGTTTTTATAATAGTGGTCTCATACAATATTTGTCCTTTTGTGTCTGACTTATTTCACTCAGCATAGTGCCCTCCAGATTCATCCTGTTGTGAGATGATCGTTGCATAGTATTCCATCGTGTGTATGTACCATAATTTGTTTATCCATTCATCTGTTGATGGGCATTTAGCTTGTTTCCATCTTTTTGCTATTGTGAATAGTGCTGCAATGAACATGGTGTGCATATGTCTATTGGTGTGACGGCTGTAAAGTCAGGTAGTGTGAGGCCTCCCATTTTGTTTTTCTGCAGTAATGCTTTATTTATCTGGGGCCTCTTACCTTTCCATACAAAGTTGATTTGTTTCTCCATCT
>NW_004443964.1:18277503-18286596 GCF_000243295.1 Trichechus manatus latirostris
TCATTAAAAAGATAGGAAAGAAAAAAAGTCCAAAATGGATGTCAGAAGAGACTCTGAAACTTGCTCTTGAAAGTAGGGTAGCCAAAGAGAGTGGAAGAAATGATGAAGTAAAACAGCTGAATGGAAGATTTCAAAGGGTGGTTCCAGAAGACAAAGTTATAATGAAATGATGACCCATAATGAAATGTGCGAAGACTTGGAGTTAGAAAACTAAAAGGGAAGAACGTGCTGGGCATTTCTCAAACTGAAACACAACTGAAGAATAAAATATATAGTATATATATATAATCTTGTGGTTGTTGTTAGGTGCCATCAAGTCAATTTTCGACTCATAGCAACCCCATGTGACAGAGTAGAACTGCCCCATAGGATTTTCTAGGCTGTAATCTTTCGGGAAGCAGATCACCAGGTTTCTCTCCCTTGAAGCCGCGGGGTGGGTTTAAACTGACAACCTTTTGATTAGCAGCCGAGTGCTTAACCATGTTGCCACCAGGGCTCCTTATATATGAAATAGATGATGAATAAATATTTGTAAATTTGAATTCATTAGATAATCAAATAGATCTATTAAAAATAGAGGGGGCAGAAAAGACTGTTGATAGCAGCATAAGCATTCTAATCCATGTGGCAGTTATATTTTCCATTGTAAAATTAATAAATTGGCCTTCTGGATAATACAATATTTTCCAGTGATTCTAGTTACACTGAACCAGCCTCCCTGAGTCCAATCACTCTAGGTCGTGGACAGCCTGGAATTCCTGGACTTGTAAATTGAGGTCAAGACTCTGAACCAAGTTGAGTTCAGTCATCCTCCCTCGAAGAGTCCTTACCTTATGGTCATGTCCTTTAAATTCATAACTACTTGAAACTGTGAAAACAAATTAATTTACCAATAAAAATCAGGCATCCTACTTGTGGGCAGAACTTTGAGAAACACCTTTATTTGGGGAATGGGCGAAGCCAAGAAATCAGCAAAGGAGACAGAGAAGCAACAGGTAGAGAACATATTTGTATGTCTGGTACTTCACTTCTGTACGTTAGCATGAGACAGAGTTTGAAGGTAGTTAGTATTGATAATGTAAATTCTATTAGAAGTGTTTAGACTAGAAAAGCAGGGTAAAAAAAACTTCATTTGGAACTCCCTGTAGGTGGATGCCTAGTTTACTACCTACGCACTCCTGACTAGTTTGTTACTTAATATATTCCTAGTAACATATACAAAAGTTAATTATGCAAAAATTAAATGCAATGTATATTAGAAGAGCAGATTTTTTTCTCCCCGGAGAGCTGGAAACAAGTGTTCAATTCCTAATTGCAACTCTCCTTTAAGATACAATCTTTGATGCAAATCAAAACCACAGTGAGATACCTTTTTACCCACCTCCCCGACCCCGCACTAGAATGGCTAGATCAAAAAAAAAGAAAATAGCAGACATGGGCAAGGATGTGGAGAAATTGGAAACTTCATCCATTATTGGTGGGAATGCAAAATGGTATGGCCACTGTGCAAAACGTTTTGGCGGTTCCTCAAAAAGTTAAACATAGAACTACTATATGACTCAGCAATCCCAATCCTAGGTATATATCCAAAAATTTTAAAGCAAGAATGCAAACAGAAACTTGTACACCAATGTTCATTGCAGCACGGTTCACAATAGCCAAAAGATGGAAAGAAACGTTCATCAACAAATGAACGGATAAACAAAATGTGGTACATGCATACAATGGACTATTACTCTGCCATAAAGAGAAATCAAGTCTTGATGCATGCTATGCCATGGATGAATGTTGAAAACATTATGCTGAGTGCAATGTCAGTCACAAAAATAACCAAATATTTCAAGATTGCACTTACATGAAATAGGCAAATTATAGAGAACAAAGTTTACTATTAATTACCAGAGGTGGCAGGGAGGAGCAAGAGGGAATCTTAACTTAGAGGGCACTGAGTTTCTGTTAATGGTGGTAGAATAATTTGGAAACGGATGGTGATGATGGTTATACAATATGATGAATGTAATCAATATCACTGAATTGTAACGTAAAAATTGTTGAATTGACAAATGTTTTGTTATATATATATATTTACCACAATAAAATGATTCTTAAAAAAGATAAATTCTTTGATATATTTTTAGCAATTATTATATGCCCAAGATATTAATTGAGACTCATCCATGGGCTCCATGTAAGGACCCCTGATTTAAGATAATAAAATGTCTCCAAAGTAGAAATAGCCAGTAGACAGATAGAGTTTATATGAGAAAGGGAAGGAAATGAATACTCAAGGAGAAGGACTATAGTACATATACAACATATATTATACATATGTTCTTATTCTGTCCCAGTTAACACCTACCTGACTGAGGCTTAAGAGTTACTGCTTTGTAGACAGCTAATGACACCATCTTTGCGCAATCACATTAAGTTTAGGAAACCTATGCTTTTTATTTAGCAGGAGCACTGGTGGTGCAGTGGTTATGTGCTTGGCTGCTAACTGAAAGGTTGGCAGTTTGAACCCACCAGCCACTCCGCAGGAAAAAGATGTGGCAGTCAAATTCTGTAAAGATTATAGCCTTGGAAACCCTATAGGGCAGTTCTTCTCTGTCCTATAGGGTTGCTATGAGTCATAATTGACTTGATGGCAATGGGCTTTTATGCTTCTTATTTCTAGTATCAGTATTCTCATTTTTATTCATATTTTTAAATAGTGTAAAAAATAGCCAAAAAGAGGCTAAGTGTTCAAATACTTGCATAAACAAATACCAAAGATGGTGATGCTGCTTAAAATAAATTCTTAACTGGCAGACTGTGCCACTGTGCAAGAGCTTAAAATCTACATTGATTAGCAGATGTATAAATGTCATAATTCAATGTATAAAAAATGACTGAGAAATGACATTGTATAATACAGTTATGCATTGCTTAACATCCACCATACGTTCTGTGAAATAAGATGTTATGTGATTTGGATGTTATGCCAACACCTGGATCCGCCGGATGCCAGGCTCCCAGGCACACGGCGAGGGCAGAGGGGGGAGTTGCTATGCAACTTGGCCCAGGCAGCTGCCTCTGCCAATACCTCAGGTGAGCACCAGCCCATGAAGGTCATGGCGGGGAGGCTGCAGGCATGGCCTGGGCAGCAGGGGAACGGTTAGCAGGGGAGCGGTCTCAGCAACCCGCCTAGGCCGGCCCCTCAACGCCTGCCAACCTTAGGCAGTTGGGAGCAGGTTCGGGTGCCCACTTCTCCCAGTGGCAGGGTTGAGTTAGTTGCCAAGCTGGGCTGTGGACATCCCTCAGAGGCCTTGGGCCAGACCATGGACTTATATGCCATGGGCCCTTGCCGAACAGATGTTATGAGGCACGTGACTGTATAAGAAAGTTATAGTTCTTCTAAAGTTGAAATCATAAACATGGATGACTACCTCTTTTACGCTATGTCATGGATTGAATTGTGTCCCCCCCAAATATCTGTCAGATTGGCTAGGTCGTGATTCACAGTATTGTATGATTGTCTACCTTTTGTCATCTGATGTAATTTCCCTATGTGTTGTGTATTCTATTACTATTATGTAATAAGATAGATTAGTGGCAGTTATATTGATGAGATCTGCAAGATTAGATAGTGTCTTAAGCCAATCTCTTTTGAGATATAAAAGAGAGAAGCAGGCAGAGAGACATGGGGACCTCATACCACCAAGAAAGCAGTGCCAGGAGCAGAACGCATCTTTGGACCTGAGGTTCCTGCGCTGAGATGCTCCCAGAACAAGGGAAGACTAATGACAAGGACCTTCCTCCAAGGCGGACAAGAGAACGCCTTCTCCTGGAGCTGATGCACTAAATTTGGACTTGTAACCTACTAGACTGTGAGTGAAAAAATTTCTCTTTGTTGAAGCTATCTACTTGTGGTATTTCTGTTATAGCAGCACTAAATGATTAAGATACACTGATAGATGACACTTCTTTTTTCAGGAGCAACATGCTAAAGAAATTACATTACAACACTGTCATTATCAAGGGTATTTCTCATGCCCAAATACAAAGATGATGTTACTGACCCACCACTAATAAGACATGAACTTTGAGTTGATTCTCCAATAGTGTTGTTGTTGTTGTTAGGTGCTGTTGAGTCAATTCCGACTCACAGCAACCCTATGTACAACAGAACGAAACACTGCCTGGTCCTGTGCCATCCTCACAATCGTTATACTTGAGGCCACTGTTGCAATAGTAGTATGGGTCTTATTTAACCAGGCCTATCCCTTCACTCAGGGCACATAAGTAGTTAGAAGGTAATTAATAAATGTTATGAGGGGCAATCAGCAGCATAGGGAGAATGATTGGCCTTTATAGAGAATGACTACCCAATCATTGTTTAGTATCACAGCTCTTATCAATTAGCCATGAATAGAAGTAAAGGAAGAATACAGTAGAGTTGTGTGAATTGTCTTTGGTTTCTTCCACATAATAGTATATATTTGGTATATGCTTAATTTCTTTTTAATCAAAAGAGGCTTTAGACAAGAAATGAATTTTTTAATAAGGAAATTATAGCTTTGTTGATGTAAAATGTAGAGAGGTTTTAATTATTAAGAATAATACGTAGAAGTATGGGTGAGTGGACAAAAAGTTAGGGTAAATGAAGGTTTAGACTGTGAGCGGACGAAAAGGTAGGGTTAATGAAGGTTTAGATTGGACCTTATTCCACTCATTTGAAGCCCAGTTCATAGTTTCTCTAGATTTAGTCACCCAGCCTGACATATGATGTGAAAGGAACAAAAGAGAGTAAAGGATCAGAATTCAGTAGAGGAAAAGGGGAACGAACATTTTAACGTGTGTTACCAATCTGAGAGCTGTAATGAGACTTCATTTATGTGGAATTTGGTTATCTGACAATCTCATTTATTTGGACCACAGCAAAGAACCAAGGAAATAAATGACATGGTAAAAGGCCTCTGCAGAAACAAAATAAAGATCAACAAGTCCATGTCCTAAAGACCATGCCCGTTATTCCTAGAGATTCATCTATGCCCTTTCTCAGAGGCTATTTATTTTTGCTAGGATTCAATTTTAAAAGACCTGGAGATCTGGTTTCCAAACCAATAGAAAATTAAAAGCAGTAAACTAGAAGAGGGAGAGATTATGACAAGCAGGCATGCAGATAGCAGTGAGAAGAGAAAGCTGGAAGTCTGTAAGTAGCGAGGAAATTTAAAAACAACATAAAAATTGACTTAATGATCAAAAAGTACAGCGATTTAGTGTCTTTAGCATAAGGGAGAACAGCCGTACATACCTCTATTGGCCTTGAGGAGGAATTTTTTAAAACTGATGCGTATATTAGTCCTGAGTAATCGAGGGGATTAAATTACATTCAGTATGCAGTCACTCCCTGAGTTACGCAACACTCAACTTTATGTGAATAGCTCCGTAAGGCACATAATAAAATTTTGAAGATGTGGGAGATTTCATTCCAACTCATAGCAACCCTACAGGACAGAGTGGAAATGCAAAGAAGCCAAATGCACAAATGAATACCACAAAGTAAATGCATAAGACCAGAACTTGCATACAAGGAGATAATGGCCTACCATGGCCAGTCATGGTCAGTCGTTCATCGTTTCTCTTTCCATGCAGATTCTCAGTGAATCAACCTATGTTATGACATTGCTGTTTCTTTATTCTCTATCTTACTTTCTAATCATGTCCAAAAGTGGCTAAGTGATAGGAAGAATATAGGACAAGTTTGTTAGAGTAAGTAAAGTGAATAAGAGTAAAACATTAAAAATTTAAACAAGCATGAATATATCTTCAACTTACCCTAATTTTGTGCTATCTAAGACCTTTCAGGGAATATCTGTATTCTGCATTAGACAGAAAAAAATCATTAATTAGAATACATTTAAAGGAATAAGCTAAAATAGAACAAAGATTTATGCATAAAGATGTTCATCATAGTAGTATTTATCATTTTAAGAATTGGAAGCAATCTAATTAACCAACCTTAAAAAATGGTTAAATAAATCATGGTACATAAATATTTGATGGACAGTTGTGCAACCATTTAAAGCTATATTTTAAAAAACTATTTTTACTAGTCAGGAAATTTGTATGGCACAATTTTAAGTTAAAAAACAATATAGAATTGTATGATAATCTCAACTATGTACAAGATATACAGAAAGAAAATGGGATAAAAAGATCTCATTAAGAATAATCACAAAAAAATTTTAAAAATTCTTAGAACAAAGCTATATATTCAACACCCACAAAAAGAAAACTATAAATATTTAGACAGACACAAAAAAAGAACTGAGCAAATGAAAAGGCACACCAGGTTCCCTGATGAAAAGGCTCAATATTGTAAAGATGTAATTTTACCCAAATAATGTACAAAGTCAATATGATTCTTATCAAAATTACAACAGGATTTTTAATGAAATTGAAGTACTAATTCAAAAATTCATCTGGAAGTATACATACTTAAGAATAGCTAGGACATTTGAAAAAAAAGAATAATGAGGGGCCTCTTCCTGCCAGATAGAAAAACATATTGTACAACCTCAGTAACTAGTGTGGTATTGGCTCACAGATAGAAAAATAGAATAATGAAAGATAATCATCAGCTACTGATACAAACATATGTGGAAGTATTTCAAATAATTGAGAATAGGTGTTGGCACAAGAGATCTATCTCTTACATTATACCATTGAAAAGTAAATAAATGAACTTCCTCTTCCCAGCGACTGATTTGGCCAGGACCAAGGCTTAAAGAGACAGCAACCAGCATGGTGGAGGCTGATGTGGCTGTGGCTGGCCTAGCTGGAGCTAATCAGCAACAGCCAGCACAGCTGGGGCAGCCAGCATGGCAGGGAGATCTGTTATATACAGGGGGATTGAGCACATGGTGGTGAATGCAGGTTTCTCTCTGTCAGAGAAGGGAGTTATAAGTATGGAAAGGAAGAAGGCTAAAATGAACCCTGTGATGTTGGACTGGAGAAATCAATATGAACTCTAGGTTTTATCTATTTCCTGATTTGGATTCGTGTGCTGTAGTTAAGTAGGAGAACGCCCTTGTTTTTAGTAAATACACACTACAATGTTTAGGGGTAAGGACTTCATATCTGCTGCTTACACTCAGGTGGATAAGGAAAAAAAAAGTATGTATGTAGTATCCATATGCATGGAAGAGAGACAGAAGAGACAAAGCAAATGTGGTGAGATGTTAACAATTGGAAATTCAAGGTGAAGAGGAAATGGAAGTTCATTGTGCTACTCCTACACCTTTTCTCTAAGTTTGAAATTATTTCAAAATAAAAAGTTAAAAAAATAAATTCCAGAGGTATCAAAAATCAGAATAATTCTACTTCTTGGAATCTATCCTACTTTTATATGTGTACAAAGATACATATATATTTAAGGGTGCCTATTTCAGCATTTTTGATCATAAAGAAAAATTAGAAACATAGGATATATGTATCAATAAGGAATGGTTAAATAAATTTGGGCATATGCATACCATGGAATAATGTGCAGGCATTAAAAAGAGCAAGGTAGATTTATATATACTAACATAGAAAGATTTCTACAATATATTGTTAAATGAAAAAGTAGGGGATAGACCAATAGGTAGAGTGTGATTCCATTTATGTTAAAAAAAAAAAAAAAAAACCTACTATGGATGTGTGTGTGTGTGTGTATCTATGCTTATAAATACATAGAAAATGGTCTAGAAGAAAACCCACCAAACTATTAGCAATGGTTAACTCTAGGGAAGGAAAATGATACTGTACTTTCCAAGTTTTCCACACTGACCAGTAACACTTTTATGATCAGTTGAAAAAGGCCTAATTACAAAAAGGCAGGAATATGTACAATATATTTTTGAAAGATTTCCTCTCAAGAAGATTAAAATATTTAATGCTGGGAATTATCTTGAGTTATCTGGAAAACTCCTAGTCCAAACCCCCACATACAGGGACTTGTGTCTTCCTATGGACTCTGCCCAGGTACACTGTACTATTACTAACTTAATAAGGGATTAATCAGCCTGCTGAGACACCCCTACTTGCTAGGCCACAGTCCAAAAGTGAATTCCCTTGCAGTTTTCCAAAAGGAGGTCAAACAAGTCCCCAGGGACTTTCAACAGAAAGAAGTTGCCAAAGGCTAAATTTGGCATCTAAATCAGGCCCTGGACTGGGATGAACTGTGCCAGCACTTTTCAGTTATGCTTTCAAGACTTTGATCAGAATAGGCAGGACTAGATAGCTGTTTCCAAGAGCAGCTTAGCAGCCCAAATTGGAAAAACTTGCCCGAGCCATAGTTTTGGGGATGAACCTGAAAATGTAAAATTCGTCCTCCAACTCTGATTTGAGGGATATTTCCACTCCTTTCTCTTGCTCAAAGTAATTTATCCTAGTGATAATTCCTGCCAACCTGACCAGATCCTCAGCTTAGCCCTGCTCAAGACAGGAAAGGCAGGCTGGCTGTCTTTGAATTTTTTTTCTTTCTTTCCTTTTAGGTATAATGGCCAGTTACTATTCTCTCTGCCTCAGTTTCCCAATCTACAAGATGGCAGCATTGTAATGAGGACTAGATAAATTTGCTCACAAACCTAACCTGCTTTGGGGAAATTGCAAACTCTATTAACTACTTACTAAATATGTGCCTAATTCTTTACAAAGATATTTGCTCAGTGTTATCAGAGGAATATTTATATTTACAGGTGTAACTGCATTTAAGCTAACTCAATGAAAATACAGATGTGACAGAAAGCTCAATTAGAGGGTGATAATATCCTGCCCAAAAAGACTCAGTATAAGATCCTTTTAATTAGGCATTCCTCCTAGTGAATATAAGCCAATTTGCTCTAGAGAAATTAGACTTGCATAAATTTCAAAAAATAATAAAATCTAACATTTATTTTGTGCTTGCTATTTTCCAGGTATAGTCCTAAGCTCTTTATAAATATCATCTTTTTTTTATCCTAACAATAGTCCTATTGAGGTAGATAGCATTAGCATTCTCATTTTAAAATTAAGAAACTAAGAGGACTTCTGGACAACATGGCGCTATAGACAGAAGCACTATGCTGT
>NW_004443964.1:18287880-18289226 GCF_000243295.1 Trichechus manatus latirostris
CAGCACAGGCATGGCTTCCCAGAACCTGCCCTGCACTGATTCCCAGCCTACCCAGTTAGTCCTGGTACATGCAACAAACAACCCATCCCAGCAACTCTCCTTCAGCTGGACCTGCCCTGCTGTACCATACCTGAGCGACTGACCCTGCCCATTGGAGAAGGCGGTGAAAAGTATCTTGCCCACAGACAAGCAAACAACAAAGAACGCACAGCCTGCCTGCTCATACATAACCAAATAAAACAAGAAGCAGGACAAAACAAACAAATCTACAATCAATAAACAAGGAAAATAACTACTGAATATCCCGAAGACAGCAGACAATATCAAAACATATTCAAAACCGGGACAGAATGCTTCCAGTAGGCATCCAAAATAAAACACCAGATGACTTTCCAGTAGAAGAAAAGACACTAGAACTACCTGATAAGGAATTCAAATCTCTAACATTCAGAGCTATCCAAGAGTTGAAGCAAACAGCAGACAAAAATGAGGAAAAAATAGACAAATTCATGGAAAAGGCAGACAAATTCATGGAAAATATAGACCAAAAACTGGAAGAATTCAGGAAAATAATACAGGAACAAAATTCCAAAATAAATTCACAACTAGAAATCATACAAAAACAACAATTAGAAATCCAAAAGATAAACAACAAGATTTCAGAAATAGGCAGTGTCATAGAAGGGCTGAGGAGCTGGCTTGAAACAATGGAAGACGGGATCAGTGAAACTGAAGACAAACACTTGCATACAGCTCTGAGGAAAAATCAGAAAGAAGAACAAAGAAGAATGAAGAAACCCTGAGAATTATGTGGGATACAATCAAAAGCAAAAATTTTCGAGTGATCAGAGTTCCAGAACAGGGAGAGAAAACAGAAAACACAGAGAGGATCATTGAAGAACTCTGACAGAAACCTTCCCCCATATTATGAAAGATGAAAAGCTGACCATCCAAGTAGCTCAATGAACCCCATATAGGATAGACCCCCAAAAGAAAATCACCAAGGCATATCATAATCACACTTGCTAAAACCAAAGACAATCCTGACAGCAGCTTGAGAAAAACAAAAAGTCACATACAGAGGAGAAAAAGTAGGACTAAGCTTGGATTATTCCGCAGAAATCATGCAGGCAAGAAGGCAATGGGATGACATATATAAAACCTTGAAAAAAAATTGCCAGCCAAGAATAATTTATCCTGCAAAACTCTCATTCAAATATGATGGTGAAATTAAGACATCTCCAGATAAACAGAAATTAAGGGACTATGTAAAAACCAAACCAAATTTACAATAATTATTGAAGGGAGTCCTTCGATATGAAAACAAACAACTTCAGCTCACAGGC
>NW_004443964.1:18293931-18298126 GCF_000243295.1 Trichechus manatus latirostris
GGTTATGAAGATGGCACAGGACTGGGCAATGTTTTGTTCTGTTATACGTGGGGTCACCATGAGTCGATGCTGACTCAATGGCAACTAACAAAAACAAAAACAAACTTACTATGTCTCAGCCCAGCAGCCCTCAACATAAAAACTTATTGGAAGAGGAGAAAGGGTTGAGGCAAATGTGCATTCATGATGAGATAGGCCTGGGCAGGTGGTGCCAGAGGAATTTGCTGAGTGGGAATGGAGAAATGAAAAGTCGTTTGTTCTTCATGAGGGAGTGTGGCTGTGCTTTTTCCAGAAAATGGAAAGTAAGCAAGCTGAGCAGGGACATCTCTAGCACTGAAGCAGTTGTGTACATTAGGGGATGGGCACATCAGGATGCTTCACAAGATGGGGCTAGGATGGCAGCCACTGCCAGGAGCTAGACCGAAACATGTCTGAATGAGGTACTTCTGGAATACTCCGACCTCCCATAGACTACTTCCGCAAGGAATCGTGCCTGCCCATGGTTTGAATATTGACCAAAAGTTTTGAGAAGAACCTTGCCAAAGGGAACAGAACTTTACAGTAATTTAACATGCAGATTTGTTCTGAATTGTTGGAGAGAATTTATCTTCTCATGGTAGGAAAGCACCTCAAATAATCAGGAAGCATTGTGTTCAGGACCTAATTTCCCAAATGTCAGCATGCAATACATTGCAAAAATAGTTCACTTTGCAATGTGTTTTTCCCATTACATTTATATGGCAGAAATTATTGCAAATAATATCCTAGGAAGCTGGGATCATCATTATATCAACGAAGGGGCCTAATTGGGCAGTTGACAGTGAAGGTGATTTCTGTTGAAAAGAGAATTCCACACAATTTCAAAAATAAACATATTTGATGTCTTCTATCAACTGTCCCTCTGCTTCTTTCTAGTCTCACACATTCCCTCAATTCCTCAGGCTTGTCTGTTTATAGTTGCCTGAACATAATATACTATTTTACCTCCTTGCTTTGCATGTACTTCCCCCTGCTCAGAAAAATCTATGCCCCTTCTCCTCTATATATTTCCATCTAATCTTCAAAACCATAACTTACCTTTTTTCAGATATGTTCCCCAATAATCACATCCCGTGTTATAATTTCTTATTTTTTGTTTCCTTAGCTATAGCAGCTTTAGTCTACACTGTGCCATATTTTATTGCAGTTATTAAAATGTTTCTTTGAATTTGATCTCAAGTTGTTTTATGTGTGTATGTTTTAGCCCCCAATTAGATTTTACGTTCTTCGGAGAGTTCGCAGGCTGTGCCTTTTATTTCTTTAGCATCCCAGAATAGTACAATGATAAACACATACTAGAAAGAAATAAATGCTGTACCTATGATACATTCCAACAAGCCTTATACATTTGACAGTGATACCAAGAAAGAGTTTATTAAACAGCCATTAAATCAATTTCAAAAGGGTGAAGATGTAATGTGAACATACAATCTCTCCCTCATGTATCTTTCATCCAGGAACATATTAAAAGTTTTCTTGTATATGTTTACAGTAGTTGCCTTTACCAAATCTCAAGATGTTGTTGTTAGGTGCCATCAGATTGGTTCTGACTCATAGCGACCCTGCGTACAACAAAACAAAACACTGCCCGGTCCTGCCCCATCCTCGCAGTCGTTGCTATGCTTGAGTTCATTATCGCAGCCACTGTGTCAAACCATCTTGTTGAGGGTCTTCCTCTTTTTCAAAGACCCTCGCTTTAGAAGCATTATGTCCTTCTCCAGGGACTGGTCCCTCCTGATAACATGTCCAAAGTACATGAGACAAAGTTTTGCCATCCTCACTTCTAAGGAGCATTCTGCCTGTACTTCTTTCAAGACAGATATGTATGTTCCTCTGGCAGTCCATGGTATATTCAATATTCTTGGCCAACACCATAATTCAAAGGCATCAATTATTCTTTGGTCTTCTTTATTCATTGTTCAGCTTTCACATGCATATGAGGTGATTGAAAATACCATGGCTTGGGTTAGGCGCATCTTAGTCCTCAAAGTGACATCTTTGCTTTATAACACTTTAAAGAGGTCTTTTGCAGTAGATTTGCCCAATGCAATACGTCGTTTGATTTGATGCTGCTTCCATGGGCATTGATTGTGAAATCCAAGAAAAATAAAATCCTTGACAACTTCAATATTTTCTCCATTTATCAAGATGTTACTTATTGATCCAACTGTGAGGATATTTGTTTTCTTCATGTTGAGGTGCAATCCATGTTGAAGGCTGTAGTCTTTGATCTTCATCAGGAAGTGCTTCAACTTCTTTTCATTTTCAGCAGGCAAGGTTGTGTCATCTGCATATCACAGGTTGTTAATGAGTTTTCCTCCAATCCTGATGCCATGTTCTTCTTTATATAGTCCAGTTTCTCGGATTATTTGCTCAGCGTACAGATTGAGTAAGTATGGTGAAAGGATACAACCCTGACGCATACATTTTCTGATTTTAAAACACTCAGTATTCCTTTGTTCTCTTTTGTTATCCCCCTCTCTCTCAGGATAACAATTTCTTAACTAATGGATGAATGGAAGATTCTGTGCTAAAAAAAAAGGAAAAAAAAAGGTGCTAAAAAAAAAAAAAAAAAAAAAATCAGCCCACTCATTACCAATTTACTCATAAACACATTTAATTATCCAACAAGTATTTATTGAATATATACTATATAGATAACATATATTAGACACTTTTGAAGGGACCTTAAGTTTACATTCTCTTTGAGAAACCAAAACACACAAAGTGAAATAAAAACAAGAAAGAAAACAGAAAGTTGTCTCTGTTTAGGTTCTGAATAAATGACCCAGACAATATGGTGCTAAAATGTACATGTCACATTTGAGTGACAGTGGATGTTTATTCCAGTTGTATAGAAGGGTACATGAAGAGCTTTTCAAATACCACAGGATATTATTATTGTTGTTGTTTTAAATAGTTCAATATTAATTTAGATGTCTTCTTTCTGGTGCTCTTCGTTCGTTTTTGCGTTTCTGGACATCCGTCTGGGATTCTTTTTACTTCTACCTGAAAAATCTCCTTTATTATTTCTTTTAGTGCAGGTATGCTGACAATTTACTCTCTAGGTTTTTATTTTATGAAAATGTCTCTATTTCAGCTTCATTTTTAAAGAATATTTTTTCTGGGTATGGATTTTAAGTTTGCAGTAGTTTTCCCACCTCTTTAAAGATGCTGTTCAGTTGTCTGTGCATCCCATCATTTCTCTTGAAAAGTTAGCTGTCCGTCATTTGAAGATAATATACCTTTGTTACTCTGGCTGATTTTAAGATTTTTATATTTGCCTTTAGCTATAGGGTCGCTATAAGTCAGAATCAACTTGATAGCAATGGATTTTTTGTTTTTGTTCAGTGGTTTGACTAGGTGTGGTTTTCTTTGCATTTATCATGCTTCAGATTCATAGATCTTCTGTGGCTTAATGTCTTCTGTTAATGTGAGGAAATTCTTAGCTAGTGTATCTTCAAATATGGCTCCTGCCACATTCCTTCTCTCTACTCCTTCTGAGACTTCACTGATAATTAGATAATCATATTAGATCTTTCCATCATGTGTCATATGTTTCTTATAATATTCCTTTCTCTGTATTCCATACTTCTTTCTCTGTGCTTCAATTTGGATATTTTATACTGACCTATCTTCCAGTTCACTAATCCCTGCTAGGCTTAATATGCTGGTACACCCATCTATTGGGTTCCTAATTTCAATTATGTGATTGCAGTTAATTCTTTTGTATCGATTCCAGTTCTCTGGTGAAATTCTCCATCTTTTCATCTATTTCCTTAAATATAAATGCCACAGTTATTTTAAAAACCTATGACCGAGTAACTCTAGTATATTTGTCACCCGTGGCTTATTTCTGTGTAATAAATATGATCGCATGTAGCATCATTCTCTCTTCGTTCTAATGCTCACTTAGTCCTGGTTCTACCTGAAACTGTATTTAATGCTCCACCAGTTCATATGCCAATGTTTCTCTAGTTATTTTTGTTGTCTGAAGCTCGTTCGTTAGTAGATTCCTCAGGAAGGGCTTATGTGATCAATAATTCTTTGAGTTTTTACAAGTTGATAACAGTTTATGTCCTTTACACTTGACTCACTCTTTCTTTAGGTATCTAAAAATATTACCCTATTTTATGATAATAATCTAAAAAAGTAA
>NW_004443964.1:18298423-18321385 GCF_000243295.1 Trichechus manatus latirostris
TCTCTCAAACCCTTTTTGTTTTTTCCTTCATTTCAAAAAATTTAATATTTTATCTTTTTCATCTATTTTTCTTCACGTACTGTGGATGTGTTTATTTGCTTTCTTTTTCTAGCTTACTCTTCATTTCTGAGATTATTTTTCTTTATTTCTAATTATTTCCTGAGTTCTTTCACTTTATTTATGAATTTATGATTCTCATTTGCTGTTATTCCACATATTGCATCATTCTCTTAATGTATTTTAGCACATTGGAAATAGTAGGTTACAGTTTTTATCTGCATTGTGGATATATGGGTTGCTTTCATTATCGGTAGGAATGCTGTTCAGCTCCTGGTCCTTTTTTTCCCCCTTATAATAACTGTGCGTGGGATTTGACCTTGATATTTTTCTGTTGCTTCCTTTTATGTGAAATTAGTTTTTCCAAACTTTTAGAATAAGGTAGCATTCAGAAAAACTTTTTTTACTTCACAGAACTTTCTCTGTTGATGTTGGAGAGTGTTAAAAAAAAAAAAATAAGGCAGCTTACTTTATGATATTTCACCACTTTGGTCTGCAGATTTTCTTTCCCTTATCTCTGTGTCTACATCCTGCCCAATTTTTATTCCACTCCAAGTAGTTTCTCCTCAGTGTGAGGCTCTGTCACATAAGGGGGCCCTGACAGGTCAGTTTTGATAGTTCATAGGAGCCAGACTACTTCAGCCCCTTTAGACCTTTTTATGTGGGCTTGGTATTGGTATTGGCCAGAACCCCTTCCAGTTTCAACTGTTGTTCTCAAATTGGCTGCCCTTTTTCCAGTGAATGCCTGGTGTCTATTTTGGGGCCTTTCTGTTCTCAGGTCCATCAGATGTTGCTCTGCTGCTTCCTTCTTCTTTCTCAAACACAGATGCAGATACCAGGCAGGCCTCTTGACTATTGGTAGTTTGTCCCCAGCCACTTGTATTTTGGGGTTTGTGGGGATACCTGGTCACATAGTTTTGTTATAAATATTTTTAATAGATTTTTTGTTTTTCTATCCAGTTCTCTCTTTTTTTATGTAGATATTCAGAGAGATTGAAAAACTAAGCTACTGATGCTGTCATCTTCCCAGAATCCTGTCCCAAATTAATTCAATTATAAATGTATTTTGGATTACAATCCTTTTGGAAGCCAGGACATAACTTATGGGTGTTGACATCTTGCTTCTATTTGGGCTCGGAAAGGTTAAGTGCTTTAAATCTTAGCCATTTATGATACCACAATAATTAATGACCAAACATGAGGAAACTGAAATATGAACATAGTAAATTATCAACTCACACGAATTTTTTAAAAAATATTTAAATTTAATTACAGCAGAAATATTTCTGGAGTTAGGATTTAGCAGTCTACTTCCGTAGAGATTTACAGTGTTGAAAACCCTATGGGGTCTCTATGAGTCAGAATCAACTCAATGGCCGTAGATTTAGGATTTAGAGGTTGCTTTTTTAACAATAAATTAAAAAAAAATTTGTGCATATGTTCTCAGAATTAACACAATGCAGCTTTCTTTTATGGGGTACATATGCATAAATTACATGTGTACAAGCTTCATATGATATAATGTATTTGCATATATTGCTGCGAACTTTAATTTTATTACACTTGCTGTCAGGAAATTGTGATAATTGGCAAAACGAACAAACAAAAATGGTTTCTTCACCACTATTATAAAAACTCAAGAAAAGTTTTAAACACAGAAGAAAACATTCTTTGATGGTTATACGAGGGTGGGGAGGGAGGGAGAGGGTTATTCACTAACTAGATAGTAGACAAGAATTATTTTAGGTGAAGAGGACAGCATACACTACAGGGGAAGTCAGCACAACTGGGCTAAACCATAAGCTAAGAAGTTTCCTGAATACAACCAAACACTTCGAGGGACAGAGTAGTAGGGGCAGGGGTCTGGGGACCATGGTTTCAGGGGACATCTAAGTCAATTGGCATAACAAAGTTTATTAAGAAAATGTTCTGCATCCCACTTTGGTGAGTGGCGTCTGGGGTCTTAAAAGCTAGCAAACGGCCATCTAAGATGCATCAATTTGTCCCAACCTACATGATGTAAAGAAGAATGAAGAACACCATGGACACAAGGAAAGTATTAGCCCAAGAGACAGAAAGGACCACATAAACCAGAGACTTCATCAACTTGAGACCAGAAGAACTATGTGGTGCCCGGCTACCACCAATGACCGCCCTGACGGGGAATATAACAGAGTCCCTGACGGAGTGGGAGAAAAGTGGGGTGCAGAACTCAAATTCTAGTAAAAAGATCAGACTTGGTGGTTTGTTTGAGACTGGAGGGACCCCAGAAGACATGGCCCCCCAACTCTCTGTTAGCCCAGAACTAAAACCATTCCCGAGCCCAACTCTTCAGACAAAGATTAGACTGGACTATTGGACATAAAATGATACTTGTGAAGAGTGTGCTTCTTAGCTCAAGTAGCTACATGAGACTAAATGGGCAGCTCCTGTCCAGAGGCGAGATGGGAAGGCTGAGAGGGTCAGGAGCTGGTTGAATGGAAATGGGAAATCCGGGGCGGAAAAGAGGAATGTGCTGTCACAGTATAGGGAGAGCAACTAGGGTCACATAACAACGTATGTATAAATTTTTGTGCGAGAGACTAACTTGAATTGTAAACTTTCACTTAAAGCACAACAATTTTAAAAAAAAATGTTTCTTCAGTGGACAGTCAGTCATTATCTTTAACAGAGTCCAGCATGGATCTTTAGAACTAGAAAAAATCTCAAGTGGTCATCTTGTCCAGACCTCTGCCTCAAGAATCTTCCTAACTCAATGTGTTTAAGTACACACAATTAAAAATAGCAATATCTGTAAGAAATGGGTTTTTGGTTTTGCTATCTAGTTTTGCTATCTAATAAACTAAAGCATGGTGACAACAAGCACAGCAGACAGAGGGAACACTTAAGCACAGCTTCAGAAAAATTTAACAGCGCTATGGTAGCTAAGAAACAGCAGCCCAGATAGTGCATTGAAGAGAAATAGTTAAGGAGCCAGGGTAACTCTAGGGCCATGTTATGATGCTATGTGAGTGGCATTGCACATGGTTGCCATAGCTACAGAACTGCAGGAGCTATAGACACACAGACCCTATGTACCCACCCACCCTGCTGCCACTGCTTTCCACACCTGCCCGTATGAGTTTTCTACAGCTCCAATGTAAGGAGGAAAAGGCCATATGGCTTAAATCAAAATATTTTTTTCACTTCTAAAATTCAGAATACCAGAGATTCAGAGCAGAAATCAAGGACGCATTGGCAAACACTTATTTCTCAAGGGTCAAGAGGCTGCAGAATATCTACTTGAGGAGGAAAGGCTGGTGACCCTTAGACAGATACTTCATGTCTACACTTGTGTTCCTTTTTACCTTCTTGATTCTTCTCCTTGCTACACAGATCGTGTCTTGCTCTGCCTTTCCCACCCCCATCTCCCTGCCTTGACACCAGTACGAGGGAGAGTTACAACATTATTCAAAGGAATGCGTGTGGATTGAAGTGGTAGAGCAGGGATTAGATATTTTGGTTCTCTGTTTTCTTCCAGCGGGATTAAAGACATACTTTTGGATGCCACTGTCACATTTAAAGCAAAGTCAGGGTAGACTGAAGGAAAAAAACAACAACAACCCAGCATCAATTGTTGTTGGGGAAGGGCAAGGGGGAGGAGAGGGGAAAAAAGGACTGAAGAGGAAAGTATCTTTAATATAATTAGGGAGGTCCCTAGGCATCACAAGGAGCCCTGATGATACAGTGGTTAAATGCTTGGCTGCTAGCCAAAAGGTCGGCGGCTTGAACCTACCAGCTGCTCCACAGGAGAAAGACGGGGTAGTTTGCTTCTGTAAAGATTTACAGCTTTGGAAACCCTATGGGACAGTTCTACTGTGTCCTACAGGGTCGCTATGAGTCAGAATTGATTCCCTGGCAATGGGTCTAGGCATCACTCTAAAGCTGGGGTGGGGGCAATGGCAAACACACTGGGGAGGGTGCCCAGGGGGAAACACTTACTTTTTCTTTGTGTACTTTTCCTGGTGAACTAACTGGTCCTTAGTTAATATGGGGCCCTGGTGGCACAGTGGTTAAGAGATGGCTGCTAACCAAAAGGTTAGCAGTTCAAATCCACCGGCTGCTCCTTGGAAAGCCTATGGGGGCAGTTCTACTCTGTCCTGTAGGGTCACTATGAGTCGGAATCGAATCGATGGCAATGAGTCAGGTTTTTTTAGTCAATATGATAATGTGAACACAATTATTTAGGCATTTCCTGGTTTTATTTTTGGGATTTCAGATGACTTGAATGCTTCAGGCCCTTTAAGTGTGCTTTTTTTCTCTGATTGTGCTGTATAAGCCAATCCTGTCCTAATATCTAAGTCAGTGTGGCATAGAGGAAAGATGATTTTGCCATTCATTGTATCTGAGTTCAAATGCAAGCAAGCAGGCACTTGTTAGCTATGTGATCCTGAGTAAGTAATTTAGCCTCTCTGAGCGGAGGTTTCCTTATCTATGAACACTGAGTGTTGCCACATGGAAAAGTAGAAAAGGAGAAAAGAAAGGGACATGCATAATGGAGATTGATGGGGTGGCTCTTCGTGGAATTGCCCTTTTATAGGAAGAAGCACTTCTGACCAGTGAGTGAATATTGGGGTAGTAGGAAAACCTGGGGCAGTTCTACTCTGTCCTTTAGGATCACTATGAGTTGGAATCGACTCCCAGCAATGGGTTTGGCTTTTTGGTTTTAGGAACAAGGGGTCAGGCTGTCTGGTTAAAGATGTGTGAGCAAACCTCTTCACATGACCCTGTGTGGGTCTGTTTAAAGTAAAAAACATTTGAGGTTCTATGAATTAAAAAGCCGAGGGGAAGTTAATGCACTTGCATTCGCCACTAGGCTGCCTCATACCCAATCCTACTCTGTGCTGAGGTGTGCTCCATCTTGCGTTCCCAGTGTAATTACTTTATGTTATACATATGAGGTTCAGTGGTGCTAAGTGTAGACACTTTGTGGTTCATTTGTTCACCCATTCATTCATTCAACAAATATTTATTGAGCAGCTAGAAAGTGCCTGCACTATTCTAAGCCCTGAAGGAAACCAAATAAGGAACTTTTATGAAGCTTAAACTAGAGAAGGGAAGACGGACAATAAACATATTAACATTTATGATGTCAGATAATTATATGTACTATGAAGAAAATAGGAGCCCTGGTGGTGCAGTGGTTAAGAGCTCAGCTGCTGACTGACTAAAAGGTTGGCAGTTCCAATCCACCAGCCGCTCCTCAGAATCAACTCGATGACAACGGGTTTGATTTGGTTTATGAAGAAAATAACGCAGGGTAAGTGAGGTAGAACATTAGGGATGAAGGTGGTTAGGGAAGACCTCTCAGGATATAATTTGAAGAGAAGCCTGAAAGAATTGAGGGAAAGCATCATTGTGCTGTTGGGAAGAACGTTCCAGGCAGAATGAATGGTAAATGCAAAGACCTTGAGGCTAGAGCATACTTGGTGTATTCTTGGAGCAGCATGAAGGCCCCTGAGGAGTGAGAGAGGAAGAAAGGAGCTAGCTTTCTGCAGTTGTAATTAATGTTTAGTGAGTAAAAATTTAATAATAAAAACATTTGAGGCAAATTTCATAGAAATTATGGGTGGCAGTATGATATAAGGAAGAGTATAGGCTTTAAAACCAACAAGACCTGAGTTCAAACTGAGCTCTTCCATTTACTGGCTTTATGTGCTTGGAGAAGTCATCAAATATTTATGAGTCCAAGCTTTCTCATCTATATAGCAGGAAAAATAGAGTTTGTTGAGGAATTCTGTGAAGTGAAAATGAAATTTTCTTTTTATTCAGCCGTGGGTTTTGGAAGATAGGTTTGGGTTTGAATTCCATTTCAGTGGCTATAGTCCCATATATCTGGGTGTAGAAATGTCACTGCAGGGCAGTTTTGCATTTGCCTCTGCAAAGGCCCTCTGAGTATCACTGGTTCTAGACAAATTATCATGTTAATGCCTCAGCTAGGATCACAGAACCACATGGGAGGTATGTGTTCAGACCTGACACTTCACTCATGGGTGGTGTGGCCTTGAGTTCTGCTTTCTCATGGGTAAATCTCTTGCTACTCATTGCCCTGGGTAGGTATCAAGCTTTGCTAACACTTCCAGAAACAAGTGGGAGTTTTTGTAGCTTCCATCTCACAAATGGTGCAGACCTTTGTGATTTAGGGCTATATGTAGGTAGCTTGGAGTCCTTGGGTGGTACAAATGGTTAACGTGCTCAGCAGCTAACTGAAATGGTGGAGGTTCAAGTCCACTCAGAGGTGCCTTAGAAGAAGGGCAAGGCAATCTACTTCGGAAAAATCAGCCACTGAAAACCCTATAGAACACAGTTTTACTCTGACACACATGGGGTTGCCATGAATCGGAATCAACTCTACAGCAACTGGTGGTACTGGTAGGTAGCTCAGGGCCACTCCTCCTCAGCATGGGTCTGGCAACCTGGACTCCCCTCCTCATGCTGCCATTGGAACACCAGCCCCCATCCATTTAGGCCTATTTCAGGTTCCAGCATCCCAACAGCCATTTACTTCCGATTTTAAGACCCTCCTTCCTTTGTAGTACTTGGAGACATCCTTTATTCAATTTGAGCTCAGTTATTTATTTAAGAAAAAAATAGTTTATTATTATTATTACTTCTAAGTAGCATTCTATGTGCTTAGGCTTGGGGGTGGAGCTCTTTTAAGTCACCTCGGTTCTCCATATTGACCAGAATTTTCCATACCTTTTAGTGTATAGCCTTAAGAAGAAGTAGATCAATAAGATGATAGCTAGTAGGTTACAAAGGGTCAAGAAAGAATTTTTGTAAAGAGGGGAGACATAAGCATATACATATGCTCAAGGAAAGGAACTGTTGACAGGAGAGATGGCAGATATGGGAACGAGGGAGATAATTGTATAGGAACAAGGTTGGAATCAAGACTAGAAAGTCTTGGGATTTGGAACCCAAGTAGAGAGATTAGCTTTGGACAGGAGAAGATTTACCTCTCCTTAGCAACAGGAAAGGAGGAAAGAATGGGTATAGATTTGTATAAGTTGTTGGAGGCATCTGGAAATTGAGGTAGGATACAAGGTGAGCAGTGGAGATGGAAGCCTGGGAAGTGTTGAAGCTTTGCAATATCAGTTGTGAGGAATAGAAGAATGAGCTAAATACGGATACATGAAAGAACTTCCAAACAGAAAAGCAGGCCAGCTGAGGTTGGAAACCATTCATTTATAATGCCATCAAGACAGTAGCTATGTAATATATTTTTCTTGCAAGCCCTGAACTACCCACATATAGGAGCAGAGAAGTACATGGTTGGGTGGGTTGAGGGTCAGAGTTTGCAAGGCAACTTCAGATAAAGGACAAACAGGTAAGGGAACTGAGGTGGGAACAGCATAGCTGAAGTGATGAACTACAGAAAGTGAGCTGACCATGAACTAAACCAATCCTTAAACAGTAATACAAAAATGCGACAAATGGCCATGGCTCGTGACAGTTACAATGGCATAGTCAGACGTTTGGAAATCTCAGTGTTACTCAGGATGCAATGTTACTCTTGTGACTAGGTTTTCTCCAAATCTCTTAGGTAACAATTGCCCTGTCATTGTGGTGACAACTATTCTCTTTTTCTGGTTTTGCTAATTTTGATGCATAGATTTGCTGACTCTCTCCATATGTCTCTAGTTTAAACTCCCCAAGAAAGAACATTTGGTTGGTATGACCAGTATCTACTCCTGTTCGATAGAACCCTTGTTACCAGGCCACTCCATGGGTCTTTGATCTTTGGATCAGGTGTCCGGCTTGAGCTGAGGCCAGGGTGATGGGATTACATAGAGGACATGTACTTGATACATAAGGAACTTCTGGGAAAAGTCTAAGACTTTCCAGAAGGAATAAAACTGCAAGCAGGACCCTTCTCATAAACAAGAATAGCATTTCTCCTCCTGGACTTTGTAATAGGTCTCCATATATTTCTCCAGTTCTTACTTCTCTCCAATTTGGAGAGCTGGACCCAGTTCAAAAATTCCCTATACAGAATACCTAACTGTGTAAGTTGCATGTGGTGTATTTGCTTGGAATTTACTCCACTAATACCCCCTATAGAGATATACACATTAAAAGCTCAGTTTTTTGTTAAGCCTGGCTCCCATTTTGGGAAAGAAAGAAATTACTTTCTACACATAATGTTCTTTCTGACCTGCTGGTATTAGTAGTATTATAGAATCTTCCAAAGCGTGATAAATGGTTTCAGTTTCAAGGTGGGATTTTTACCACTTAATATAAAACATTCTGGCAATGTCTACCAATTTATATTATCTAGAGCAGGCTCGGCAAACTTTATAGGGCCAGATAGTAAATACTTTAGGCATTGTGGGCCATACGGTCTCTATTGCAACTACTCAGCTCTGTCACAATAGCACTAAAGCAGCCATAGACAATACCTAGATGAGTGAGCAGGGCTGTGTTCCAGTAAAACTTTATTTACAGAAACAGCCAGCAGGCCAGACTTGGCCAAAGGACCATAGTTTACCAACCCCCTGATCTACAGGACAATTATTTGTGGTTTCTGCTGTTTGGCAGGGTGAGCAAGAGCTGAACCTCATGGTGGTAGTGAGTTTTTGTAACAGGTGGCATGGAGGGTCACTGTTCTATTAACTTCCCTTATGTGGATCAGGTTAGACAATGATAAATAGCTGAAGGTCGCCATATTACACAACTCTAGAATCATGCAGTGCCTAGCCTGTGTGACCATATACAGTGGCTCTGAGAATATTTGAAGTGATTTCTCTGCAGTCCCAATTGGAGACCAGATTAAGGCAAAGGAATATGTAGTGTATTCATTCATTTATCCATCCAGCAAAGTTCGTTGAACCTTCTTATTGGTCAGACACTGAAATAGCTGCCAAGAACAAGGTCCTTGTCTTCAAGGAGTTTATGGTCTAGTAAGGTAAGAATGTCCCTGGGTGGCACAAATGGTTAAGCACTCAATTACTAACCAAAAGGTTGGCAGTTCGAACTCACCCAGAGCTGCCTTGGAAGAAAGGCCTGTTGATCTGCTTCTGAAAGGTCACAGCCTTGAAAACCCTATGGAGCACAGTTCTACTCTGACACACACGGGGTTGCCATGAGTCAGAATCAACTGGACGGGAACTGGTGGTGGGAAGGTAAGAATAAATGCAAACTCAATGCAAGAAAGTAGCTATGACGGAAGTCTGTGTCAGGTACAGGGTGAAGGCAGGGATAGAGGAGATCAGTTTTACCCTGGAGGGCCAGGAAAGGCTTTATAAATGAGGTGAAGCTTGAGCAGATTCTGGAACAATGCAGAGTGTTTGCCAGGCACAAAGTGGGGCTGCAGGATGGGCATGGCCAGTGGAAGAGCATTCCCTACAGGAGCAGCAGAAGAGGCAATAGGGTGACATACCCTTCCATGATGTTTTCACTACATCCTGAAAGGGGTTTGGGCTTCCTGTTTTCTAGAGAAATAAAAATGAAGTCTAAACCCCTTAACTGTTGGATGTATCTGTGATGGTTATTCAAGATCACTGGCAGCTCCAGAATTTCAATGTAGAAGGGGTTTAATGGAGCAATCTGAAGGAAGGCAGAGGGCTGGGTGGTGGGTAACTAATTAGAGCTACAGATACACAACAAACACACTGTTTTTACTTAGCTTGCCTGTTACAGGTTAATAAAAATAGCAACATTGTCTAAAGATGCCTTTAGTGACACTCTACATAAAATGGAGAAAATGGCCAATGTCTCTTTCAAAGAATAACCACACCAAGGAGTGGCTTGAGGGACAGTGATGGAGACCATGAAAGGGGTCAAACCTCTCTCCCCACCAATCACCCATTGGCATCACTAGGGGTTGAGTGCTGTCCGGGTTCCAGGCACTGTGCTAAATGATTAAATACATTGTATTTCATTATCCTCAATTTATAGATGAAGACAGGGACTTTTAGAGAGGTTAAGTACGTTGCCCTACTTACACAGCAAGTGATTTCATTTCAATGATAATCTTAAAAAATGAGTAAATGCATAAACTAGAATTCTGCATTGTCCAACGTAGTAGCCATTAGCTATCTGTGACTTTTGAAATGTAGATTAATTAAAAATTCCATTCCTGAGTTGAATTAGTCTCCTTCAAATGCTCCATAGCCACTTGTTGCTGGGAGCTACTATATTGCACGGTGCAAGTATAGACCATTTAATGCAGACTGTTGTATTGGATAGAACTAGACGACCATCTTATGACTAAGTACTGCCTCGTGCTTTTGCTCACATTTGTTTTATGCTTGTGATCAAACTGGGGACAATTCACCAATTGTCCCTGGTAAATAATAGTATGTGAATGATACATTAGTACTATATTAATGAAAATAATCTAGTAATTCAAATTAAAAAAAGTTGTGAGAGTTTTATAAATATACCTAAATCAAAATTTTGTGGCAATCGGTACCGTGTTTACTTTGTAATCAGTTGTTTAGTTTCAGCAAAATAACATCATCCATCTCATTAACTTAAAACCCACTGATGTCGAGTTGACTCCAACTCATAGCGTCCCTATAGGACAGAGTAAAACTGCCCCATAGTCATTAACTTAGTATTTTCAATTTAAATATCATTAGCTCCAAAATTTTGTTTACATTTAATCTGAAAAAAGTCTTTGGTTTTAAGAACTATAAACGTTAGGAGTTTTTGCCTAGTTCTATTTCTGTACATTTTAAAATAATATTACATTCAAAATGTCACTGCTGTTGGCTGCCTTTGAGTTGGCCCCCGATTCAGAGTGACCCTGTGCAGAACAGAATGACATGTTGCCTCATCCTGTGTCATTCCCACAATTGGCTGTCAATCGGACCACTGTGATTCACTGAGTCTTCATTGGCTGCTTTTCAGAAGTAGATCGCCAGGCCTTTCTCCCTAGTCTGTCTTAGTCTGGAAGATTCATTGAAACTTGTTCAGCATCATAGCAACATGCAAACCTCCACTGACAGATGGGTAGTGGCTGTGCATAAGAGGCACTGGCCAGGAATCGAACCTGGGATACTAAAAATAATCTATGATTTATGTTAATACGAGGATCAGTAGAGAATTTTTATTCCCCTTTAGAAAGAGTCATTATATTACTCAAGATTGGGAAACACTTTGTGAAAGCCTTTAGAATGAAAGGAGCACCTGTAGCCCGCAGTGATGAGCCCCTGAGCTTGCTTGGTTGGCAGTATCCTATCAAACCTGGATTAACTGAGGCAATCCTGGCACCAGTACGCCATAAATCCGCCCGGGGAGATACAGTGGTACCAACTGCAGCAGCTGGCAAGACTTCTCACTGACGAAGCATTTTACTCCATAATTTTCTAATCACCCCCCTGTTTTAGAATTCAATTAGTAAAATTTGATTTACACCATTTGTAAATACAGAATCTTCCACCACCCCTCCATAGCTCTTAATACACGGAACATTTGTACAGTGAGCAAGGGACCACAAAGCACATTTTTTTCTGGCACATTTATATTTTTCCTCTGTCTTAATCAGACCAACTATTTTCAAGCACCTCGCTGATGGTAAATAGGACTCGAAAGCATCATGTTCATATTACCACTAAACAATGTTTTACTGAAAGGTTTTCTATCTTCTCACTTAATCTCCGACCTCCAGCTTTCCCCTTGAAATCAGCAGATGAATTTCACACTGTCTGAGGCAAACACTGCTTTCCTCACCATAAATGAGAATCAGAGGCATATCTAGGCCTGGGCTCTCTCAGTGGGTACACCCCAGGGCTGCTGTCAGCTCAGGCTGGTCTTTCCACTGTGATTGGAATAGTCAGAGAAACCCAGTCAGGCAACTTCTAGACCACTAGGGAAGCAAACTATTATTTTTTGTGGTCTTGTGCATTACACTGAGATGTCTTATATAGGCTTTTGCACTGTATACACTTCGCCAAGACCCTGACTGAATTCCTTACCTCATAACTTATTTCTCAAAAGTACTTGGCAAACATTCCCACTGTTTCCTGCAAAGCAAGACTTAAAGAAGACACTTTCTTATGCAAGTGGCAAATAAGCTACCCAAATCTTAAGAACCAGAAGGATACTACCAAGTGCTAAAAAACTGCTTAGCACCTTTTAAAATACGCCAAAGATATGCAAACTAACACAGGGAAGGCTTCTAAAAATCCTCTCTCTCCTTGAGAAGGTGTTTCTGGCTGTTGAGATACGTAAAGCAACCTTTTGCAAGTGTTATTGCTGTTGTTAGTTGTCGTCAAGTGGTTTCTGACTCATGGCGGCCCCACGTGTGCGAAGTAGAACTGCTCCATAGGGTTTTCAAGGCTGTGACCTTTCAGAAGCAAATCACCAGGCCTGTCTTCCAAGACGTCTCTGGGTGGGTTTGAACCACCAACCTTTCTGTCAGCTAATAGTTGAGCGCTTAACCATTTACACCACCCAGGGACTCTATTTTGCAAGTGTACCCATTGCTGTCAAGTCCATTCCGACTCATAGAGACCCTACAGGACACGGTAGAACTGTCCCATAGGGTTTCCAAGGCTGTAATCTTTAAGGAAGCAGACTGCCACATTTTTCTCCTTTGCCAGTGTAGTTAATTATAATTGTTACAGATAAATTACCATAACTAATAATAGTAGTGACCATTTATTTGGCTCTTACTCTATGCCAGGCACAGGAGAAAGATGTAATAGTCTGCTTCTGTAAAGATTTACAGCCTTGAAGACCCTATGGAGCAGTTCTACTCTGTCCTATAGGGTCGCTATGAGTTGGAATTGACTCGATGGCAATGGGTTTGGTTTGAGTTTTTTGGCCATACCAGACACTATGCCAAGCTATTTACACGTATCACTTATTCCTTACAATCACTTAGGGAAGGTAGTAGCATTATGTCTCTTTTACAGATTTAAAGGACACACTCACACACACACACACACACACACACACAGACACATACATATACCTCGGAAGATTTAGAAATTAGCTTGAGGTTACACTGTTAGTAAATGTTGGAGTCAGAATTTGAACTCAGGACTTCTTGAACTCCAAAGCCCATACTCTTAGCCTCACAAACAATAATACAGTACATTAAGGAATAAGCAGTATGTAAGAATAAGATAATATTCCAGTTAATAAATTGCTACCCCTCACCCTAAGCATTCTTCTTAGTTTCAATATTTACTTCCAACTTCCAGGAAAATGTCATGACAAGATTTCAGTTGGTCAGTTACAGGTCATTCTCAAATTATATGCCAGGGTGTTGGCAATTCAAATACTCTTCACAAAATACCTTTTTTTCTGCTCTTAGTTCACAAGGTTTGGCCCCATGTCCCCAAAGCACTTTCATTTCCAGCCTGAAGAGTTCTTATAAAGAGAAATGATGCCCCTTTTTATTTCAAGGTGATTTCTCAAGAGGGCTCTACAAACATGACTTGGCCTCTCCAGTAGGGTCACCTTTGTGGGAGAGGTCAGCCACCAACCGCTGGGCACCTTTAGTACAGGAGCAGAATCCTGAATTACCCACTTAAAATTCAAGGGGAATTTTGAAAGCCTAAATTTTTTCCAGGTCTCTTCGTCAGCATCATAATTTCTGTCAATTAAAAAAAATTACCAATCTTTTGAAAACACAAAGCAAATTCAAATCCAGGTTACCTTCAAAAGATTTTAGTGTTTATCTGAGCATTATTCGGTGAGCTTTGGTAGTCAACTCTATAAACCCTGAACTAGCCTGTTTGTTATGAATGCAGCTATCCTCCTCCTCCTCCCCTGGCCCAACTGCCAGACCCAGGGGCAGACTCAGAAAGCCTATCTACCCATTACTACTTCTCACTCCATATCTGATTCTTTGGGGAAAAATTTGTCCCCAAAGAAAAGAGTTAACAGTCTGACTGGTCTTGACTGGATAGCTATTTCCTATGCTGTAAAACCTTCTTTAATAACATTTATCTAATATGGAATCTGTGATGTCTGATAGGATCTTGTCTGAAGTTTGTATTTGCGCCATGAATAAAAAGGTTTTGGTAAGCAAATAAGCAATGTCTATGTAATTGCAATTTGTAAAGAAAAGAGGATGTTAAACCTGAAGAGGGGAAAAGTGTTTTTCCTTACTTTAGAAGCACTTATTTGCATGCAAAGATAATTAATAATTTTACAGTTACCACTTGTGTGTGTGTTCATTGAAGCAAATCTAATAGGACCTCTTCTTGGCAATGCTTTTATGATGCTCTTAAACTTGGAAGTGATAAAACTGTCTTTTAAAAATGATTGTATAATGCAGTTTTCTCAACAGTTTGGACAGAAATGTAGCCAATTAGTCAGAATTTGTAAAGTTTTATTCCTTTGCCCAAAACCTCCAAATAAGTTATTTTGCATCAAAAAAAATTAAATTTTATGATCTATAAAACACATAGGCACATTCACAAAGCAAAATAGTGTGTATTACTGTAAGAGCATTAAAATGGAATGGGTCTATGTTGATAATCACTGAACTTGGGTGTTGAGAACATGGGGTTCATTGTCCTATTCGCTCCACTTTTGTGGATATTTTAAAGTATCGATAATACAAAGTTATAAATGAATATTTACGTACATACACACATATGTATCTATGCAATACACACATATATAAAAGCTAATGGGTAGACAAATGCATTTCTCAACATGAGTGTGGTTGCTGAGTTGTTTTGGTCCATAACCTTTTAAAAAAATGAAAACAACAGCCTCTTGACCCCTTTTTAAAAAGAACAAACTGTGCCAGCTGATTTGAATGGGAATGTTTTACATTCTATTTTCACAGCTGTCTTATCAGTTTCCTAAACTGAATTAGGGTGGAGCACAGCGTTCAGGAATTTCAGGGGGGACTAGGGGGCTTTGTTGTTGTGGTTTGAAGATAAGGATATCTTCCCAGGATAACCTCTTGGAGTGAAGACATTTCCCCAGAAGAAAAAGTAGGGCCTTAAAGATGTCTTCCTGGAGATTATAGAGCGGGAGAAGCTTAACAGTCTCTGGAGAACTCTGCCAGCCTGGTGGGAAAATGATTTGGTTTTCAATTGTTTGCACTGGGGTACTTTCCAAAAATATGCACAGGTCGACTAGATATAGGCTCTCCATTCTACCCACCCCCCTACTCTAAAATTCTCTGAACTCTAAATGTGGCAGGTTGGCTTTGTTCAGGACCAAGTAGGGCAAGAGCAATCAGGTAAATAAGGGAAGTACCTTTTCAGTCTTCTCCCCTGCTGACGTCAAGGCTGTGTTCTATTGGCTTTAGGGTAGAAATGAGAATTTCCACAATTTCAAAGGGAGGATCTGTTACTATTTGGTTACTAGCTGGACGATTATTTATATTCTTGGCCTCTTTACATGATCTGGATTTCCATGCCTGTGAGCTGAGGACATTATAAGAAGTGGAGGTTTTTTGTGGTTTTTTTTTTTTTTTTTTTGTGCAGAGTTTTCATTTTACTCATAACCTGGTTTTAGACTGGAGGCGTGGGTGGTGAGAGTCCAGGCCCTTCTTGAGGCATTACACAATCTATTAGAGTTATACAGAATAGACAGAGAAGTGCTTATAACCCACTTTCTAAAAGTGTTTCATAATATAGACACTGAAACCCTGGAAAGTTCTTTGGGGCATGGAATTATTGACACTGTTTGATAGAAGAGAAGAATTCTCCAAACAATTAAATACTCTTTGCTCCTATAGCTCACAGTGCAGAGGAGGAGGGAAGATAAGGGTGATAGACTAAGGAGGTTGGGAATGTTTTGCCTTTAGGACTTGTCAACTACTTAATTGGTTCAAAGATTTGGACCCTGTGGTGATGAAGATTGTGTCAGCTTGGCTGGGTCATGGTTCTCAGTGGTTTGGCAGTTATGTAATGATGTAATTTAGAAATTATATAATGATATAGTCATCCTCCATGTTGTGATCTGATATGATCAGCCAATCAGTTGTAAGGGGAGTTTCTTCGCAGGTATGACCTACATCCAGTATATACATGGACGTTCTGGCAAAGCTCACTTACATGCTCTGGATCCTGCATCCAGCTTGTCATCATCTGACCTCCAGTTCTTGGGACTTGAGCCAGCTGACTGCTGTATTGCCTACTGATCTTGGGATTTGTCAGCTTCTGCAGCCTGTGAGCCAGCAGCCTGCCATCTTACCTGCTGGTCTTGGGATTCATCAGCCTCCGCAGCCCATGAGCCAGCACCCTGCTGTCTTATCTGCCCACCTTGGATTCATCAGCCTCTGCAGCCCATGAGCCACCAGCCTGCTATCTAACCTGCTGATCTTGGGTTCATCACCCCCTGTAGCTACATGAGTCAGGAGAAGCCTCCAGCCTGATGCCTGACCCATGGATTCGGGACTTGCCAGCCTCTACAGCCACATAAGCCATTTCCTTGAGATAAATCTCTCTATATAAATATATATACGCTTTACTGGTTTTGCTTCTCTAGAGAACCCAGCCTAAGACAGACCTTACACCTTGTAAAGATTCCCATATTGGGGGATTGTAGTTGGTTTAACTGTTACATATATCACAGTAGAGTTTCATCAGAAACTTTCAAGAAAATGACAGCATACATTAATGTCTTCTCTTTCCCTTTGTCTTTCCAGAATTTTTGAGGTAAATTTGTAGTCTATGATTTCATCATCATGAATCATATTTTAGGAGCTCATAGATATGTGGCAATGTGATTAGGTAGTTGGGAAAAGTCATATAGAAGTTTATGGATCATACATGGTCCCAGCTTTCAAGGAGCTTATCTTTCACTAATTTATTAAACAGATATTTACTGAGTGCCTACTGTGTGCTAGGCACCATCCTAGGTACTGGACATATAGCAATACACAAGAAAGGCAAGGTTCTAGTTCTCTCGGAGCTAGCATTCTAGTATGGAGAGACATATAAAACAATAGAACATCAGGTAGTAACAAGTGTTAATAATAAAATAAAACAGAGAGTGAATGATTGAATATTTTAAATTGGATGATGAAGGAAGCCACTCTGAGAAGGTGACATTTAAATGGAGACCCAAACACTGGGAAGAGGCCAATTGAGGAAGATCAAAGGAATTCATATTCCAGGGAGAGGGAGTGAATAATCAGTAAAGAGGTGTGGAAGCTTAACATATTCAAGGAACAGAAAAATGGCAAGTGTGGCTGGGGCATGGTGAGCAGGAGAGAGGGTGATGCAGTCATAGGGAAGGCCAGAAAGCTGATCATGTAGGGCCTTGAAGACCAGATTTTATTCTAAATGTGATGGAAGGGCATTGGAGGGTTTCAAGCAGAGGAGTGACTTTATCTGATTTGCATTTTAAAATATTACTCTGGCTACCATGTGGAGAATGGATTATTAAGGTGGTTATAGTAGTACTTAGGTAGAGATGGAGAAAAGCCAACAGATTTGGGATATTCTGGAAATAGGGCAGACAATACTTGCAGTGGATTATACTATGAAATACTGTGGGGGTGAGGGAAGTACAGAGGGGATTATGATCCTCAGGCTCCTAGCTTGGGCTTCTGGGGGTACCATGAGCCAAGATAAGGAAAGCAGGGAAAGGAGTAGGTTGGGCTGGAGAAATAAGAGTTTACTTTGGGACGTGATAATTTTGAAACACACATTAAACATCCAAATTAGACGTGAAGTAGGCAGTTGCTTCAGAAGGAAGGTAGGGCTGGAAATACAAATTCAGGAAATAACAACATAGAGAGAGTGGGCCAGAAGCCCAGTTGAAGTGGGTTGAAGAGAGAAGGAGAGGTGAGAAATGAAGAGAGTGGCTACAGACAACTTTTTATAAGAAGGCTTGCTGGTAACAGGGAATAGAGACATGGAGTTGCGTTATTATGCAGGGTCAAGCACTGGTTTTTAAAAATTAGTTACTATTATATATATATTTTTAAGATGGGAGTACTGAACTATATTTCTAAGCTAATGGTAATGATGCAGTACAGAGGGAAAAATTACAGTCTGAGAAGGGTCTCTAACCAGTTGTCATAGAGTCGATTCCAACTCGTGGCGAACCCATGTGTTTCAGAGTACAGCTGTGCATAGAGTTTTCAATGACAGTGACATTTCGGAAGTAGATCACCAGGCCTTTCTGAGGAAGTGCCTCTGGAAAGATTCAAACCCAGTGGCGTCACTAGGATTGGTGTCACCCAGTGCGGTAACTTAAGATGCCATACCCCCATGGACATCCTCCCATACCAGACCACACAGAATCCTTAGTACTGTTTTTTGTACTAATGTTACTTGTTAATCATAATTCCCATATATCACTCCTTTTCTTTTAACTACTACTTCATTCTGAAAAAAGTTACTGATATAGGTTCACAAATACTAATTACCACAATATTGTAGCTAAAACACTAGAAAATTTGACAAAATCAGTAACTATAAAAACACGAGCAACAATGAAAACAACAGAGTGTGCTTGTAGCGTGTGCAGATGAAACCATGTGATTCGAAGTGTTGTTGTAATTGGGTAATAATGACATCTCTGACTGAGAGCATTAGAAGGTTCAAAAAGTAAATCAGCATAGAGTTTTAGTGATACATGTAAGCTGGGCTTATAAAAAATGTTTTTGTTGTTATAACCAACTACAGGGATATTTTTATAAAAAATAGTAAATTTCTGCTGAAACACTGCACAAAAATTTTGTAGATGGTCATTTTGGTGTCACCGCCTCTGACAGTGTCACCTGGTGACAGTGTCACCCTATATCCCCCTTGTATCGCCACTGTTCAAACCACCAACCTTTCAGTTAGTAGCCAAGTGCTTAACCATTTGTACCACCCAGGGACTACTGAGAAGGGTCTATAGCATTTCCCTATTCTATCTCCTCCAAATATAGACCCAAAGAAAGAAGACAATTTAGGAAACAAAAAGCATAGCTTGATATTTGGCATATATATTATTGCAGGCTTTGGGAGAGGAGCAGCAATGGAAGATAAGAATGAAGAAGGGAGATTAGGGAGGGCAGGAGAGGCAGGAATGGTGATGTTAAAAATGGTAGAGAGTCAGAAAATATACCTGCAAAATCTGGAGAGGGGGCTGAGGAGTCAATAAATTATGCCCAGAAGTTCTAGATACAAATTTTTCTGGGAGACATCATTGGTCCCATCGTCAGCTGAAGTCTCTCTGGCCTGGAGTGGGCAGTAGAGAGGAGTGTGGAGCTGGCATAAACTCCTGGCTCTGCCCCTTGCTGGAGGGGAGAAAGTTAGGGAACTGCTCTGTGCCTCAGTTTCCTCACCTGAAACATGGGGTTAGAAGTGCTTACCTCATGGGATTGGTGTGTGAATTAAATGAAACCATCCTTGTAAAGCACATTATACACTTAGTATCTGGGCATTTCAAGCCTTTGGGCAAATGCTTCTCTAAGTTCCTGGAGGTCAGGAAACATGTCTTATGGTTTTTCAATTTTCCATGACAGCTGCAGAGGGTTGAATGGTAGCCTCCCAAAAGATGTCCACGTCAAATCCCTAGAATCTGTGGCTGCTGTTTTATTTTGAAAAAAGGTCTTTGCAGATGTAATTAAATTAAGGCTCTTGAGATAAGGAGATCATCCTGGATTAGCCAAAAAAACCGAAAACTCATTGCTGTTGAGTGGATTTCAACTCATAGCAACCCGGTAGGACAAGGTAGAACTGCCCCATAGAGTTTCCAAGGAGCAGCTGGTGGATTTGAACTGCCGACCTTTTGGTTAGCAGCCAAACTCTTAACCACTGTGCCACCAGGGCTCCTGGATTATGCAGGTGGGCCCTAAATCCAATGACAAGTGTCCTCATAAGAGATACACAGAAGAGAAACAAACAGAAGAGAAGGAAGTAATATGACCACAGAGGTACAGATTGGAGTGATGTGGCCACAAGTCAAGGAATGCTGGCAGCCACCAGAAGCTGGAAGAGGCAAAGAACAGACTCTCCCCTAGAGCCTTCAGAGGGATTGGGGCCTGCCAACACCTTGATTTTGGACTTCTGGCCTCCAGACTGTGAGAAAATAAATTTCTATAATTTTAAGATACCAGGTTTGTGGTACTTTGTGGTGGAAGCCTTAGGAAACTACCGTATTTTTTGCAAATAACATGCCCACATAAATAAGGTGCCCACACATATATAAGGCACATAGCGCACCTAGGAAAATAACGCATGAGGGGGTTGCACGGTTGGCAAACCCGTATAGCGCATGTGTTACTTGCATAAAAATATGGTAATACAGCCTCTAACATATAGTCTTAACCTTAAGTGAATGTTGAATGCTTGACTTCTTTTTTTTCCTTTTCTTCCCTCCACCTTCTCTTTTTTTTTTTTTGCTGTGCTAAACCCTACATCTTGTTTCCAGATTCCTGGTTGAAAATGTACAAACCCTATGATAAGCAATTCCCTTTCTATGTACATACCTTGGAGAAACTCTCATACAAAGAGTTTAATTGCAATATTGTTTGTAATAGTGGAAAAATTGGAAACAAAATGTCCATTAATAGAGGAATAAATAAGTAAATAAATTATGACATATTGAAAAATGAAGTATGTGCAACTGCATTTGTTTCCTAGGGCTGCCATAACAAAGAACCACAAACTGGGTGACTTAAAACAACAGAAATTTATTCCCTCACAGCTCAGGAGGATAGAAGTCCAAAATCAAGATGGCGGCAGGGCCATGCTTCTTCCAAAGGCTCTAGGAAAGAACGCTTCTAGCTTCTGGAGGTTGCTGGCAATTGTATACAGTATGTAAATGAATTGATTTGGAAGTGTTCCAATGAAACTTTATTTATAAAAACAGGCAGCAGGCCTTCGAAGCATAGTTTGCCAACTTCCTATATATGGAGAGGTCCAGAGTTGGGAGAAAGCATATTTGAGGGACTGACAGTGGATAAATAAGACTTACGCATAGAGGATGTGGTGGGAGCAAGGAGGGAGTGATGAGACTAGGGAGTTAAGGGCAGGGCTTCTGAGAGTGCTGGCAGGAGTAGCACATCTGGATACAGAAGACCTGAGAGGTGGCTGCTGCAGGCATCCTGAACTAGGGTAGCGGTGGGTAATGGAGAAAAAGAAATGGTTTGGAGAGAGATTCAGTGAGCAGTGGTTGGGAGGGAGAGAGAAATGTCAAGGCTGACTCCCAGAATCAAATCACTGAGTGGGTAGATGGTGCTTGGGGCGATGGAGGATCCTGGGGGGAGCAGATTTGAGGTGAGATTGAGACTTGAAAATACGTGTTCCCGTTGAGTTGGTTCCAACTCACAGTGACCCTATAGGGCAGAGTAGAACTGCCCCATAGAGTTTCCAAGGCTATAATCTTTACGGGAGCAGACTGGCACATCTTTCTCCGTGGACCGGCTGCTGAGTTCAAACACCTTTTGGCTAGCAGCTGAGCGCTTTAACCATGGGCCACTAGGGCTCCTTCCGAGGTTGAGAATAGGTGCTGGGATCTACTCCCCAACAGGCTCAGTGCCTGCCACACACACTTGGCTATTTATATGCAGATATTTTTGTCAGAAATGTGGTTGGCGGTTTCTATAAGAGCACAGTCTATAAATCCCAAGCAAGTCAGGGGGAAGTTGAACATGCAGAGCTAAATACCTTTGTAATGACAATCCTAGGGAATAATTACTATTGACAGATTTTCTCTAGCCGGGCTTGAGTTACTCTGGTTCTCTTTTATTCACAACTGATTTAACAACAGCACAAGGACCCAGTATCTGCCGATAACAATAGCCAATTTGGTCAGGAAAGATAGCTTCATCAAGGCAGTAAATCTGGTCAACCAGATGGACCAGCACTTCAGCTAGCTCATGTCCCAATATGCAGGACCAGCTGCTGGCCCCGAGGAGGGGTGTGATGCTACTGTAGCTCCTCACCCACAGCCATCCCTGAAGTGGCATCCTGTATAAAATGAGGGTACAATGGAGTGGAGTGGGTGAGGGCAGCAGGCTTGTTGAACACTCTTGACACACACCTTCACTGGGGTGGGTTAGGTGTAAGCATTGTTCATCTATCAGGCTAGAATAAGGGTAGTGTTCTCATCACGGAAACAATTTAGAGTTTCTCTAGATGTGAATCTATGGGCCTGTGGCATTTATCATCAGTCAGAAGTACACGCCATAGAGCATCTGCCTTAGAACAAATGCTACTGGGGCTATTTGAAGAGCAATGGCCCCCATGACACAGCGGGAGGCAGGTGCTGTGTGGCGACTCGTAGCGCTCTGAATGGAATGTCGTAGGCTTCCATCATCTCGCCTGGATGAAGGCCTCCTGATTCCCCTCTTGCCCCCTTCCAATCAGTTATCCACCAGGCTGCTTGAGTGACCTTTTTAAAATGTAAATTGGATCATGTCACTCCTCTGTTTAAAAGCCTTTAATGACTTCCCATTCCATTTAGGAGAAAATCCAAACTCCTCACCATGGCCTACCAGTCGGCCCGCTCTGGCCCAGGCCTCTCTCTTCAGATTCTCTGCCCCAGATCACTTTAGCCCAGCAACGCTGGCTTTCTCTCAGTTCTTGCAATACCCCAAGCTCATTCTGACTTTAGGGTCATTATTGTTTCCTATTCTAGAAAGCTCTCAGCCTCTCCCCTCCTCACCCGCAAGATGACTGGCTCTTTGTCAGATACCCACTTAAAAATCTCCTTCTCAAAAATATAGAACAAAAATTCAAATTCACCAAAAAAAGACCAGACTTACTTGTCTGACAGAGCCTGGAGAGACCCCCGAGACTATGACCCCCCCGACACCCTGCTAACTCAGAACTGAAGCCACTCCCAAAGTCCACCTTTCAGCCAAATTTGTTGTTGTTGTTAGGTGCCATCGAGTCTGTTCTGACTCATGGCGACCCTGTGTACAACAGAACGAAACACTGCCTGATCCTGCACCATCCTCATGATTGTAGTTATGCTTGAGCCCATTGTTGCAGC
>NW_004443964.1:18324016-18329436 GCF_000243295.1 Trichechus manatus latirostris
AGTGCCAGAAAATGAGCCCCTCAGGTTGGAAGGCGCTCAAAAGATGACTGGGGAAGAGCTGGCTCCTCAAAGTAGTGTCGACCTTAATGACGTGAATGGAATCAAGTTTTTTGGAACCTTCATTTGCTGATGTGGCATGACTCAAAATGAGAAGAAACAGCTGCGAACATCTATTAATAATCAGATCATGAAATGTATGAAGTATGAATCTAGGAAAAATGGAAATCATCAAAAACCAAATGAAGTGCATAAACACTGATATTTTAGGCATTAGTGAGCTGAAATGGACTGGTATTGGCCATTTTGAATCAGACAATCATATGGTCTCCTCTGCCAGGAATGACAAATTGAAGAGGAATGGCACTGCGTTCATCATCAAAAAGAATATTTCAAGATCTATCCTGAAGTACATCGCTGTCAGTGATAGGATAATATCTGTAGGCCTACAAGGAAGGCCAGTTAATACGACTATTATTCAAGTTTATGCACTAACCACTAAGGCCAAAGATGAAGAAATCGAAGATTTTTACCAACTTCTGTAGCCAAAGATTAGACAGGTCTATAAAACACACAATAACACACGTGAGGAACGTGCTGCTTAGTTCAGTCAAGTATACGAGAGCTAATGGGCAATACCTGCCCAAAAGCAAAGACAAGAAGGCAAGAAAGGACATGAAAACTGGATAAATGGACGCAAAGAACCCAGGGTGTAAAGGAAAAGGGGAAGAGTGCTGACACATTGCGGGGATTGCAGACAATGTCACAAAACAATTTGTGTATAAATTTTTGAATGAGAAACTAATTTGTGCTGTAAATTTTCACCTAAAACACAATAAAAAGAAAAAAAATCCCTTCTTAGAGGGGCCTTTCCTGATCACTCAGGCTAGGTTGTGTCTCCCTCTCTTAGTCTGGCATAGCACTATGTTCTTTTTCATCCTAAAGCTTGACATAATTTCTGATTTTGTACTTATGTGTTTTTTCGTTTATTATCTCCCCCACTAGACTATAAACTTGATGAAGGCAGGGATTGTAATTAATTTGTTTTACTACAGTATTCCCAGAGTCTAGCATAGTGCCCAGCCCATGTATGCTCAATAGATATTTATTGAGTGAATGAATAAATGAGTAAATGAAAAGTCATACAACTGATCCATCAATTGATGAATCCATTCATAAGTGTATATATCTCTGTGTGTAAATGTATGATTTCTATTCTAGTTAACTGTTGCTGGATTACAAACAATTGAATTTAGTGGTTTTAAACAAGAGTTTATTGTTCTTTCTCATGCTTTTGTGCATTGACTGGTCTCAGCTGGACAGTTTTTCTCAGGATCTCTCATGTGGTTGTAGTCAAATGGCAGCTGGGGCTGAAGTCATCTGAAATGATGTTTGATGGTGGCTGTCAACTACAGTGCCTACACGTGGACTCTCCATGTGGCTTGGGTTTTTCACAGCTTCATGGCTGGATTCTAGAGGGAGTGTCCCAAGAGCAAGAGGCAGTGTCCAAGACACTCAGGCAGGAACTGCAAATCTTCTTATGACCTAGCCTCAAAAGTCACACAGTGTCATTTATGCTGTATTCTAATAGTTAAAATAAGTCACAGGGTCAGCTGTGATTCAAGGGGCAGTGTGATGGATTGAATTGTATCTCCTCAAAATATATGTTAGAATCCTAACTCCTGTACCTGTAATCTAATATGATGTAATCACTTTCATAATGCAATCTAATGTAATACAATAAATGACTCAGTTGAGGTCATATCAGTGTAGGGTGAATCCTAAACCTAATCACTTCTGAGTTATATGAAGAACTGCATAGACACAGAGGTACACATAAACACACTTGAGTGCATGCACAGGCGCGTGTGCACACACCAACACACACGGGAAGGCAGATGCCATGTGAGCATCGCCAAGGAACCAAGGAACACCCAGGACTACTGACAATATGGCCAAGACCCCGATTTGGACTTTGAGCCTCCAGAACTGTAAGAAAATAAATTTATATTCTGTAAAGCCACCTACTTGTGGTATTTCTGTTACAGTACCACTAGCAAACTAAGACAGGAGGGAATTGCACAAGGGGAGACATGACTTGTTGGGGGCCATCTTTGGAGACTAACCACCACAACATCTTATTTTTTAATATTTTATTTTTGGTGAAAATATATACAGAAAAACCTGCTCTCATTTCACAGTTTCTAGACATAATGACCAGTTCAGTGACATTGTTTACATTCTTCATATTGCATTAACATTCTCATTATTTCTGTACTAGTTGTTTCACTTCATTTACTTAAATTCCCTGCCCCCCAACCTTCTCATCTGTGCTTATATAGATAACTAAAAAACAACAATGACAACGCAATACCCAAGGGTGACAATCTTTACTTTTGGGGCTAAACTGTTACTTAACTTAAAGGTGACTTCAGAAGGTAGGTTCAATTGAAGATTTGAAGAGTAACTCAGGGCCATAGTCTTGGGGACTTCTCCAGCCTCAATAGGTCAAGTAAGTCTGGATTCTTTAAGAATTTGAAGTTCTGTTCTTTTTATCAAGATTCATCTATTGTGTCCCTGATCAGAATGTTCAGTAGTGGTAGCCAGGCACCATCTAGTTCTTCTGGTCTCAGGGTGGGGAAGGCAGTGGACTACCACATCTTATAGCATGATTATGTAGATGTTTCTATTCCTAATTTATATTCCTTTGTTTATTTCTACTAGGCTCTCCAGACCTTCTATAATTTGTGTCATTTATTGCAATGAGACGTGTTGGTGAAGGTGGAGCATGTTCCCCAAATCTTTGGATGACTAAAATTAGTCATTAAATTACTAGTGACTCCAGGAAACTGGTCCACATTTTGGGTGAGAACTTGCTACGGGAGGAGCAGCAGTCTTTCTGCACGTCGTAATGTGGTGAAAGAGGCCAGTGCTGCTGGTAAACATCCAGGAATTTGGTGCTCACTGTTCATTACCGAGAGCAGTGTACTGACCCTGACTTGCAGCACAGAAATCCCTGGCCAAGCCTGAGGAGAATGGAGTTTGGGAGAGTTTCAAGGGTAGAAGATGCCAACCCTGTCTCAACTTTGCCTTGTAGCTAGCTAGTGTTTTTATCCAAATGTGAAAAGCTCTCCCTCTCCACCTCTCTTGCGCTCCCACCAACCCGCCCTTTCCAAATGTCCTTCCAGCTGCTATTTTCAATTCCGGCCTCAAGGCAAATGTTTCACTGTAGCAGAATTACTGTAAAATTCCTTCCTGTGCTCCCACAGATAATGGAACTGTGGCTCCACAGAGCCGAGGACAATTCCCTAGAGAAGCCCAGAAACCTACTGCTTCAGAAATGGCCCAAAGGCAATCCCAGAAGACAGATCTAAGGCAACAGAACTGTCGTAAGAGGTTATCATCAAAGGTATGGGTCAAACAATACGATTGTTGTTAAGGACACTGGCTGAATCTAGGCACATTTTCTTTCTCTTTTGTGTATCGAATCAGTTTCAGAGCACCAAAGACAACTGAGGGACAGAAAATAGTATTATGAGGTTTGCAGATGGGCCCATAAACATACAAACCTGGGATATAAAAAGAACTTCAGTGGGTAGTGTTTAAACAAGAAGAAAATCTTATTCCAAAAACAACCTGTAAAACTGCGGAGGAAGCAGCATCCTTGAAAAACAATGAGTCATAAATCTTTTTTTTTTTTTTTCTCTTCTGATGGACAGAAAAAAAAGACAAGCGTGAATGCTGATGGTGAAAGTTTCCATCGCACTGCCGTTTCAGCTTGTCTGGGAAAGGTCTAGGGATGGTCTATGGCAAGTTGAAGAAGTAGGTCTGTCTGAATCATCATGAAAAGGAATCCTCAAGCACTTCCGGGAGTCCGTGTGTTGTCTTGAAGGAGTGCTCCTGATTTCTAATTGGTTATTCCCTTCACGCTTCAGCTATTGAAATATACACTTTACCCCAAATTCATTCATTCAGCACTAAGACAAGTTCAGATAACCACCTTTATTGGATCCATTTGAAATGATAAAAAGGGGTTGTTTATTGCCTAAGAGAAACAAAAGTCCTTCCTAAGGAGAGGAAATCTTACCTCTTCAAGTGAACAAAGTAAATAAAAGAGGCAAGCCAGAACTTAATTTACTTGAGAATCTAGTTTTAAAAGTTGATGCCATCCAAATGTTTTCTGCAGCCCTCTCCAGGGGGAGAGAGGAGGAGAAAGTTGGAAACACATAAAGGCAGATGTGTAAGTGTTGGGTAGAGTTGGCCTCGATTCTTTGCTCCTCCGTATTTCCATGCCCCTTGCCATGTGACTTAGCAGTTACACCCTGAAAGGGGAAGAGTGTATTTTCCTATCTGACTTTGGACATGTGACTTATTTTGATCAAAGGAACCTTAACATATGTGATGCAAACAGAGGCTAGAAAAGGCATTTGCTCAATTGGCCATGTGTGCTTGTTCACCTCTGCAATTGCCAAGAGAAGAATGTGCCCAGGCTGGCTGGCTGGTCCCAGGAGGGAAGGAGAGACACACATGGAGCAGAGCTGCCCCACTATGCTCAGCCTAGAAGAGAGCCCCGCTGACTGCAGATGCATTAGTGAGCCCAGCCTAAATCAACCTATCCCAGCCAGTCCACAGATGCATGAACTATTATAACAAGTGATTCTTTTTCAAGCCACTGAATTTTGGAGTTGCTTGTTATGCAACAATAATTAACCAATAGAGTGGTTATGGGATCGTGTTGGCTCCCCAGAAAGTTCCAAATAACCTCAGAGTAGCCCTAATGTCATAGTGTTAACAATCAAATGAATCTGCAGAGACATTACTAGATATTTGCATCATAGGCAGGGATAGATTACCCAATAAGCAAGGTGAGCGTATGCATAGGTCATCAGTAAAATAGGGGCACCAGTTGTCCAAAGCAAAGACCCATAAATGCCAAGCAGACAGGACACAAGGAAAAGCAAGCACTGCAGTGGAAGAGAACTGGCAGGGCACTAAATGAAAATAATACCAGCTCCAGTATGTGAGAATGTGCTGACCAGAAATAAAGTTCATGCAGGGTCACAAGGGTGCCCACGAACAAGGTTATTTAAGCTGTGAGGCCCCTACCACTTCAACACCTTCGTTGACATCTGTCTCCTATGGTTCCTTCTCATGTAATTGAAATATTTTATCTCAGTGAGTCTCTTGGGAGTATACTATTTCTTTCTAATAAACAAGAAGTGGGAGTGGGTTGTCAAGTCTAACTTTTGCTACATTCACCCACTAAAAATTTTATAATCCAGTTCATCTCATTCCACTAAAATGGCATATACCACTTTTGCGTTCAATGACTAATATTATAGTTGCATTTAAAAAGAAGTTACATCATGGTTAGCTAAGACACACATACACACACACACACACACACACACACACACACACAC
>NW_004443964.1:18329536-18546569 GCF_000243295.1 Trichechus manatus latirostris
AATGTATGAGTAAGCAGAGGAAAGGACACCACAGATTATCAATGCTTAGGGCCCTCACATGCCTTAATCCAGCAGTCATCATAGGCCCATTATTCCTATCCAAAACCACAGAAAGCCTTTGCTCTTCTAGGAAAGGCAGACAATAAAGGGTGTGCTACGAAGCCAGCTACTACTGTGGGCAACTGGAGTTTAACCTCATGTAGAACACACTTAAGGTAGTAATCCCACTTGAAGGACAGGGAGCTGGGGTATTTCTTCAGCTCCTACCAGTCATTGGCTAAAGGCTGCCCATAATCCCCAGGCACTTGGGCCTGCCACAGTAGCAGTGGCCACAAGGCCCTCTCAGGCAAGGAAATGAAGGTTCTGACAACCAGAAGTCTGGTAGGAAGTAGTAAAGCAAAGGAATGTGGGTGGGGCACTGACAGGGTGGGCTACGCTACACTTTAGTTTTGGCTTCACTGGGTGGTACAAACAGTTAAAGCACTGGGCTGCTGACTGAAAGATTGGCAGTTCAGGTCCAACCAGAGGTACCTCGGAAGAAAGGCCTGGTGATCTACTTCCAAAAAATCTTCTATGGAAAACTCTATGGAGCACAGTTCTAATCTGACACACGTGCGGTCGCCATGAGTCAGAACTGACTTGACAGCAACTGTTTTTTTGTAGGGACCTTGAAACCATGGCAGGTTGGATTCTAGACAGACCAAGCATATGCAGGTCAGATCTTTGAAGCAAAAGGATACTAGGTGTGATTGACCATAGCAACACGTTCCTTCATGCTTATTTTCTTTTATACTTCTGCACAGTTTTCTGTAGTTCCTGCAGTCTTTTCTCATATCACTTTCTAGGGTGTCCATCCCACTAGGGTGAAGACGGGTGGCAACACCCACGACTGGTTCTTGTTGCAGCTCCGCAAGTCTGACAATTCAGGCCTATCTGGTCCATGGAGCAAGACGATCGATGCTCTCTGGAAACAGGGAACCCAGGGTGGAGAAGGGGAGGATGTTGACACATTGCGGGGTTGGCAACCAATGTCACAAAACAATTTGTGTATTAATTGTTTAATGAGAAACTAATTTGCTCTGTAAAACTTTCACCTAAGGAACAATAATAAAATAAATAAATAAAAAGATTGATGCTCTCCATGAAACTGGAGACACTAACAATAGCCTCTGAGATTTTACAACATCTGTGAACACAATGTCAGGCTTCCCTCTGAAAGGCATAACCACCCAGTGTGATAAGTACAGTCACATCTAACTCTGCACAATAGCTATGGGTTTAAAAAGCCCTGTAGGCTGATCAGTGCTCCTCAAAATTTTTCGTCAACCTTCCATTACCAGCAGAAGAAAGTAAACCATGTACCCTGTCCCTGTTGGTATCGCAAATTGAGTTTATTTGAATATAAAAATCATGTTTTGAACTGCTTAACACTGAGTGTCATGGGCATGGTGTTTTTGTCTGCCAGCATCCTCTGCTTGGAGGAAATCACAGTCCCCCCCACTGCATCATTGCTGTGAGGCTATCAATCACGATGGCTCCGGATCTCTGGTCACAGGGCTGGGCTGCTGACAATCATGGTACCTCACTCATACATGTCTCAAGCAGGGCCCAACTATAGTCTCTTTTCAAAATTGGTGTATGGATATGAGGAGAAAGAAGTTCTTTTTCTTCTGTGGGTGGTTAAGCAAGGCGGATAAGGATTGGGAGTTGCCAGCAGTCAGCTTAACTACAACTTGGAGAAAGCCTGCACACAGAATGAGATCAAGCAAAGCAGAAAGATGGAAAAGAGAGCTAGAGCTCTGACAACATCATAGAGCTCCTGAATCCAGCAATACCTGAAGCTTCATGGGCTTCCTGGTCAAGAGCACCCTTGCCCCCCACCACCCCAAATGGGGATTTGCTTAAGCTTGTTTCTTTCATTTGCAGAAGAAAGATTCCTAAACTGTTTAGCAAAATTGACATTCCAGAAAAGCCTTGTTTATCCTCTAGCTTCATATTCCCCCAGCACATTGCCACACATCCCCTAGGAGTATGTGAGGCTGGGCTTACAATCATGGCCTCACAGCTATATTTCAAAGATGTTTTAACTCTATCTCTGATGAGTCTTCAAATCAGCATTGATCCTGAACACTTTTGCTCTAAATTTTCTTGGCCGCCTCCCCAACCTGAGCCTCCTGTGAAGAACTTAAACTCTCTGCTATATCACACCCCCAATTTACCGGTTCTTCTCACTGTTCCCTCTGGCACTTAAGGTTTGTTCTGATGCTTTCTTAGATCCTCTGTGCGTAGACCCCGCTTTTTCCTGCTTTCCCCACCCCTACCTTCCTAACTGATTGTGGGCAATCTAACCTTCAGAAAATAAAATCCAGGAGGAGCCACCAAGGGGAGAAATGTGTGTCATTCTTCTGGGGTCAGAGCAGAGGTGAATATGCTACCAAGTAACCAGTTGCCGTTGAGTTGACTTCGACTCATGGCAACCTAATGTGTGTCAGGGTAGAAGTGCACTTCATCGGGTTTTCAATGACTGATTATTTAGAAGTATGTCACCAGGCCTTTCTTCCGAGGCACCTCTGGGTGGACTCGAACCTCCAACCTTTTGGCTAGCAACCAAGTGCATTAACTGTTTGCACTACCTAGGGACTCTGTGACTATGCTCCAGCGGCTGGGAAAACCCTCTGATGCTGAAGCCCTGGGTTTGATTTTCAGGAACAACAGGCAGAGGCAGGACCCCAACACCAACCACAAAACACTCCTCTTTTATTAAGAACCCCATTGTCTGTGTGTAGCACTATACTTAAATGCTACAGGAGTACACAAAAGAAGTAACAGACAGGCCTTACTTTCAAGGCAATTATAATCTAGCTGAAGGATAAAGCAAAAATTCAGAGAATGATCATGAGGTAGAATATAACTGACTGCATGCAGAGCAGAACAAAGAGTATTAGATGAGTAATAAGCAGATGTGGCAGAAGGGAAAGGCTGAGTGAGGTGAGTTAGTAAAAGAGGGGTTCTCGGATGAAATGAATCTGGAGCCTGGCCCTGGAGGAGGTAAACGACAAACGTAAACTCTCCAGCTGGCCGTGGGGGAAGATGCTTGGCTGTCTGTGTGCATGAGCTGTGTAACTCAAATCTCGAATATGCTCTGACCTGTTTGCCTGTGACGACACAGGCCAACTCTAAAGCTATTGAGCCTGTATCTCTAAGTCTGCACAAAAACCATGGTTTTTGTCAAAAGAATGCAGTATGTTTGGAACTGGGTGCACCCTGTAGATGATGTCACGTCTGCAGATCAAAGTCGGCTAATGTCACCTGCAAGGGAAGCCTTAGAAAATACAGTTTGTATTAGGCTTTTACTTAGCCTTCTGCTTCCAAGGTTAATTTTTAAGATAAAGAGTTTAGTCTTGATTACAGGTTTTGGTAAATGAAACCCAAAACCAAATCCATTGCCTTTGAGTGAATTCCGACTCATAGCGACCTCATGTGTTACCAGAATAGAATTTCTCCATAGGATTTTCTTGGCTGTAGTCTTTATAGAAGCAGAGCCCCTGGCCTTTCTTCCTTGGTGCCACTGGGTGGGTTTGAACTGCCAACTTTAGGTAGTAGTCGCGCCCAAACTGTGCCACCCAAGGACCTCTTTGGTAAATGAGGATCATTTTAAAAGTCTGATTTCTTGGACTAGAATGCAGAACTTATGGAAATATAAATTCTTGTTAATATGCTAATTGGGCTAATTGAAGCAGAAGTCCTCTTTTTAAAAAAAACAAAACAAAACAAAATCTAACAAAACCCTTCTTTTGCCTTAGGAGCAGAGAGCTAAAGAGAAACATAACAAATGGGTTTGCAGATTGTCCTTTCCCTGCAGCTGAGATCAGCTAAAATATGGTCTTTAGCCATCACTGAAACACGTATTCAAGTTTCTTGCTTATTCTGGCAAGATAAAAACAACTTGTATTGAAACCACTTCTGCCGAGGCTAAAAGCTCTGGCCTTATCGCCATTGTTAAAAGCAATCCAAAAATGACTCTTTAAGGCTAATTTTGCTGGCTTTTGGAGGAGACTTTTGAAACCATGAAAAGGAGCCTAGACAATAAGCCGAATTGGAAGGACCAGATCCTCTTTGGCAGTAAGTGTCGAATTACGTTGTCCCCTGTCTGTGGATAAAACAAGAGAATTGTGCTCTTCAGAGCTGCCAACCCCTTAGTTGACAACCACTACAAAAAATTAACAATAAGTGAAACTGACAGCCTACTTCACCAGATTGGGAATGCATGTGAACTTCCACAGAAAGCCAGTAGGACTGGAGTTCATTTCCCCACAAGGGCCTACAGCAACACCTAATGAAAACAATGACGGACACATATTTATTTCTAAAGCACTGGTAGCCTGCGCTCTGGTTGTAGGCTCACCGCAGAACCAAGATCAATTTTCGCTTCTTTTTCTCTAAATGAATAGGATGCGAAATTACTCCCATTGACAGTAAGCATTCTCAAGGGCTCTGGTAATTGTGCAGTCCAGCCCGGCAGAAAAGAGGCACTAACAAAAGCGCATAGACGACTAGTTACCATCAATTTTCCTCGGTGCTGGCATGTGTGAGTAACTGCAGTGAAACACGAGGTCTTGGGTAACGCCTGTGCCTTCTCCATTAGTAGCAAGTCCAACTAGCAGAATGCAGCTAGCAGGTGATTTCTTCTCCAGCCACCTTTGGAAAGTTGGTGACACCAGATCGAATCCCAGCCAGGATTTGTGGACTGAGAAACCAAAGGTGTAACTTCCGGCTGGGTAATTTCTGCATGTCACCTTCCCCCTCCCCCATCTCACCCCACTCCTGTCATCTTTTATTCTGCTCCATTTGGGAGATGAGTGATCTCTTTCTCAATGGACCACGGTGGACAGCTTCATTTTCATTTCCATCTTTAAAGGCTTGACCTCTGCGGGATGCTTAGATTAGAGACAGCTCCAGGCTCCTGCTTTCTTGTTGGTTTGTCTCTAATGCACTGATCCTATTATACAGAGGCCTAACTGGGGGAGGGGGGCGCAGGGGGCAGAGGGAGATGTCCTGGTGGTGCTGTGGTTAAGAGCTCAGCTGCTAACCAAAAGGTCGGCAGTTTGAATCTACCAGCTGCTCCTTGGAAACCCTATGGGGCAGTTCTACTCTGTCCTATAGGGTCGCTATGAGTCAGTAACAACTTGATGGCAACAGATTTTTTTTAAATGGGGGGTAGGGGGGCCGGTAGGACGGGTGCCCTGGGCATGGTGTGGTACGTCCCCTGGGCACTGCTTGAGGTGGGGTGCCAATTAGCAGTTTCTATTGGCCATCACAGGTTTCCATCGCCAGCTGTGAGAGATCATTCAGCAATTTAACACTAATTGCCCTAGTTAGGCCCCTGTCCATATAACAGGGACAAAGAATGACGACCAAAGAAGGCCAGTTAAACGCTAGGTTGCTAACTGAAAGGTTGGTGGTTCAAACCCACTCAGAGGCACCTCAGAAGAAAGGCCTGGCAATCTGCTCCCAAAAAGTCACAGCCGTGAAAACCCTATGGAGTGCAGTTCTACTCTGAAACACATGGAGTCACCATGAGTTGGCATCAACTTGATGGCAGGTGTTGGCGGACAGCCTGATGGAGTGTGTGTGTGCGTGTGTACGTGCATGCATGTGTGCGTGTACGTGTGTGTGTGAGAGACAGAGAGAGAGAGAGATACTGCCCCAGAGTGTCTAGATCTCAGATTGTCTTGCAGCTACCAGAAGCTGATCCAGCACTAATGAAACATCATTCTCAGGAAGGTGCCCATAAGGTCAACTTCCTCAGTATTACAAGAATGATTTATTCCCTCTAAAAGATTCCATCTAATCCAACCAACAGTAAATTTAATAAAAAGCACTCTATATGCTTGTATAAATATAACTTAAGTAGGAAGGTGCCATTTTGACAGTTCGATAATAAAAGTATACGTAATAGGAAAATAATTCTCATCAAGTACATAGAAAATTGGGTTGAAAATGCTACAATATCAAATTCAACCTTTGGAAATTCTGGTTCTGTTTGGAATCTGGGCTGTCAATCTGTTAACAAAAAGGCACATTTCTTTTATGGCTTTGCCTGACCAAACTTTAAAAAAAATAGTAAAATGTTCCTATCTGTATTTGCTATCAAACAATTTCCTTTTGCAGTCCCAGAAAACAGATAGAGGAAGGCAACCAGCTTTTTACTGAGTGCCAGGCATTGTAAGGCACTTTATATACAGTATATATTTCATAAATGTTATCTAATTTAATTTTTACAACCCTGAGGAATTATTCAATCCCAGCATGTCTGGCTCCTCCCTTCATATCTGATTATGGCACACAGTTTACCAATTTTCAGAAAAATAAAATACAATTCACTTGACAGTAAAACCATAATGAAAATAATTAAACCTTCTATTGTGATCAATAAGGCACTTACCTCAAGTTTTTTTTTTCTTTTTTTGATACCAACTATTATGGCATGGTTTAATCTTAATATTTTTACATCGCCTGTAGTTAAAAAGCCAGGAGCCCTGGAGGTTCAGTGGTTAAGCACTCAGCTGCTGACTGAAAAGTTGGCAGTTTGAACCCACCAGCCGCTTCGCAGGAGAAAGATGTGGCAGTCTGCTTCCGTAAAGATTTATAGCCTTGGAAACCCTATGCGGCAGGTCTACTCTGCCCTACAGGGTCTCTATGAGTCGGAATCAACTTGAGGGCAGTGGGTTTGGTTTTAGGTTTGGTAGTTAAAAAAAAAAAAGGTGTAGGTTAGGTTGAATCTATACAGATTCTATTGTTATATTCTAATATAAAGTTATTTACATAATTGCCTTTTCTAATAAAATGAGGGGGCAGAAAAAAACGGTGGTTATTTGAGCTTTTTGGTTCTGTGGATTCTGTGTAGTATGTAGTATTACTTCTTTGCATAGACCCATTATAGCCTGTTCTCAACATCTGAGCCTGAGGACTTACAGCAGAATAAAATTATGGGCCTTTATTCTCCTAAACAGAGCCGTGGTGGCACAGTGGTTAAGAGCTGCAGCTGCTAACCAAAAGGTCAGCAGTTCGAATCCTCCAGCTGCTCCTTGGAAACCCTATAGGGCAGTTCTACTCTGTCCTGTAGGGCCGCTGTATGAGTCGGAATCGACTTGATGGCAGTGGGTTTGGGTTTTTTTAGTAGTCTCCTAAACAAACGTTTTGCTTTTTATTTATCTGTGAAATTAAATAATACTTGACAATATAAACAGTTTCAAGAAGGGTTGAGATAAATTTGTGAATCTAAGCTGCATAATAGATTAAAAAGAATTAAGAAATTTGGGGGTATATCTCTAATTTCTGAGAGCAATGCCATGGTAAACCACCACTCTTCCCCCCAGGAGAACATTACTTGGAGAGTATTGAGGTAAAGATTGTATAGTTAATGCATTTCTCAAGATTATATATTTAATGCATTTCGCCTGTTCATTTCCATCATCTTGCCTTCAAAACCCATATTGCTTCTTAACTATCCAATGTCCATTAATGCTATCACCATTTTCTAAGTCTCTTAGGATAAAACTCTTAGGACAGCACTTCCTAAAATGGGTTCTATGAAATACTAAGGACTGTGATATACTAATAAGGTTCTGACAAATGAAGAATCTCTTTAGGGAATGATAGATTAAAGAAAATTACACAGGTTCCACTTCTGGTAACGGCCTAGTAGCTCCTGTTAGACCAACCTTTCTGCAGAGTAAAACTATAAATTTTCAAGAAAATACAAACCAGTACCTGAAGGCAGTGGAGAATGACCGAAAACAGTCAGATACTGGAGTCGGGTGGAGGGGGCACGCTATGAAGAAGGGAATGGCACTGGGTGAATTTCCCATTTTTATAGCTTTTGGTTTGGGAGCAGACCCTAGGCTGCTTCCAGAGGGTGGCTAAAACTCAAATAGAAACTCACAGTTTTACTGACTTGAAGAACCAGAAGACACAGTTCTGGGTGGCCACAGCAGGTAGAAAATTGAATATCTCAGAAAGGAGAGAACAAAAAAGGGGAAGGCCCAAATTCTATGTATAAACTCTGCCCAAATCTCTGGCTAACCTGTGAACCACATATGCCCTGGGCAGACTTGAAGCAGCCCAGCTAAGACTAAAAGCAATTAACTGAGACTTTAGCTGATGCCGTCCTCAGGGAAGATGGAGTTTGCAGTTTGAGTTCAGCCAAGTTACCTTTCTACTGAAACAAAAACTAAAAACTCCTTAAAGGAAGTGTCTTAGTTATCTAGTGCTGCTATAACAGAAATACCCCAAGTGGATGGCTTTAACAAAGAGAAATTGATTTTCTCACAGTCTAGTATGGTAGAAGTCCAAATTTAGGGTGTCAGCTCCAGGGGAAGGCTTTCTCTCTCTATCGGCTCTGGAGGAAGGTCTTTCTCATCAATCTTCCCCTGGACTAAGAGTTTCTCCACACAGGAACCCCGGTCCAAAGGGACCGGCACTGCTTTCTTGGTGGTATGAGGTCCCCCCACTCTCTGCTTGCTTTCCTTTCCTTTTATCTCTTGTAAGATAAAAGGTGGTGCAGGCCACAACCCAGGCAAACTCCCTTTACATTGGAACAGAGATGTGACCCGGGAAGGGTGTTGCAATCCCACCCTAACCCTCTTCAACATAATCTAATCTTGTCTCATTAACCACAGGCAGAGATTAGGATTTACAACAGAGGAAAATTACAATCACAAAATGGAGAACAACCACACGATACTGGGAATCATGGCCTAACCAAGTTGACACATATTTTGGGGGAACACAATTCAATCTCTGACAGGAGGAGAATAGATTCCAGAGTTTCATTCACAATGTCCAGGATACAATCCAAAATTATTCAACATACAAAGAAATAGGAAAATGTGACTTTTACTAAAGAGAAAAGAATCAACAGAGACCAATTTCTAGATGACTCAGATACTAGAATTAACAGACAAGAATTTTAAAGTAGCTTTTACAGGTATGCTTCCCTTAACGTTCACAGATAAGTTCTTTGAAATAGGACGTTATGTGATTTGGACCTTGTGCCAGCACCATCTTATATACAAGAGAGAGGAATGCAGGACAGATGGTCACCAGTCATGCTGGGACTGTGCCACCGCCACTGCACTGTGCTGTTGGGACTGCGTGAAAACCTTGGATCTGGGGCCACCGGTCTTGCGTGGTCGCCACGTGGACTCGCTCCCGACCCCGCACCCACCTGCCGGGGTGTGCACTGCCGCACCGTGTCCTCCTTTCCCTTCCTTCCTTCCTGCCTGACTTCCCCATCTCCCCTAATGAGCTTGAAACTCTTCTAACCCCGCCCACTCCGGCTCGGATCCTCTTGAGGGCCGCCAGGGCTGGAGCAGCAGCGGCCTTGGGCCGGGTGTCACTCGCAGGATGCCTGGCCGAGTGGGGCAGCGACCTCAGTGGAGCATCCTCCTAGGCGGCTCCAGGACGTCTGCCTGGTTCCAGGCTGAGTCGAGCTTCGTGGGACAGGCAGCCCATGATGGATGCCAGGACCCCTCCCCCTGCCGCTCCACCGACAGGGTGGACTCGGTACTGGAGAGCTAGTGAGAAACAGATCAAATCTCCCTCCTTCGCAGAGTATGTCAGTCTGTCCGGTTCTCAGATCGGAATATATTACGGAACCACGGACATACATGCGGTCAGTCGTTGCCCTAACGGACGTTAAGCAACGCATACTTGTATAACTATGCACAATGATAAAGGAAAAGACACAAAAATCTCTGTAGAAAAATAGAACCTATTAAATGCTAGAACTGAAAAATACAATATCTTAAAGAAAATTACAGAGATATCTTTACTGCGGAGTTTTAAAATATGTTCATGCACATTATGGATCCCTAAGAGCTGTCTCCCACTTATTTGATTGCAGGATACTTAACATTCCCATGGAACACAGTTTGAGAAATGTTACCTTAGGCATTCAAATCAAGGCGTCTTCAATTAGATTGTAAACAAAAGCTTTATATATTAATCTGGTACTCAGTCAATATTCTTTTTTTTTAATTTTTTTTATTGTACTTTAGGTGAAGGTTTACAGAACAAATAGTTTCTCATTAAACAATCAGTACACATATTGTTTTACGACATTGGTTAACAACCCCACGACATGTCAACACTCTCCGTTCTCGGCCTTGGAGGACCTTTTTTTTTTGGTGAAAATATACATAGCCAAAGATACACCATTTCAAAAATTTCTACATGTACTATTCAGTGACATCGATTACGTTCTTTCATTTGTGTTGCTATTCTCACTTTAGATGAAGGTTTACAGAACAAAATAGCTTCTCATTAAACAGTACACATATTGCCCTATGACAATGGTTAAGAACCCCACTACATGTCAACACTGTCCTTACTCAAACTTGGGTTCCCTATCACTGGCTTTCCTGTCCCCTTCTGCCTTCTAGTCCTTGTCCCTGGACTGCTGTGCCTCATTAGTCCCATTTTGTTTTATGGGGCTGTCCAATCCCTGGCTGAAAGGTGAAACTTGGGAGTGACTTCACCACTGAGCTAAAAAAGTGTCCGGGGGCCATACTCTCGGGGTTTCTTCAGTCTCTGTCAGGCCAGGAAATCTGGTCTTTAAGTGTGTGTTAGAATTTTGTTCTACCTCCTTCTCCAGCTCTGTCCAGAACCCTCTGTTGTGATCCCGGTCAGAGCAGTCAGTGGTGGTAGCCGGGCACCATCTAGCTGTACTGGACTCAGTCTGGTGGAGGCCTTGGTAGCTGTGGTCCATTAGTCCTTTGGACTAATCTTTTCCTTGTATCCTGTTCTCTTCATTCTCCCTTGCTCTCGAAGGGGTGAGACCAGTGGAGTATCTTAGATGGCTGCTGAGTCAATATTCTGTAGAGCAGATATATATTCTGAGTTATAAGGCAGAAATATGTATTTAGTACTTGCTATGTGCCAGGCAGTATTATTTCATAAAATAGATTTCATTTTTCTTTAATATAAACTATTTATTTATTTATTGTTGTGGAATTCCAAAAAAAAATTTTTTATTGTGCTTTAGGTGGAAGTTTACAGAGCAAATTAGCTTCTCACTAAACAATTAATGTGTAAATTGTTCTGTGACATTGGTTGCCAACCCCAGGATGTGCCAACACTCTCCCCTTCTCCGCCCCAGCTTCCCCATTTCCATTCGTCCAGTTTTCCTGTCCCTTCCTGCCTTCATGCCCATTTAGTCTTGTACACATGATTGAACTAAGAAGCATGCTCCTCACCTGTGTTATTATTTGTTTTATAGAACTGTGTAATCTTTAGCTGAAAGGTGAACTTCGGGAGAGACTTCATACTGAGTTGAAAGGGTGTCCGGGGAGCATACTCTCAGGATTTCTCCACTCTCTGTCAGACCAGTTACTCTGGTCTTTTTTTGGAAATCTGAATTTTGTTCTACATTTTTCTCCCACTCTGTCCAGGACTCTCTATTGTGATCCCTGTCAGAGCAGTTGGTGGTGGTAACTGGGCACCATCTAGTCGTTCTGGGCTTAGTCTGGTGGAGAATGTGGTAGTTGTGGTCCATTAGTCCTTTGGACTAATCTTTCCCTTGTGTCTTTGGTTTTCTTCACGCTCCTTTGCTCCAGCCGGGATGAAACCAGTAGATATATCTTAGATGGTCGCTCGCAGGCTTTTAAGACCCTAGACTTTCTTCACCACAGTTGGACGTAGAACATTTTCTTTATAGACTGTGTTATGCCAACTGAGTTAGATGGCCCCTGAGACCATGGTCCCCAGCCCTCAGCCCAGTAACTTGGTCCCTCAGGGAGTTTGGATGTGTCTATGAAAGTTCTATGACTTTGCCTTTGTCAGGTTGTGCTGACTTCCCCAGTATTGTATACTGTCTCACCCTTCACCAAAGTTACCACTTATCTACTATTTTGGAGCCTGGTGGCACAGTGGTTCAGAGCCACAGCTCCTAGCCAAAAGGTTGGCAGTTCGAATCCACCAGCCACTCCTTGGAAACCCTATGGGGCAGTTCTATTCTGTCCTATAAGGTTGCTATGAGTCAGAATTGACTCGATAGCAAAGGGCTTGGCTTTTTTTTTTAGTTAGTGTTTTCCCTCCCCACCTCTCCCCTCCCTCATAACCATCTAAGATTGCTTCTTCCTGTATGTAAACCTTTTCTTGAGGTTTTATAATAGTGGTCTTCCACAGTATTTGTCCTTTTGTGATTGACTTATTTCACTCAGCATAATGCTCTCCAGATTCATCCATACTGTGAGATGTTTTCACAGATTCATTATTGTTCTTTATCTTGGGGTAGTATTCCATTGTGTGTAAGTACTATAGTTTGTTTATCCATTCATCTGTTGATGAGCACTTCAGTTGTTTCCATCTTTTTGCTATTATGAATAATGCTGTGATGAACATGGGTGTGCATATGTCTATTAGTGTGACAACTCTTATTTCTCTAGGATATATTCCTGGGAATGGGATTGCTGGATCATATGGTATTTCTATTTCTAGCTGTTTAAGAAAACACCATATTGTTCTCCAAAATGGTTGTACCATTTTCCATTCCTACCAGCAACATAAGAGTTCCAATCTCCCCACAACCTCTCCAACATTTGTTATTTTCTGATTTTTGATTCGTGCCAGTAATGTTGGGATGAGATGCTATCTCGTAGTTTTGGTTTGCGTTTCTCTAATGGCTAGTGTTCTTGAGCATTTCCTCATGTGTCTGTTAGCCACCTGAATGTCATCTTTGATGAAGTGTTTGTTCATATCCTTTGCCCATTTTTTAATTGGAATATTCATCTTTTTGTTGTGGAGGTGTTGGATTTTCTTGTAAATTTTAGAGATTAGACCTTTGTCAGATATGTCACAGCCAAAAACTTTTTCCCAGTCTGTAGGGACTCTTTTACTATTTTGGTGAGTTTAAGTGTTTAATTTTTAGAAGACCCCAGTTGTCTAGTGGTGTTTGTGTATTGTTAGTTATGGCTTATATCTTATTTATGTCATGTATTAGGGCCCCTAGTGTTGACTCTATTTTTTCTTCCATTATCTTTATAGTTTTGGATTTTACATTTAGGTCTTTGATTAATATAAACAATTTATTAATAAGAAACTGAAGCTATAAGAAGTTAACTTATTTGCTCAAGGTCACTCAATTAACAAACAGGTTCCAACCAGGATTCATACAGGGGCTTCGAACTGGTTCCATCCAGTTTGAACTTCTGGTGAGAATTTGCATTTCTAATAAGTTCCCAGGAAGTTATACATAAGAATCACCTGGGGATCTTGTTAAAATGTAGATTCTGATTGATATATCTAGGGTGGAAATGCAAATTCTTAGCAGGGAACTTATTAGAAATGCAAATTCTCAGCAGGGCTTCAAACCTGAAAGAACCTGGCTCAAAGTCCTGATTCCAACTCAGTTCTGCCAAACTTCAAAGCCTACACTCTTTACCCTATTCCCTACTTACTCAAAGTGTGGTGTGTGGACCAGCAGCATCAGCATTGCTTAAAAACTTGTTAAAAATGCAGAACCTTAGGCCCTGGCACCGGTTAAACCCGTTGCTGTCGAGTTGATTCCAACTCACAGTGACCCTTTAGGACAGAGTAGAACTGCCCCATAGGGTTTACCAAGGAGCGCCAAAACTGCCGACCTTTTGGTTAGCAGCCGTAGCTCTTATCCATTTTGCTGCCAGGGTTTACTAAATCAGAATCTGCATTTTTAACAAGATGCTCAGGTAATTTACCTGCACACTAAAGTTTGAGAAGCATTGTTCTATGCCAGTGGTTCTCGAAGTGTAATTCCTGGACCAGCAGCATCAGCATCACCTGGGGACTTGTTAGAAATGCAAATTCTTGGGCCCAATCCCAGAATTACTGAATCAGAAAATCTTGCGTTTTAACAAGCTCCCCAGGTGATTCTGATGCACACTAAAGTTTGAGAACCACTGGCCTGTACCATGCTGCCTCACATTAAATTACTGAAAGAACCTACCCCTGGCTACGAGGGGAGTGAGGGAAAGGCAAAAGTGAGTGAAGGTTGGATCCTGACAAAAATAAGCCAAGACCCAACAGGATGAAGTTTCAAGTAATAACCTAATGAAGAAAAGCACACAATTTTACTGAGAGACATAAAAAGATAAGTCTAAATATGGAGAAAATGCCAACGCTTTACAAATTAACGTATCATTTAATAAAATACAGATTACTATCTTAGTGAGAAGCAGCTTAATAAAGAAATTTTAAAGCTCATCTAAAAGAATAAACAAACAAAAATTACTAATAAATTTTTGAAAAAAGCAGATAAATGAGAGGAGGCGAACATCACCAGAGGTTAAGACATACATACTATAAAGCTACAATAAACAAAACGCAAGAATTTATAACTAGATCAATGGGACAGATTATGTGGCTCCTAATGTAGTAACTGGAAACCCTGGTGGCATAGTGGTTAAGAGCTACGGCTGCTAACTAAATGTCAGCAGTTCGAATCCACCAGACACTCCTTGGAAACTCTGTGGGGCAGTGCTACTCTGTTCTGTAGGGTCGCTATGAGTTGGAATCAACTCGATGGCAACGGGTTTGTTTTTTTTGGTTTAATGTAGTAACTTTCAAAAAGAGAGGCTTTTCAAGCAATGCATGTCATCCCCTGGAATATGGCTCCCCATGGGAGCAAGCCCTCTAGTTGTAGATCCATACATGTTGTGAGTTTAAATTTTGTAGAGATAGAAAAAATACTAAGAATCACTTCCCCAGAATATACAATATATGATTAAAAGTACATCTTAAATCAAGGGGGAAAGTATAATCAATAATTTGTACCGAGGGAATGATTACCTGTTTTGGAAAAAAAAAAAGTTAGAGCATCCTATCAGAATTTACACCACATGTTCTCCAGAAGATTTAAAAATAGTATAAAAACATAAGAGGAAAGATAAATCAATTTGGCTACATAAAAATGTAAGCTTCTACATGTCAAAAAACCACACAAAAAAAATAATAAAAAGGCAATAATAAACACTTTTTAAAAGTTGTAACAGTTATGATGGGGAAAAGGTTAACAATCTTAATATTTAAAGCATTCTTACAAATCAATGACAAAATCACTAAGGTCTTAGTTTAAAAAATGGACAAAGGACATGAACAAACACATTATGAAAAAAGAATACAAGTGTAAATAATCATATTTTAAAATATGAACCTCATTAATGATTGATTAATGCAAATTAACACATATTTTTAACTTTAAATTTAAATTCGGTTATTTAAATTTGATTAAGATTTTAACAGGCAATACACACATACCCAGTATGTTTCTATATATGGAATAGTAAAGTGGTAGAATTCTTCTAGAAAGCTATTTGACAATGACTTCATCCAATAATCCCATCCATAGAAATTAATTCTAAACAAATAGTCAGAATTAATCACATAAAAGCAAAATAATGGAAAAATATAAATGTCCAAAACCAGAAAAATAATTTAAAAAAGGGTGACAGATTCATTAGATATAACAGTATGCAGTCAATAAAGCCATACTTCCAAACAAAATTTAATGATGTACAAGCATTTCAGTATAATGTTGGGTTAAAAAGGCAAACTACAAAATTACATACAAGAGAAGTTCAACTTCGTACAAACTGAAAACAAGCTAAAATATTAACAGTGATTTTCCCTGGATACTGGAATTGTTGTTATGTGCCATCAAGTGGATTTTCAACTCATAGCAACCCCATGTGACAGAGTAGAACTGCCCCGCATAGGGTTTTCTAAACTATAATCTTTACGGGAGCAGATCACCAGGTCTTTTTCCCCAGGAGCAACTGGGTGGGTTTGAACAGCTGACCTTTAGGTTAGCAGCCAAACGCTTAATCATCGCACCACCAGGGTGTAACACTCCCTACCCCCGCAACCCAAACCCGTTGCTGTCGAGTTGATTCCGTCTCATTGAGACCCTACAGGACAGAGTAGAACTGCCCTGGAGGGTGTCCAAGGAGCGGCTGGTGGGTTGGAACTGCTGACCTTTTGGTTAGCAGCTGAGTTCTTAACCACTGCGCCACCAGCACTCCACCAGGGCATAGGGTGACCTAATTTTTTTTCCCTTATAATTTTTCTGTATTTTATGAAACATTTAGTACTTTTGTAACGAGGGTAAAAAAAAGCTTTTTTTTTTTTTTTTAAGTGAAATAGTGTGAGGGGGCTTCGTGAAAACTCATTTTCCCTCTACTACCACTCCAAAACCCATTGCCATAGAGTCGATTCTGACTCATAGCGACCCTACAGGACAGAGTAAAACTGTTCTATAGGTTCCCAAGGCTGTAAATCTTTACAGGAGCAGACTGCCACATCTTTCTCCCACAGAGTGGCTGGTGGGTTCCAATCGCAGATCTTTGGGTTGTCAGCCTAGGGCGTAACCACTTACACCACCAGGACTCCTCCTATTACCACAAAATAGGGCTAATTCTTAGAGAATCAATCAATTAAAAGGCATTTAGTGGACCAACCAAAAAAAAGGAGCCCTGGTGGCACAGTAGTTAAGAGCTACGGCTGCTAACCTCGAATCCACCAGCAGCTCCTTGGAAACCCTATGGGGCGGTTCTACGCTGTCCTGTAGGATCACTATGAGTCGAAATCAACTTGATGGCAATGGGTTTGGTTTGTTTGGTTTTTTTTTAGGGACAAAATAAAGAAATATAAGTCGCATTCTGTGGTGACATCCTGTTACGGTGACATAAACAGGATACAGGGGGAAATGTAGGGGAAAGTCCCCAGTTTAGCATCTGGGAGGCCTGCGTTTAAAATTCAAATATTAAAAAGCTTTCAGCACCCAATAATCCAACCTCCCTGCATCAGGAAACTTTCAGGAGCCTGAGGCAGGAGATTGGATTATTGGCAGCACTATGGAGAGCAACACGCACTCAAAGCCGCCCGATTGGCCGCCATCTTTGAGCAGCCACCGCTTCCTGTTTCCTACTTGGGTCAAAAGCTGGTGCGCAAGAGATTTGTTTGCTATACAACTTGTACACTGCCCTTGTTTCCACCAGCCATGACTAAAGCATTTAGAACCGGTTTGAAGCCCTGGTTTGAATCCTGGCTCCACCACTAGTTGATTGTAACTCCACTGAGCTTCAGTTTCCTCAACTATAAAGTGGTGGTAATAATACCTAAGTAACAGGATTGTCATGAGGATTCAATGAAGTTAAATGTTGGTGATTTGTGGTTAGGAGTCTGGCTTCACTCATTACCACAGCCAGGCGGGTCTGCCTCAAAGAGCATGAGTTTTGGAGTCAGTTGGGCTCCAGGCGGGAATCCTGGCTTTGCTACTTAAAAGCTTGTAATCTCAGGCAAGTTATTCAGTGTCCCTGAGCCTCAGAGATAAGAATACCACTGCATTAGGTTAACTTGTGGATTAAATCATACGGTTTATATTTAGCTCTTACTGCAGCAGCTGGCACATAGGAGCTATTTCATACGAACTGTTTTGCTACAGCATGTGTTTCTTACATGCAAATTACTTCACATGCCATTGGTAGACAGGGGAATTGGCATAACATGCAAGTCGCGTTGGTTCCTGTGCAGTTGTTTTCCAGCATGTTAATGTTCTGAAGTGACCAAGGGCAAACATTCTCAGTCACCGCCTCTTAGCACTACATGAAAGCCTTTTTAGGAAAAAGCTGAGAATATACAGATCTACTTTCTTTAGCTGTAAGGATTCAACTGTGACTGATGTAGTGACTTTAAGAACCACCATGGAGTTCCTGAGTGGTGCAAACGGTTAACAGGCTTGGCTGCTAACCAAAAGGTCGGAGGCTGGAGATCGAGGTCACCCAGAGGCACCTCAGAAGAAAGCCTGGGCGTTCTACTTCCAAAAAAATCAGCCATTGAAAACCCTGTGGAGCACAGTTCTACTCTGACACATATGGGGTCGCCATAAGTCAGAATCAACTCATCTTGGCAACTGGTGGTGGTGGTGGAAGGACCACTGTACTGTCCTCATGTCAAGCTTTCTTTCTGGAGAAGCTGAAGGTGCAGATGAAGAAGCTGTGAAGACATTGCACTGTGTCTTAGAAGGATGGATTAATGAAGAAGGCTACTCCTTACAAAGGTTGTTTAATTTTGATGAAACTGGTCCCTTTTAGAAATGAATGCACTCCATGACCCTTATCTCTAAGGAGGCAACAAGAGTCCCATGATTTAAGGCTGTGACATTGGGTGCAAGTGTCCATACTCTGTTCCCATTATTTTCGAGTCGATTCCTACCCATAGGACCCTATACAACAGAGCAAAACTGCCCCATAGGGTTTCCAAGGAGCAGCTGGACTTGAACTGCCGACCTTTTGCTTAGCAGCCGAACTCTTAAACCACTGAGCCACCAGGGCTCTGCAAGCTTCCACAGAGGTTTAAAAACCAAAAACCCCTTGCTGCTGAGTTGATTCTGACTCATAGCAACCCTGTAGGACAGAGTAGAAGTGCCCCGTAGAGTTTCCAAGGCTGTAATCTTTATGGAAGCCGACTGCCACATCTTTCTCCCACGGAGTAGCTAGTGGGTTCAATCTGCAAACCTTTCAATTAGCAGTCGAGCATTTAACCACTGTGTCACCAGGGCTCCTTCTAGAGCTTTAGTGAGCTAATATTTTATTAGTTTTGCCATTCTTTGTGTTAGTGATCTGGTTACAAAGTTGTATACGTTTTTGAGTGGTCTGCCCCAACTCTATTTTTCTCCCACCAGCCCTGTGATTTTGAGTGCGTCATTTTGCATATTGTGAACTTTTCAGGAACATGTAGATGGTGTTATAGCAGATAACGTCGGAATACATTCCCTTCCCCTCTAACACCTCTTATGTGCTCACAGCAAAAAAAATTCAAGGAATATAAAAGTACAATAATGAATATAGTAGCTCACATTTATTGTATACTCTTTACACGTTAACTCATTTAATTCTCCCAACAACCCTCTGAAGTAGGTGCTGATATTACACACATTTTACAAATAAGGAAACTGAGCTACTGATAGATTAAAGCAACATGTCCAAGGTCACACAGCTAGAAAGTGGTGGAGTGAAAATTAAAACTTGTGCTTTTCCTATGCATTTAAACATACACACACACACATCATATTGTTTAGTTTGGCCAATTTTTAACATAAATGGGATTATACTTACACAGTTTCTTTAATTTACAGGCTTTGCGTTATTAGAAAGCCTAAGTAAGCAAAAGCTGTTAGCAATTCACAGCTATTTACATTTCACAAGCTTCGTGTTTCATTCCAAGAAATCAGGCTCATCAATTATTCGCATTTGGTAACATGTTAATTATACAAATAATTAGCCTTGAGACTAGACATGAACGTGAAAGTATAATGAATAGTTGTGCTAATTGCTCTTTTCTGTTATGGACAGTTGCTGATCTGTAGTATTAACAGCTCCCATATTCAGCTTACTAAATTCTCATAACTTTCATTTCAGGAAAAGTCCAAATCAAAGATGAGAAATAGATTTCCTTTCTCATGCCAACCCTAACCCATTGATTATGGCTGTTGGAAGTGTTGCACTGAGAAACATTCTGGGGGCCACCTGAGCCCAAGGTGAAAGGGTTTTCGACTGATGAGTCCATTTGTCATTGGTGAGAGCGTGTGCTGGCAGCTGGTGAGCCAGAAATTCACCATCTCTGGCCTGAGTGTTAAGCAGAGAACTTACCTTAACCTTGTAGGTCACAGTATCATGCTTTCTGCTCCCTCTGACAATCCTACAAATACGCTGCATTCCAAGGGAGGTGAGGGGCAAAATTAGTCAGAAGTGAATTCTGGCCTCCTAATCAGAAAGGGGCCATGATACAAAGGAAAAAGTGCTAAGTCTCTAAGAGGAGCCCTGGTGGCACAATGGCTAAGTGCTCTGCTACTAACTGACAGGTTGGCAGTTTGAACCCACCCAGTGGCTCCATGGGAGAAAAGACCTGGTGATCTGCTTCTGTAAAGATTAGCCAAGAAAACCCTATGAGGCAGTTCTACTCTGTCACATGGGGTCGCTATGAGTCGAAAATCGATTTGATGGCACCTAATAGCAACAAGTGCCCTAAGAGAATAATAGGTAGTGTGACATAAGGGATCAGAGGAGAGACAGGATTTTTCATGGTAACAGGAAGACTGGGGAAGAGATGGATCAAATGTCTCTTGCCTTAAAGGAGATATAAAATAGGGGCAGAGGGTCAGGTGAGATGAGGAGGGCTCAGCTTTTTTCCATTCTTGGGCAGGTGATGAATCACCTGCTGTAACAAGAAGGAGGAAATGCAAAACAGAGGCATGTACAAGGGAAGAAGTTAGTGCCACTGGAATGTAGGAAAATAAAGGAAGGTAAGGTTGCAAAACAAGGGCAGGCCCAGGTCATGAAGGGCCTGGAAACACCAAATCAGGGGTGTGCCTGGAACAATGTTTCTCAAAGTGTGTCTACAGGACATTCATAGTTGTTATCTCAACTACATATGAGAAACACTGAACTCAAAACAAATAGATTTTTATACCACAGGAATTTCCAGAGATTTTAAAATGCTACTGTGCAGTATGAATCTCCAAGAGGGACCTGTAGTTTGCAAAAATCCCAAATTTAGTGACTATAGAAACGTTTCTCTTGCAGCACTTCATGAGAAGAGTGTTCTGTGGAGAAGCACTTAATGAAACAATAACCAAAAAACCAAACCAAATCGATTCCGACTCATAGAGACCCTATAGAACAGAGTAGAACTGCCCCTTAGGGTTTCCAAGGAGTGGCTGGCAGATTTGAACTGCCGACCTTTTGGTTAGCAGCCGAACACTTAACCACTGCACCACCAGGGCTCCATAGAAGCCAATATTAGAGAGGAAACTAGCCCTTTCCCCTCATGGTCTATGTTCCAGGGAATGGGGCATCTCTTCAACTCTTCTTCTGTCCCTTATACTTTGCAACCTGCTCCAGACTATGGCCCACTGGATTTCCTTCCATCTTCTGAAGCACAGATGGGCATTTGGAGAGAACTTTCTTCCCTCTGGATTCTTATTTCCATGCGGAAGAACATTCATTAGCAGAATATTTCCAGTCTCTCTCCACTCTCCAATTTACTCCTCCTCAGGGGAGAACTAACTATATGGTTTGAATTTAGAATAAGGAACTGGGCGTGTTCTGCTTAGTCCTTCCCTCATCCTTTCTGTTGTGACATGCCTCTTGCAACAAGCTGGGAATCAGTCTTATCTTCTGTGTTATAATTTCTAGAGGCAAGTCCTCTACCGCTTACCATGGCAGGGCCTATAGTTATCCATCTATATGCACTGCTGGGTGTGTGCATTAGGTAAGGCTAAGCCACTGCCACAGAAATGCAAACATGAAATGGCACAAACAAGGTATAAACCTATGTTCCTCCCAATAATAGTCCAGGACAGGTGGATAAGCTCTGCTCCATGAAGTCATCCAGGGACCCAGGCCAGCAGAGCAGCTCTGCCATCCTTAATAAGTAGCTCTGGGCAACAGGAAGAAAAAGGATGAGTCCAAGGCCACGGCCTTGGTGAGAAATGTCTTAGACACATGGCCACACTCTGCCGCAAGGGAGGCTGGGAAAGGTTGTGTCTACTTGGGTAGCCACATGACTGAGAGGAAGGGGAGAATGGAATGGGGCCAGTGGCCAGCAGTCTCCTCCACAGTGCTGGAATTCAGAAGTGGGAAATCCATTGTTACTGCACCTCTAAGTCATGGTCTCCAACAAAATATTAGTTTTATTTATCAGAAATAAAGCTAATATTTTGATCTTTATCTGTGTGACTCCTCTGTCTTATTCAATTGGTTCAGAATTCAGACTGGCAAAAGAGGAGTATTCTTCACTGACTTCCTGAGACCCCTATATTTGCAGGCGCTTTATGAAAGTAATGACTGTATAGTGATGAGATACCCGCAGAGTATGCATTCAACGTTCCTTACCTGTTAATCGACCAACTGACTAATCTTCTAGGAACCTGTACTATTGTTGCAGGAGTAGAGAGAAAGGAATTTGCCCCATAGACATCAAACCCCTTCTCCTTTTCCCCCTCTGGTTTATTGTTATAAGGATCTGCCTTCAGCTGCTGACCCCTCACTCCCTTTTCAGCCCAGTTGTCCTATTCTCATTCTCTGAGCTCAGTTCCTGCGCTGATAAAACCTTGCCTCCATTTCAGGGCTCTAACAGGGCCTGTTTTGAATCTCCCGTCTGTTGTTCTGAATCCTAGACATGCTGCCTGCCCTGTCCTCGGCCGCCCGATGCCCCTTGACCCCTGCCCAGAATGCCTGGACTCCTTCTTTGCTGCTGCTCTGACCTGTACATACTTTGAGTGCTTCTGGCCCTCCTGGTAAACCTAGCAATGTTTGGTCTCCAGCTGCTCACAACCCTGGTGTGACTGTGGCTCCGGATTCTGCCATTTGTTCAAAGACAAAGGCATTTGTGCGCTGCGTTCTGAGGAGCTGGGCTCATGCATGCCTGACAAACACCCTTCTGCCACCTTTCCAGGTTGTGGTGGTTTCCAGGGGAGATTCCATAATTCTGCTTGGAAGGGATGAACAAGCAGCTTCTAAATTTAACATTTAATTATTCCCTGTGGAGGGGGGACATCTTAGCAATGACATGTTTAGAGCTGCACTTCCAAGGAGCTTTAGTTGATTGGGTGAAATTGGGTGGGATCACACAACATTCTAGAAGAGGGAATGAAATCTCTAAGTCTTTAGGGATCACTGGGCTCTATTGGGCTGTTCAACCAGAAGCCAATGGTGGTGAGAGTAAATGAAGCTGGGTGGGTGGGCAAAACTTTGGTAGATGAATTTTGATGAGAATAAGAGGAAGACAGGGAGAAAAAGTACGAACTATAGAAGATGAGACACGGCCACTATAAACCAACTGTTGTGACCCAGAAAAGGGACTTGAGACTCATTGCAGAGTGTGTGGCAAAGACTCTGGCCCCAAAAGGCCAACTAGTTTGTGGAAACTGTCAGGAAGAATAAGGAAAAAATAAACAAAGAAAATATGACCTTACCTTTGCTCCCAACACAGATTAGAATATATAGTTCAAGAAAGATACGGCGTTCATAAGGCATTTCAAGTGATCAAAGGGCTGGAGGGACTTCTGTATGAGGCTGGGTGGAGGCTGGAGGCTGAGAGGGGATATGCTGCCATCTAGAAAGTCATGACACATACAGATAGTGTGAACATAGACCAAAACCTAGCTTATTAAAACTAGGAGAAGCATTAGTGCCCTAAGGCTGCTATAACAAAATAAGACAAACTGCAGGTGGGGCTTAGGAATCCCTTACTGTCCAGATATTCGGGTTGGATTTGTGTCTATTGAACGGATTTTGATCTGTTCCACCTTTCACCTCCTCAAGGTTTTCCTAGTCTGCTATAGTTCTGGTCTTTAACAAGACAGATGGATATTCAGATTCTTCTAACTCTCTTCTAACTCAGGATTTCTTAACCTCGACATATTGACGTTTTGGGCAGGATACGTCTTTGCTGTGGGGAGCTGTTCTTTGCATGGTAGGATGTTCAGCGGCATCCCTGGCTTCTACCCACTAGATACCAGTAGCATCCCCCTCCCTCACCAGTTGTGACGACCAAAACTGTCTCTACACATTGCCAAATGTCACCTGGGGGGGAGGGGCACGAAATTGCCCCCAGTTGAGAACTGCTCTGTTGCAAGGGCTACATGTTCTCCTTGCCTTTCCACCTAAAACCCAACAAGTCAACTCAAACCTCCGCCCCAGGAATGTAAGTGACACCTGTGGGTGGAGTCTGGGTTTTCTGGTTGGGTGAGGGAATGCAGCACACAGATTGCTGGCCCTGTACTTACTTGATGCCCTAGGAGATGTTAAAAATGTAGAGCTTTCAATGTGCAGATGGCTCACGCTGCTTAATTACCAGCCGAAAGCATGCTAACATTTTCCTCCCTCTCCCGGCTGCAACAGCCCTCCAGGAGCCATGGAGGCATTAGTAACCGGAGCGGTTGCCCTTTCTCGCATCCTTATCACACACTAATTATTTTATTCTAAAGAGACAAAGTAGAGCGAATGTAACATATGATTCTGAGGACACTTTTTTTTAAAAACTGTCTGCTTTTCCTAGTGACTAGAGCATAGCAGCTGGTTGCTAAGCAACTGGGAAACTGCAGACTCGTGTACTGGCCATGCTGGTTTCGGAAATGAGCCATAAAAGGAATTCCCCAGTGAGAAGGGATCCCATACCATTGCCTGGTTGCCATGGACACCATACATAAGTGATGGATCCTGGGTTACAGGCCCTGCTTAAGAAAAAATATGTTGCCTGGGGTTAAGGCTTGAATGGTATGAGAAAGGTACTGGAGACATCTTCCCTTACATGATCCATGTGGGCACGTCCCAGCCTCTTCCCCACGTGCTTCCCTGAAAAAGAGGTCTGAATCTAAGTGGCTGAGACATTCCATCCAATTTCAGCTCTGCTTTTATTTAATATGTTCCAGTCTTTGCTAGAGTCTTGGAAGGGAGTCTTGTAATCTGGAAAGCAAAATTTTAAGCAAGAAAAGATGCCTCGGGTGGCAGACAGGCTGTCTGTCATTCATCCCCGTTTGGGGGCCACACAGCACCAAGATCAGGCACAAGGGCAACTCTCTATGTTCACACGTTCTATTGGAATTTTGCAAAACAAGAGAGATTAGTAGAGAAAAAGACAATAGCCATGACTCCAAAGTGAAATTGGCATGTCATGCAAGCAAGGCACACAATAGGCCACTGCAATTCTGCTAGAAATTAGAAACAGACTTCAGATAATAGGAGTGAAAAATGTGAGGCAAATACCAGGATATGGAGCCTAAAATACAAAGATGTACAGGTTTAACCGGGCTTTGCTACAGTAAACAGTAGAACAGATATGCCTTGTCACAGCATAGACTATGTCTTCATGGACAGGAACCTTGGAGGCACTAGACTCTAACCCCCAAGTATCACTGATAAGGAGACCGGGGCCAAAGAGGGGCAGTGATTTGCTCAAGGTCACGGAAGACAAGCATTTCTGAATGGTTTTCTAGAAAGGACAACTCTGCATTTTTAATATTGCTGCATAACAAATTATCCCAGAACTTAGCAGCTTTAAACAACACACATTTATTATCTTACTGTTTCTGTGGGTCAGGAGTCTAGGAACGGCTTAGCTGGGTACCTTTGACTTGGGGTCTCTTGCAGGCTGCCATCAAGCTGTTGCAGGGCTACAGTCATCTCAAGACTCCACTGAGGGTGTCTGGGATCTTAAAAGCTAGTGAGCGGCCATCTAAGATGCATCAACTGGTCCCAACCCACCTAGAGTAAAGGAGAATGAAGAACACCATAGACACAAGGAAAGTATTAGCCCAAGAGACAGGAAGGGCCCCACAAACCAGAGACTTCATCAGCCTGAGACCAGAAGAACTAGATGGTGCCCGGCTACCACCAATGACCACCCTGACAGGAAACACAACTGGGAGTTCCTGACGGAGCAAGAGAAAGTAGGGTGCAGAACTCAAATTCTAGTAAAAAGACCAGACTTAATGGCTTGATTGAGACTGGAGGGACCCCAGAAGACATGGCCCCCAGACTCTCTGTTAGCCCAAAACTAAAACCATTCCCGAGGCCAACTCTTCAGACAAAGATTAGACTGGACTATGGGACATAAAATGATACTTGTGAAGAGTGTGCTTCTTAGCTCAAGTAGATAAAAGAGACTAATGGGCAGCTCCTGTGCAGAGGCAAGATGAGAAGGCAGAGAGGGTCAGGAGCTGGTTGAATGGACACGGGAAATCCAGGGTGGAAAGGAAGAGTGTGCTGTTACAGTATAGGGAGAGCAACTAGAGTCACATAACGATGTGTGTATAAATTTTTGTATGAGAAACTAACTTGAATTGTAAACTTTCATTTAAAGCACAACAATAAAAGGGGAAAAAAAGACTCTGCTGAGGAAGGATCCACTTCCAAGCTCACTCATGTGGCTGTTGGCAGGTCTCAGGTCCTCATCAGCTGTTGGCTGGAGACCTCAGTTCTTTGCCACATGGGAGTCTTAATAGGGCAGCTCACAAGATGGCAGCTGACTTTCCTCATAGCCAAAGAGCAAGAGAGAGCACCCAAGATGGAAGCCGCAGTGCTTTATAAACCTAAGCTCAGAAGTGACATCCCATTATTTTTGCCGTATTTTATTCATTAGACTCAAGTCACTAGATCCAACCACACTCAAGGAGAAGGGATTCCATGAATACCAGGAATCAGGGATTATTGGTGGCCAGCCCGGAGACTTCCGACCACAATAAAGAAGCTTACTTCCTTACATCCTTCAAAATGGCATCTATGAACTGGAGAGAACGGGGGTCGGGGTTGAGCTCCTAACTTTGCATGGCAGATGGGAGAGGGATGAACAGAGGGCCCTAGGAAGGGGCAGCTAGGGGAAGCTAAAGGGAGAAGAGGAGAGGAAAGATAAATGTGAGGAGGAGAGAAAATAGTAGCAGAGAGAAAAGAGAACGTGATAGAAAGGGAAAAGGAAAATATGCGGGAGGAAGAATTAGAGAATTGAGATGAAGGACATAAATAGTAAAAATAGACAGGAAATAGTATGGGGCTGGGGAATAAATTGGAATTGTAAGAAGGAATAAAGACCAGGAAGAGAGGAGTGAAAATAGGAAGGGGAAGAGAGCTGGGGAGGAAGGAGTAAAGTGCTTAACCAAGCAGTGTGACAGAATAGAGGGAGAATATTGTTAGTGAGAAGTGAGCTGGGGGAAGTGATAGTGGGAAAACCCTCTACAAAAGAGATGGAGAAATAGGGGGGGTGTTATGGGGTTGGGGCAGAATGTAACAACAGAAGAAAATAACAATAACAGTAATAATAAGGATTTATTGAGTGCTGAGAATTTTACACATATAAATAACTTCATTTAGTCTTCATTGCCAGCCAACAGTATAGGTACTGTTATTTACAGCATTTCAGAGAAGAAGAAATGGAATCTTAGAAGGATTAAGTAACCTGCCCAGGGCTGTACAGCCAGGAAGCAGCTGCAGGTGTGTGGAAGCAGGCTGAGCATCTTCTTGCCAGGCAACCAGCCCCAACCCTCACTAGGTCCAGCCATACTCAAGGAGAAGGGATTCCATGAATACCAGGAAGCAGGGATTATTGGTGGCCAGCTCAGAGGTTGCCGACCACAATAAAGAAGCTTACTTCCTTACGTCCTTCAGAATGGCAACTATGAACTAGAGATAGTGACCAAGGCAGAAGGGGGCTGGCAGGTGGGGAGTTTATTCACTTATCTTAACTGTCCATGGATGTCAGCACCTGTCTCCTCTGCTCTTCCTGGAGCCCCAAGTCCCAGCATGGATTTAGAAGGCTGATTCCTTAGCAGTTGTAGTAGAATCAACACAGCATAAGAAGGTCCACAATGAGTGCCTCAGTTTATCATATGGACCCACATATTAAAATAAAACTCTCTGCAGCACCATTCACAGTGGCTAAATCATGGAAACAACCCAACTGTCCCTCAACAGATGACTGGATAGACACAATGTGGTATGTACATACAATGGAATATTATTCAGCCATAAAGAGAAATCAAGTTCTGACACATGCTACAACTTGGGTGAACCTTGAACGCATCATGCTGAGTAGAATGTCAGACACAAAAGGACAAATATTGTGTGATCCCACTTACATGAAATATCTTGTTGTTGTTGTTAGGTGCCATCGAGTCGGTTCCGACTCACAGCAACTCTATGTACAACAGAACAAAACACTGCCCGGTCCTGTGCCATCCTCACAATCATTGTTATTTTTGAGCCCATTGTTGCAGCCACTGTGTCAATCCATCTTGTTGAGGGTCTTCCTCTTTTTCGCTGACCCTCTACTTTACCAAGCATGGTGTTCTTCTCTAGGGACTGGTCCCTCCCAATAACATCAATTCTTCTTCGGTCCTTTTTATTTATTGTCCAGCTTTCACATGCATACGAGGCAATTGAAAACACCATGGCTTGGGTCAAGCACACCTTAGTCTTCAAGGTGACATCTTTGCTTTTCAACACTTTAAAGAGTTGTTTTGCAGCAGATTTGCCCAATGTGGTGCATCATCTGATTTCTTGACTGCGGCTTCCATGGATGTTGATTGTGGATCCAAGTATAATGAAATCCTAGACAACTTCAGTCTTTTCTCTGTTTCTCATGATGTTGCTTATTGGTACAGTTGTGAGGATTTTTGTTTTATGTTGAGGTGTAATCCATACTGAAGGCTGTGGTCTTTAATCTTAATCAGTAAGTGCTTCAAGTCCTCTTCACTTTCAGCAAGCAAGGTTGTGTCATCTGCATAACTCAGGTTGTTAATGAGTCTTCCTCCATTCCTGATGCCCTGTTCTTCTTCATATAATCCAGTTGCTCAGATTATTTGTTTAGCATACAGATTGAATAGGTATGGTGAAAGGATACAATCCTGACCCACACCTTTCCTGACTTTAAATCATGCAGTATCCCCTTGTTCTGTCCAAACAACTGCCTCTTGATCTACTACGTAGTTTTCTCATGAACACAATTAACTGTTCTGGGATTCCCATTCCTCACAATGTTATCCATAGTTTATTATGATCCACATAGTCAAATGCCTTTGCATAGTTAATAACATCTTTCTGGTATTCTCTGCTTTCAGCCAGGATCCATCTGACATCAACAATGATATCCCTGGTTCCTTGTCCTCTTCTGAATCTGGCTTGAATTTCTGGCAGTTCCCTGTCCAAGTACTGCTGCAGCCACTTTTGAATGATCTTCAGCAAAATTTTACTTGCGTGTGATATTAATAATGATGTTCAATGATTTCCACATTCAGTTGGATCACCTTTCTTGGGAATAGGTATAAATATGGATCTCTTCCAGTCGGGTGGCCAGGTAGCTGTCTTCCCAATTTCTTGGCATAGACGAGTGAGCACTTCCAGTGCTGCATCTGTTTGTAGAAACATCTTAATTGGTGTTCCGTCAATTCCTGGAGCCTTGTTTTTTTGCCAAGTGCACCTTGGACTTCAGTGCCCCTTGGACTTCCTTCAGTACCATTGGTTCCTGATCATATGCTACCTCCTGAAATGGTTGAATGTCTACCAATTCTTTTTGGTACAGTGACTCTGTGTATTTCTTCCATTTTCTTTGGATGCTTCCTGCATCATTTACTATTTTCTCCACAGAATCCTTCAATATTGCAACTCTTGAATTTTTTGTTCAGTTTTTTCAGCTTGAGAAATGTCGACCATGTTCTGCCTTTTTGGTTTTCTATCTCCAGGTCTTTGTACATGTCATTATAATACTTTGTTTTGTCTTATTGAGCCACCCTTTGAAATCTTCTGTTCAGCTCTTTTACATCATCATTTCTTTACGTTCAAGGGTAAGTTTCAGAGTCTCTTCTGACATCCATTTTAGTCTTTTCTTTCTTTCTTGTCTTTTTAATGACCTCTTTCTTTCTTCACATATGATGTCCTTGATGTCATTCCATAACTCATCTGTTCTTCAGTCATTAGTGTTCAATCTGTCAAATCTATTCTTGAGATGGTCTCTAAATTCAGGTGGGATATACTCAAGGTTGTACTTTGGCTCTTGTGGACTTATTCTAATTTTCTTCAGCTTCATCTTGAACTTGCAGATGAGCAATTGATGGTCTGTTTCACAGTTGTCCCTGGCCTTGTTGTGACTGATGATATTGAGCTTTCTCCATCATCTCTTTCCACAGATGTAGTCAATTTGATTCCTGCGTATTCTATCTGGTGAGGTCCGTGTGTATAGTTGCCACTTATGTTGGCGAAAAAAGGTATTTGCAGTGAAGAAGTCATTGGTCTTGCAAAATTTTGTCATGAGATCTCCTGCATCGTTTCTATCACCAAGGCCATATTTTCCAACTACTGATCCTTCTTCTTTGTTTCCAACTTTTGCGTTCCAATCACTAGTAATTATCAATGCATCTTGATTGTATGTTCGATCAATTTCAAACTGCAAAAGTTGGTAAAAAATCTTCAATTTCTTCATCTTTAGCCGTAGTGGTTAGTGTGTAAATTTGAATAATAGTCATATTAACTGGTCTTCCTTGTAGGCGTATGGATATTATCCTATCACTGACAGTGTTGTGCTCCAGGATAGACCTTAAAATGTTCTTTTTGACGGTGAATGCAACGCCATTCCTCTTCAAGTTATTCCCGGTATAGTAGACCATATGATTGTCTGATTCAAAATGGCCAATACCAGTCCATTTCAGCTCACTAATGCCTACGATATCGATGTTTATGAAATATCTAGAATGGGCAAATGCATAGAGACAAAAAAGGTTATTAGTGGTTACCAGGGGCTGGGAGGAGGGGGAATGGGAAGTTATTTCTTAAGAGGTACTGAGCTTCCGTACGGAGTCATGAAAAATTTTCGGAAATGGATAGTGGTGATGGTCTCGCAACATGGTGAATGTAGTTTATGTTACTGAATTTGACACTAAAAAATGGTTAAAATGGAAAAATTTTTGTTATATATATTTTTACCACAATTTTAAAAAATGTAAAAGAATTTAATTCTCTTTAAGGCTGAGTAATATTTCATTGTGTGTATGTACCACATTTTGTTTATCCATTCATCTGTTGATGGACATTTAGGTTGTTTCCACATTTTGGCTGTTGTGAACAGTGCTGCAGTGAATATTGGTGTACAAGTATCTGTTTATGGATGGGAGCATTTTGAAAAGGCTTATTAGCTATCTATTTGTTGTGGCCACTGGTTCTATTTCCTAGCATTTCTGCATAAAGAAAATATTTTGAGGGAAAATACTTCACTTTCCTAATAATAAGCCTCAAAATCTTTTTTTGATTTGCAGAAAATGCACATAGAATACACTTCCCAATAAAGGGTCTGTGTTTTAGTGACTCTCAGGAGCAATGGAGCGTCCACCTCATCACGCTTGTTCCATGAAGCTAAGTGTAGCAGGTGTTGTCGGTTTCTGGCCTGTAGACTCTTGGCCTTCTCATTTCAGCACACACTGGTCTGGCTTCCAACTGCCAGCACTTACACCTCTTTGCCTGAGAGCTTTCTTGGACTTCAGTAGCCTGCTCTGCCCTCTAACAGGCAGAGGTGCTGGGAAATTAAGACCAATGCCCACTCCAACCAGGGAGAAGCCCTCAACCAATAGACTGAAGGGAGTTGGTGTATAAATACTCCGGCTCCCTCATCCTCAAGTGGAATAACTTTGAGGCCTGTTTTCTACACTGTCTCACAGAGAACCTCCACAGGATTAAGCCCTGCTTGCCCCCAGTAGTAACCCACTTAATGACACACTCTTTATTGACTTCCTTCCCTTCCCTGTTTCACTTCCTCCCTCCCTTACCGGTGTTTCCTGAGATCACTTAAATCTTTGTCTCAGGATCTGCTTCTAGGGGAACACAAACCGGACACTAAAGGATGGATAAAAATGGTAGTTATTTAAAAAGAGGCTTTCTGTAAGTAGTGTGCTTCCAAGGTGCATGTAAGAGTTTATTCCCAGGTCATTACCTTCCTTTACAGAAATGCTATGGGATAGATGAAGCTAGAAGTGCTACCAACTACACGCCAATCAGAAATGAAGATAGAGCATCTCTAAAATGGCCATGGGGGTTAATAGGAGCATTGATTCGATTTACTAAATTTCAGCATACTCACGACTTTCCTCTGTTATGGGAAATGAAATATACGTGTAGTGATAACATATATGCAGCATCCTTTGAGACTCATTTCCATGCAGTCATCCTGGAAAAACACACCAACTGGGGACAAGGGTCTTTTCAGAGCAGACAATGCTGTTGCTTGGTGGTGCCCACCCCTGGATCATCTGGTTTCTCTCCAGCAGAACTGGTCCTGAGGCTGCCCCGGCGCTGAGGAATGGGGGGATGGGAGCAGAGACAGCATAACTTGGAGGGTAACTGAATAGGAAGCAGCTTACAGCATGTGGGCTCAATTTTCCTCAAAAAGCTCATAATATAACTGTCTAAAATGGCACTATGAACCCAAATTATAAGATAGTTATGTTCAGTCCCAAATTCAACACAATAAAGGTTATTTGCTCTCATGCCCTAGCAACCATCTCATAGAGGGGGAGAAAAATACCATACAAAAACAAAATATAACCTCACAAAGCAGTAATAAAACCAGCACACAACTATTCATTTCAAGTCTGTTTTGAAAAGCCTTCGATAATACCAGTAATTCCCCATAAAGCTTCTATTCTCTTGCCACAATTCCCTTCTGGAGATAGAAAAAGGTTTTCCTGTTCTACAGCCATTCCTTTTAAGGGAGATAAAGTCCACTTTATTTCCCTATTTTAAATGTTCGTCATTCTTAAAAAAAAAAAAATCCCTGATCACCTGTATCCAGCTAAGCCTAGTTTACAGGCAAGGCGTAGCAGTAATACCATTGTGAATCCTCCGTGTTTTGCTCACCAAGATTCATTTAATGGTCTTAACAAGGTGCTTAAACGTCTCACAAGAGCCTTGTCCATAAATGCTGAAACATTCTGATAGAAAGCAGAAAATTCAACCAATGATCCCCCTATTTCCAAACATTCTGATGCTTCATAGCATGCAGGCTGGCCTTTTGTCCTTTTAGGTCCTGGGTGACACCACTGAGGCCGAGCAGTTCCCCGGGCACCATTGGCAGGCCTACCTACCACAGAGGCTTGGAGGAAGGGTCTTGGGACCTCTGGTTGCAAGAACAGCAATCTACTTAGACAAGCTCAGTAAGAGGGGGTGGTTATAAGAATGTCATGGTCTCCAAGGAAAAGCTGAGCAATCAGGAACCAGCAGCAGCTGCTGTGGTAGAGTCATGTGGTAGACAAAGGGCAGGCGGAGCTGAGTGCAGGGACAGAAGCATCCAGGAGGGATGGGCATGGGGCAAAGAGCAGTCTCTTTAATATAAATCTGTTGCCAATGAGTAGATTCTGACTCATGGAAACCTCATGTGTTACAGGGTAGAACTTCTCCATAGGGTTTTCTTGGCTATAATCTTTACAGAAGCAGATTACCAGGTCTTTCTTCTGTGGTGTCTCTGGATGGACTCAAAGTGCCAACCTTTAGGTTAGTAGTTGAGCGCAAACCATTTGCACCACCTAGGTACCCTCTCTTTAATATAGGGGGGCAAAAAGGAAAATAGAGGAATAGAGGGTAGGGAAAGAAGTAAAATAGTAGGAACAAAAGAGAAAAGAGAGACATGCATTAAGTTGAGGAATGATAAAATATCATCAACAAATGCTTTCAGCCAGCAGTCAGCAACTCACTGGTGATAAAGACTGGCTATCCCTGATGCAGAATCAGCCTCTGTCATATGGAGACGTTGCAAATACAAAATCCTTCTAGTTTACCCAAAATGGTCATTCAGATTTTCATGGAATTATGGATTGTTTTTAAGTAGATAAAGTTGTATTAATTGAAATACAACAAATGTGTATGATCTTGATGAAGTCATGTACTTTTTATACTGAAATTTTAAAGCTTAAATAACTTGTCTTACATGTATAATAGAAACAATCTGTCGTGGTATTTTGGGCAATTTGATGTTTCTTGCTGCAGCTGATGTGGACTTCTGTTGGGTTTACCAGGTTTATCTTCACATATATGGTGGCCATTCTTTGTCCCAAAACATATGCCCTAAACTTTAGTAAATCAGTTCTTAAATTCCACTTCAGTTTCCATCAGAAATGTTTCCTGAATACCTATGGTGTTAAAGTGCTAAGCACTCCTGTGGATACTGAGTTGAATGAGATATAGCTCTATCTTTATGGAGTTTATAATTTTAACATGGAGGGGTGGGAGGAAGGAGAATTAGTTAGACACATACACAGGAAAGACTATTATCTGTGTCACATACACAAGAAAGACCATTATCTGTGTCAATGCGGGCTGTTTTTTAAACCTCTCCCAGCTCTCTGATGGGACCCTTTCACTATCCTCTCTCTTCTTATGTTGTCGTTGTTAGCTGCCGTCAAGTTGTTTCTGATTCATGGTGACCCCATGTACAACAGAACAAAACGTTACCCACCCAGTCCTGTGCCATCTTCACTGTCATGGGTATGCTCGAGCGCATTGTTGCGGCCATGATGTATTTTGAGTGCCTTCCAACTTCGGGGGCTCATCTTCTAGCACTATATCAGACAATGTTTGGTTGTGATCCATAGGGTTTTCATTTGCTAATTTTTTAAAGTAGATCACCAGCCCCTTCTTCCTAGTCTGTCTTAATCTGGAAGCGCTATTGAAATCTGTTCACCATGGGTGACCCTGCTGGTATTTGAAATACTGGTGGCATAGCTTCCAGCATCATAGCAACACATAAGCGACCACAGTACGACAAACTCTTTCTATCAAAATCGTATCCATCCTTTCAACAATCATATCCATAAAGTCTCGACAGATCATTCCATTGCATGTGATCTCTTTTGAACTTCTCCAGCTTTTGTTTATTCCAGTATGATGGAAGTTATTGTTGGAGGCTAAGTGGTGCCTTTAAGACACCCTGAGTAAACTGGTCCAGTGAAAATTGCTTAGGGAGACCATGAACACTGGAAAAATTTACTGCTGGGAAAATTTGCCTGGAGGTTCGGGTATGATAGTTCCTGCCCCCATCCCCTCTGCCCTGATTCCAATGGTGGTAGGGACCAGATGCCCAGGATTTTGCAGTCTGCCTGTTGCCAGCACCAGTGCTTGCCTCTTACCCAAGGGCCCCCACCAGACACCTCTGGCCAGCAGCCCAAGTGCCATGGGGAAAGTAATAAGCTCTTTACTGCTTTGGGACTACAGCCTTCAGTATAGACCCTGGCCAAAAGCATCTGATTCTTATCAGTGGCTGGAGGACAGGTTTTACTGGAGCTCCTATCCCCAAACTTGAAAAGCGAGTTCATCTACCCTTTACTGCACACACTGGAGTTCCATCCTATTCTTGAGAAAAGGTCAAGCACTCTGCCTCCATAGTGACAGTAAGATCACAGTGTGGGCTTGGCCTGGGCTGCTGGTCATTAGAGCCACAGCGACCCAACTGTCCTGGTTTGCCTGCTAAAAGCAGGAAAGTCCCGAACAAACTGAGATGAGTTGGTCACCCTAACTAGAACTGATCCTGACCTCTTAGACCAGCTCCCTGGCATTCATGAGACCTACAGCTTAGCAAAAAAATCCATGAGAGGGTCAAAGAAGGAGCTGGATCTGGAACAACCCAGACTGTAGCTGTCCTTCGCCTTATTCAGAACTCCTGCTGTGTCCAGAACTTCCGTGTGTACATAGGATAGTCTTTGTTCCCCTAGACTTGGATGGCAAAGGAGCAAAGAGGAATAGGAGTTTTCATCATCACCATGTACCTAGACTACATTCTAAGTCTTATCAAAATGGGATACTGATAGATATTTATAGACTGAGAGATCTGACTGGTACAGAGTTGGACCAAGGGCCAGAACAGTCAAACCTTCCCCCATCATCTGCTCCTTCCTCAAGGTCGTTAGGAGATTGATATGCACTGAGGGCAAAGTGAGGCAAAATGACAGTTATTCTAGCTAGTGCTTTGAACCCAAATCCTATTGACAAACTCCATCAAACTGGCCTGGGTCACTTAGAGAGCTCCCTCTGCCTGAAGGAGAACTAAAGTCGAAGCCCAAATCTCAGGGCAGACCACTAGATCACTCGAATGTGAGGAAAAGCCAAGCCAGGGAAAGCCACCAGGGAGCAGAGCCAAAGAAAAAGAAAGGGGTACAAGAGCAAGAGAAAGTTTGCCCAGATGTCCAAAGTCAGGCTGGGCTCCTAGCCAGGGCCTGAGGGGTAGCCATTGGGCCTGATACCACTGACCCTTCCTCACCCCTCAGCCCTCTGGAAGCAATGATATCCAAAAAGAGGCAATGGCTAGATCTCCAGGCCATTCTCTGTTTTTCTGGAATCCTTAAAGGCACAGTATCCAAGACAGATCAGGCATGTGCTCTGGGACCTTGAACTACTTTCGAAGTTCTATCTCTATGTAGCATGGCCCAGTAAAGTGTCCTGATTTTGACCAGTTCATTGAGCATGCCTCCTTTCGGGAGATGTGAGCTTCCCCTGACTTGGAAGTCAATACTGTATAAGTCTTCACAGGTCTGGTGGTCAAGAGGCCTGCGTTTTAGTCTCTTGAAGATCTTCTGTGACTGACTGGAGGCAAAACACTTATTTCTCAGCTTCCTCACCTGTAACATTAGACTAATCTTTCGGGACTAAGTTTCTTTCAGATTCGTAATTCGTATTCTCTCTCTCTCTCTCTCACACACACACTTATTCTGCTGTATTTCTAGATTTTAAGTCCCAGTGTCATGCTGAGCCATACTGGAAAAATTACACTGTTGGCAAAAGGAAAAAATCAGTAATACTAATCCTCTCTTGATTTAAAAGTTTGATATTTCATTCATCAAGGGTTTTTTTACATTCCTTTTGAGTTTTAAAAAGTATTACATTGAAATATTAATCTTGATTACTGAGTTTTTTGGCACCCCTTTAAATTTTTCTCCGGAATCAGGTGCTTCATCTGCTCACCTTGCTACCAGCCCTATTAAACTCTTCTCTAGGTTAAATCTAAGGAGCCCTGGTGGCTGCTAACCAAAAGGTTGGCAGTTCAAACCCATCCAGTGGTTCTGTGGGAGACAAGACCTGGAGATCTACTACTGTAAGGATTACAGCCTGGAAAACAGCATGGGGCAGTTCTGCTCTGTCACATGGGGTCGCTGTGAGTGGAAGTCAACTCAATGGCACTTAACAACAGCAACAACGATGGGCCTAATCCAGGAGAGTCGCCTGAAGAGGGAGGAAGGGAAAGCCACAGACAGGCAGCAAGAAGAGGCTCAGTGTTACCCACTTAACAAAACTCCCTAGAACCAGTCATAACGGTTATTTCATTATTAGTAACTGGCCCGTCATTTCTAGTTGTTTCTAATGTGTTCGTCTTGTTTACCCCAAATTAAAAACTCTTTGAGTATGGGACTCTCAGGTCTGTTTTGGTTTTTGTTTTTTTTTTTAACCCCCTCCTCCACACATCAAGTGTCCAGCACAGAGTTCAGTGCTGAATCATGAGAATGAATGACAGGACACATACTGAATCCTAGATTTCACACTCACCCTCTTTCGACCTCCAGAGGACAATTATTTCTCATTTATATTTTTTTTTTTTTGTAAGTTCAGACAGGGAAAATACAAGCATCTGGAAAACTGGAAAAGTGAAACAGTTGTTTTTGGCACAATGTATCTGGACAATGAAAAAGAAATTTGGGTTACATTCCTTGCTTTTTCCTCCCAGAGTCGAGAAGAGCAGAGAGAGGTGGGACTTAGCAAAACAAGCCTCATGGGGACCCAGCGAGTGCAGAGCCGCCTCATTCCGAGGAAGGTCACCAGCTGGACTCACCCCCTGCTTTGACCTAACAAGCCAGAGGCCACTGGCTACCTGCTGCCCTGAAGGAGAATATGTTCAAACCTGGGTCACGTAGAGGGGGCTGGGCTAGGGCTAGGGGGCAAAGGAAGTAGGATTTAAATGTTATCCATGAAAAGTCTTCAATAGAGGACGTTTTAAAGGAATTTTATTGCTTTCAAATAGATGGATTCATAAAGACTAATTGCTGTAAAAACGGACTCATGCTAATGCCCCGGCAAGCCTTTATCAAGTAAATAAGCAAAAATTGAGGTTCGGATGCTGTCAGGACACAAGGCACCAGCACTAGACTAGAGTCTCCCCTTCTTTGGCCACTAAATGGCTGTGTGCCCTTGAGCAAATCACTTACCCTCTCTATGCTTCCTTTTCTTCACCTGTAAAAGACAGTGGTGGGCTAGATGGCCCCATGCTCCCTTCTACCTCTGACATTTATATAAATCAGTTGCCATCCAGTTGATTCTGACTCATGCAGACCCCATGTGTGTCAGAGTAGACCTGAACTCCATAGGGGTTTCAGTGGCTGATTTTTCTGGAGTAGATCACCAGGCCTTTCTTCAGAGGTGCCTATGGATGGACTCGAACTCTAAGAGGGAAGCACTTAAAGGGCTGGGGAAAGTTTGTTAAACATTCCCTCCTGGTATCTTTCTGCTCTGTTGGTCTCTTTTCATAGAGAGTGTTAAGTTCTTAATTAGTAAGTTTCAGAATAAGGAGCCCTGGTGGCACAAATGGTTAAGTGCTCAGCTGCTAACCTAAAGGATAGCTGTTTGAACCCACCCAGCAACTCCAGAGGAGAAAGGCCTGGCGATCTGCTCCTGTAAAGATTACAGCCAAGGAAACCATACAGGACAGTTCTCCTCTGTCCTATAGGGTCACTATGAGTTGAAATTGACTCGATGGCACACAACAACAACGTGTTTCAGAACATGAAGAAATACAAAGCTTTACTGTATATCTGGGAAGAATGAAGGTTTACCTTTTAAAGCAGAGAAATGAGAGCTTGCTTAAGAGTCTAACTGAAGCAATTCACACCCCCACAAAAATGAAATGGAAGCATGAAACATCCTGAAAATCTGGGACTCTGTGCAAAGAACAAGTACTGTGTTGGTATATTTAAAAGGATTTTCATTCCATTTGCAACACCTTTGTGCTTCTTTTATGGATTTCTCCATCTCTTTCCAGCTCTGCAAGAGCTATTTTAAGACTCTGTTTTCCTTCTATATGGTAATACTGCTCAGACAGGCAATTTAGTTGTCATCATACTTTTTTTAATCTTTCAAGACCTTTTGTTATGGTGAAATAATTTTAGGCACACCAAGCACAAATCCATTAAATACTTTCTTATTTCACTAATGAACTATTGTGGGTGGTGAAAATTAATTTCATTCCACCCATGATACTCACATATCTTTTAATTTTTTAGCATTGAGAAATGAAGGTTGCAAATAACTGATGTCAAATGGGAGTCTCATCTTAAAATGTTGAGTCTATTGTTTCATTTATGCCAATATATATCAGAAGAAAGTCTAGGAAACTACTTTGCAAAATGAAAATGGTTCAACAGGTCCACTCTTGGGGTTGACATTGCAAAGATTTTTAGAGGCTAGATAAGCTCAGGAATTGGAAAACCTGCTGCCGTCAAGTCGATTCCGACTCATAGAAACCCTATAGGACAGAGTAGAGCTGCCCCATATGATTTCCAAGGAGTGGCTGGTGGATTCACACTGTGACTTTTTGGTTAGCAGCTGTGTTGGTTAAGACCGTGTGTCAACTTGGCTGGGTCATGATTCTCAGTGTTTATATGTGATCACTCCCATGATTGAATTTGCTGTGTGTAGCCAATCAGATGAAAGGGAGTTTCCTTGGGGGTGAGGCCTGCATCTGAATATAAGCAGATGTTCTGGCTTTTTTTGCTCTCTCTGGATCCTGCAACTGCCTTCTGTCATCTCACCTACGGTTCTTGGGACTTGAGTGTCAGCTTATCTGCTGAGCTTGGGATTCATTGATCTTCATAGCCTGTGAGCGGGAGCCCGGCTCTCCGACCTGCTGATCTTGGGCTCGCCAGCTTCTGCTGCTGTGTGAATTGAGAGAGGCCTCTACCCTGATCCACAGTCTTGGGATGTTCTAGCCTCTACGATCACTTGAGCTGTTTCCTTGATATAAATCCCTCTCTCTCTATATATATTTATATGCTTTACTGGTTTTGCTTCTCTAGAGAACCCAGCCTAAGACAGCAGCCAAACTCTAACCATTGGAAAGACCTTGCAATAATAGATTGGAAGAGAATTTTCTGAGTGGATGTGTTTAAGATCATCCTGATAGGCAGATTAGATGTTAGCACGCTTGTTTAAAGCATGGTACTGATGTTGCCAAGAGGGCAGTGGTCATTCAGTGATAGAATTCTCTCCTTCCAGGCAGGAGACCCAGGTTTAATTCCTAGCCAATGCACCTCATGCACAGCCACTACCTGTCTGTCAGTGGAAGTTTGTGTGTTGCTGTGATGCTGATTGAGGCTTCCAGACTTAAGATGGACTAGGAAGAAAGGCCTGGCTATCTACTTCTGAAAATCAGCCAGTGAAAACCTTATGGACAACAACAGTCTGATCTGCAACAGATCTTGGGGATGGCACAGGGCTGGACAAGCATTTTGTTCCATTGTGCATGGGATGGCCAAGTTGGGGGCATGGAGACTCCATGGCAGCCAACAACTGATGATGCCAAGGTCCTGGATTTAATCACCATACACCTCGGATGGGCCCCTGGTGGCACAGTGGTTAAAGAGTTTGGCTGTTAAACGAAAAGGTCAGCAGTTCGAATCCACCAGTCGCTCCTTGGAAACCCTATGGGGCAGTTCTACTCTGTCCTGTAGGGCTGCTATGAGTCGGAATCGACTCGACAGCAACGGGTTTGGTTTTTGTTTTTACACCTCAGACAATGCTGTTCAATTTCAGCAGCTCAGACCATTGCCATAATGCCACTCTGCCATTTTACGTACCCGTATGGGAGTCAGAATCGACACGACAGCAATGGGTTTTTGGGGTTTTATGGGAGGTCACAGTTGAGAAGGGTAGAGGAAGTGGATGGAGTCAGGCAAACACTTCTCCACAGCAGGGAAAGGAACTCGAAGCACAGGCTCTACTAACTGAGGGTCTACTAACACACTTTGACATGCACAGGGCTACAAGTTATAAAAATGGCAGGTCAGACCCAGGCACTCTTGATGGAAGTGCTTTGAAAAGGAAACGAGAGATCAACTCCACCACACTGATGACAGCAATGATCCCACTGGTGAGCAGGGGATCGTATGTGCTTTCAGAATAACAGAACAAAAGCCACAGCTCAAAAGACAGAGTTCCCTTGAGGGAGACAGGCTTAGGATCATGAGGCAAGAAAGGTCAAGGTCCTGTCTCAGGAGATAAATATTTCCAGAACTACCAAGGACCTTGACAAACGCGGAATTGGAATTGACCATCAAATGGTTCCTAACTTACAATCAGTCCCTTCCAGAGCCAACTCTGACTTACTTCAATTAATGTCAGCGCTCTAGGTAGGAGAAGCGGTGTGCTGATTTTTTTAAAGTCAGATTTAATTCCAATTTCTGCCTCGAAATGTGTGCAAACTGCCCCAAAGCATTCCATGAGCCTGGTACTTTAACCTTCTACTCTTTTTTCCTTTGTCTCTTATTCTCTACTCCTTTTTTATTTCCCTTCTTCTTCTTTCTTTCTAACCCCCAAATGGTAGCTAGATGAGTGGACACCATCAGTGATACTAAAAACAGACCAATCCAAAAGAAGCCAGACAAAAATGCCCAGATTCACGGACCGTGGCCCTGAAGTAATTGCTAAGGAGAGTCTGAAGGCGTTTATACTGATCCTGAGTTTAGGGCTTAACAACATAACCAGGAAGCTCAACGATGACTTAAGAATAAATTAAGAAAAGGAGAAGGACAAGGCAGCTGCCTTATTTTTTCAGTCTGTAAAAATAATTATTTCATTGTACTTCAGCACACACATTCACACACACACAACTTGACACTTTTATCTTGTTATACTAAATGGCAGTGAGCCTTGAAAAACTATAGAGAATTATAAATGGAGTCTGCCTTGAAAAAAAAAGCTTTCTCTCCCCAAGTGACAGTAAATTGGATAAATGCTATTTTTAGATGAAATATATCTAACTAATGTCCAGATGTGATTCCACCACATGAAGAGAAAAACAAATCTATCTAAAGCACTGAGCTGTACTTGAAACCTTTTTTTTTTTTTCATTCCGGGCACTAATGATTTATAATGGAGAGACTTAGACACGTGGTGCTGACCGTCAGCCTTTGGAGCGGTTCCTTCGGGAACGACATCTGCACACATGTCTTTAACATGGAGATGATCCTGGGGTTTACATTCCTGATTTAATTGTTGCTAAGTCTCTGGGCTTGCAACTTGTCTGCAGTATATTTCCACGTCAGCATAAAGAAATAAGGCCAGGGGAACAGCGTATCAGAATGTCTGTGCTCAGCCAGCCGGGTCCTCTAGTGGTTATCACCTTGAGAGGTCATTTGTGTATTCCAGTGATGCTGCTTCTGCTCCAGACATTCTTGGAAGTCCTCCTACTCGTTCACTGAAAGGATATTTATTGAGCATTTAATAAATGCATACAATTTTCTAAGCACTCGTTTAGGTGCAGAGCATAAAGGGATGAGCAGAACAAACACAGCCCCCGCCCTCGTGCTTGCTGTCTAGTGGATTTTTTTTTGTGGGGGAGCCCAGTTTACAAATTACAAAAGAAAATCAGTCTTATTACTTTAGGAACACAGATGGTAGTGTCGTGTTTGATTATAGCCTTCATCACCATACGTGACCCTGAATAAAATCTGGCCACTTGAAAAAAGTCGATTTCTGAAATCTCGCTACAGAAGATATTCAAAATAATGTGATTCGGGCTCTAAAAGAAGAGTTAGAGACAAATGATTAGGCAATAAGATCATCGCTGGCATAAAGGCATGGCCTTTCCAAGTGACTATTTCTGCCGCTTATGCTCCCACGAAGGAGTAAGGACATTCCACCCAGGGATAGCAGCCAGGTGGCAGGGAGGAAGAGGGTGGTGCAGGGAGTGGCAGGGAACTAGGTGGGGCAAATTCAGTCCAAGTCCAGGCAGGTGATGAAACCTCTGGGTAGAAAAGGGAGTGGAGGTCTTATGGAGGAGAGAGGTATCAGAAGAGTTGAACCCAGATGGTTGGAGAATAAGATCTTAGCCCAGCTGTGTAAGAGAATCCGCCCAAATATGGATGGGAAAGAACAGGAGCTAGGCCTGTATCCTGGGCACCAAAACCCAGGGAAATAGAAATATCCCAGTTACCCAAAAGCTGTTAGGAGCTAGACAGATGATTTGGCCTCTTCAAGGGGTGGGCAATATAGCATCACAGTGCCATGGAAGTGTCTGGCCCTTCTCCTTGATAGAAGCAGTTGCAACCATTTTAAAACCTTCAAGACTGTAGATGATATACTGTCTGGCTGCCTCCTTCTTTGTCCCAAGAAAAGGATAAGGAAGCCTAAGGATAATTGTGTACTAATTATTGAAGGTCAATAAGGGGTTAAGATGGAACAGTGACTAACAACTTTATTTCACATTCTTTCATAATCATTTTTTGAATAGCCAGTAGCTATCTGAAGATGCATGTATCTGAGAGGATCCACTTGTCCAAATACATATACATATATATACATATAATCATACACATGATTATGCAGTTTAGATTGTTTGGGAGCATTAGAGATGGATTTGCATATAGCCATACAAACTCTCCTCCCCTAAATCCTTCATGAACAGCATACACTGGAGAGAAGTCTAACTGGAAGCTGGAGTGGCCCTTGTAGGCATGAAGGAGAGTTGACCAAACTGATGAGACATCAGGCCTGCAACATGGGTTTCACTCACATCATTCTCTACAACTGAACTGAGTGGAATAGCCAGATTCCATTTCCTCGTCAAGAGCTGCCGAAACAGGACAGTCTTTTAAGCCTTTGTTGTTAGGTGCCGTCGAGTTGATTTTCAAGTCATAGTGACCCCATGTGACAGACTAGAACTGTGCCATAAGGGTTTCTAGGCTGTAAGTTTTAGGGGAGGAGATGGCCAGGTCTGTTTCCTGCGGAGCTGCTGGGTGAGTTTGAGCTGCCAATCTTTTAGTTAGCAGGTCAGAAACGTACTTCCTTGGTGCTCTTTGGCACCTTGGGCAAAGCTGCTCCCCTGTGGGGACTCTCATGGAGTTTCCTCTTGCTCTCCACTCCAGAGCCCTACTTTAGAACAGTGGTTTTCAAACCTGGGGTTCCACAGAATCCTGAGGGTACTTAGGGGTCATAGGATGGCCTGGTAGGTGGGACCTAGGCGTCCCCACCTTAGCACATAATTTATTTTATTTTTAAAATCAGTTTTCTGTACTGGTCTGCATATAAGATTTTGCTTGATAAAACAAAAAATGTTAGAGGAGGCTCAATTATATTTATTTTTTTAAAAAAAAGGCTTGAAATCACTGTTCTAGACCAAAGGTCAGCTGTCATTTTAGCCATATGTGGGATGAACAGGGTTAGACAATGGGGTAAGCAAATTCCTTCCATGGCCTGTTAAGCCCAAGGCATAGAAAGAAAGAAGGAAAATTGTGAAATCAAAAGCCAAACCCATTGCTGTAAAGTCGATTCCGACTCACAGCAATCCTATAGGACAGGGTAGAACTGCCCCATAGGGTTTCCAAGGAGCGGCTGGTGGTTTTGAACGGCCGACCTTTTGATGAGCAGCCGAACTCTTAGAAAAAGGGAAAAAGAAAAAGAAGGAAGGCTACAGAAAGAAAAAGATCAACTGCTGCAGTAGTGGTTTGGGGGCCTTTCCCCCCGGCAAATACACACATACACACGCACCTAATACTTTGCAAACAGTGTAAGGGGTGTCTGTGGACTTTGAAAGGTTCCTGGGTGGCACAGTTTGCTCTCGGCTACTAACCGAAAGGTTGGTGGTTTGAACCACCCAGCAGTGCGGAGGAAAAAAGGCCTGACGATCTGCTTCCGTAAAGATTACAGCCAAGAAAACCCTATGGAACTGTTTTACTCTGCAACCACATGGGGTCACCATGAGTCAGAACAGACTTTATTGGTTGGTTTTTTGGTGGACTTTGCTAACCCTTGTCAATGGACCCAGGTTGAAACCTCCATGGGAAGACGTCAGTCTGCAGCAACTACCTCAGGTGACCCATTCAGTGACATAGGGTACCTGTTGTGAAGGCAGAAATCTGGATTCTTGGTTTTTTCTTTGATGCTGCTCTGATCATTTTATCTCCTCCTCCTCCTCAAGATGTTGTTATGTATGAGCCATAATGAACCACAATGAGACAAACCCAACGTTCTGAACATGGGCTTTCAAATATGTTACTTAGGATTCTCATCTGATTTAATAGCCTTTATCAGTTACTCTCCAATTAATACCTTTAGCTCTGTAATCAGAAGAAATAATGTAATTGTCAGTTGCAGGTGAAGACCACCACTTGCCGAACGTGTTTCAACAGTTGTCATGTTGTTGGACGCACAAAACGATTGAGGCTTTTCCTGGAGACATCCAAAATCATTTGGCTATTTTTCTCTTCCTAACCCTGAGCAAAGGCAATAACTTCTTGGTGGTGTCATCAGGCCTCCAACACCCCCATAGGTCTTGATTACTGTTAACACTGAAACTTTTAGTCCACTTTCTATTTAGAACCTTAACCTGAAAACCAAACCCAACTCGTTGCCATCAAGTAGATTCTGACTCATAGAAACCCTTTAGGACAGAGTAGAACTGCCCCATAGGATTTCCATCTTTATGGAAGCAGACTGCCACATCTTCCTTCTGTGGAGTGGGTTTGAACCACGGACCTTTCGGTTAGCAGCCAAGCGCTTCACCACTGTGCCACCAGGGCTCCTTCTTTAGAACCTTAAAGCCAGCTAAATTGACCAAGTCTCATAACCCTCTCATGCTTGATCATTTTCAAAACAATCATTGTCTTTCTGGCTATTCATCCTCTGTTGCACTAACAAACCAAAAGCCAAAACCAAACTCACTGCCGTCAAGGCTGCTCTGACTCGTGGCAACTCTATGTTGTTACAGAGTAGAACTGACTTCCATAGGGTTTTCTTGGCTGTGATCTTTACGGAAGCAGAAATCAAGTCAGTCAGTTCCAACTCATAGCGACCCTATAGGACAGAGTAGAACGGCCCCGTAGGGTTTCCAAGGAGAGGCTGGTGGATTCGACCTGCCAACCTTTTGATAAGCAGCCAAGCTCTTAACCACTGCATCACCAGGGCTCTAACAAAGTAGGGTTTAATTCCAGCACAGACTTTTCCCTCTGAGCTTCAGCCTCACATACCCAGTGACTTATTGAACTTCAGCACTTATATGGCCCAAGGACACCTTACATACTTCCTCATCAGTATTTACATTTTATGGTGCAAAGAACTTAGCTTACAAGGTGTGTGTGCACATATGATTAGAAGGAAATACATCAAAATATAATTTCAGTGTTAACTTTAGGACTATGGGTGATTTAAATTGTCTTAGTGTCCCAAATTTTCTACAATGATTATGCATTCTATCTGAAGAAAGGAAAAGAATATAAGTCATCCTAAGGATAAGTTTCTAAAGGTTGAAAAGCTTTTAAAACTCAATGGCCTGAAGCTGTGGTCACTGGGGGAGGATCTGGTGTTTCCATGAATCATATCATGCTGCTTGTCTATTTACTGGAAATCCCAGGACTGCATTAACTTGGAAACAGAAGGGGAAGCATAAAATGCTGTATCACTTCATCAAAAACTTTGTGATGTCTAAGGATCAGGCCTTCAGTTAAACTGCCCAGAGCTTCACACAAATATGCTTGATGTTGGTCAGTGTCTCACACACACACACACACACACATACACACACACACACACACAATGTATTTCTTGCAAAATAAAAATATTTTGCCAAGAACACTAGGGAAAAAAAATCTAAGCAAAACTGACCCTGCCCAGTGAATTAAAGGGGCCCTGGTGGCGCAGTGATTAAGAGCTCAGCTGCTATCCAAAATGTCGGCAGTTTGAATCCACCAGCCGCTCCTTGGAAACCCTATGGGCAGTTCTACTCTGTCCTTTATGGTTGCTGTGAGTCAGAATCGACTCGATGGCAACAGGTTTAATGAATTAAAACATTAACCAGTGCATAATATTTCTTCTAAACCCCTTTTTTCAGAAAACTAAGTTAACATTTCACATTTTGAAAACTCAGATTTCTAATTCTATTTGGTCTTTGCGAGGGCTGAACTAAAGAGTAGTTTGCTCTAGGACAGTGGTTCTTGAAGTGTGGTCTATGGGTCCTGGAGATTCTCAAGACCCTTTCAAAGGGGTCTGCAAATTAAAGCTATTTTTACAACAATAACCTACTAAACCCACTGCCGTTGAGTGGATCCCGACTCACAGCGACCCTATAGGATACAGTAGAACTGCTCCACAGGGTTTCCAAAGCTACAATCGTTATGGAAGCAGACTGCCACATCTTTATCCTGAGGAGCAAATGGTGGGTTCAAACAGCGCCAACCTTTTGTTAGCGAACGAACACTTTAACCACTGTGCCACCAGGGCTCCTGTTACAATAATACTAATGTTATTTACCTTTTCACTGTGTTGAAATTTGCACCGATGTTAAAAAAACAATGGTGGGTGTCTTAGGCTAGGTTCTCTAGAGAAGCAAAACTAGTAAAGCGTATAAATATATAGGGAGAGATTTATATTAAGGAAATGGCTCACGTGATTGTAGAGGCTGGAACATCCCAAGTCCCTGGATGAGGATAGAGGCTTCTCTCGATTCACGTAGCCACAGGGGCTGGCGAATCCAAGATTGGCAGGTCAGAGAGCAGGGCTCCCACTCACAGGCTGTGAAGATCGATGAATCCCAAGATCGGCAGATAAGCTGATAGCTCAAGTCCCAAGAACTGGAGGTCAGACAAACAGGAGGCAGCCGCAGGATCCAGAGCAAGCAAAAAGCCAGAATGTTTGCTTATATTGGATGCAGGCCACACCCCCAAGGAAACTGATTGGCTACTCACAGCAGATTCCATCATGGGAGTGATCACATATATACACAGAATCATGGCCCAGCCAAGCTGACACACAATCTTAACCATCACAGTGGGTAAAACTGCTGATGCCTTACATGAATCAGCGCAGCAGCACTGAACTATTGTCATTGTTGTTAGTGGCCATCAAATCCGAATCATAGCAACCCATGTGTGTACTAGTGTGAAAAGTCCATTGAAAGGGTTTCAGATTCCATGTTGCAATCAGCCTTTAAAAAACTACCACTTATTGAGCTTTGGTGTGGGATCAAAAAGAATATTCTTAATTATCTGAAAAGGCTGTTAAAATACTCCTTCCTTTCTTTTCCAACTACATATCTGTGTAGGGCCAGATTTTCTTCATATACTTCAACCAAAGCAACATATAGCAACAAAATGAATGCAGAAGCAGATTTGAGAATCCAGCTGTCTCTATACAGTCAGACAAATATCTAAAACAACCCCTCTCTTTTCATTAAGCTTTTGTTTTAGAAAATAGAGTTATTTTCTTTCTAAAAAGTTACATTAACATACAAAGGGTTTATTAATGTTATTTTTAAAGATTTCTCTTTGTTTTTATAATTGATTGTGGTGAAATACATATAACCAAAAAATTGCCATTTTAACCATTTTTAAGTGTAAAATTCAGCGACATTAATTACATTCACCATATGGTGCTACCATCACCACTGTCCATTTCCAGAAGTTGTACATCACCCGAAACAGAAATTCAGTTCTAAGCAATAACTCCCATGCCCTCTTCTCCCTGGCCCGTAGTAACCACTAATAACCTTTTTTCTCTATACATTTGCCTATTCTAGATATTTCATGTAAGGTAGAATATACAATACGTGTCCTTTTGTGTCTAACTTATTTCACTGAGCATGTTTTCAAGGTTCATCCATGTTGCAGTATGCATCAGAATTTCGCTTCTCTTCATGGCTGAATAATGTTCCATTGTACCGCTATACTATGCTTTGTTGATGAACAGTTGGGTTGTGTTCACCTTTTGACTATTACGAATAATACTGCAGTGAGCATTGATGTAAATGTTATTTTTTAATGAACTAATAAATATTTTTAAAAAGATGTCAGTTCTAATTTCTTGTACAGTAAATACTGATAGATATAATCCACACAAACAAAGTTCTCTGGGGTCTTCAAAAAATTTTAAGAGTTTACAGGGTTCCTGAGACCAAAAAGTTTGAGAACTGCTGCCCTAGGCCTATGTGGTCTGGTTAAACTTTAATTTTTAGGCTATTTTCTGGACCATTTAACAAGTGATATACTGATAGCAACTACATCTAATGGTTACACAGAAGCTGCCAATATTCAGAAAGTGGCCATCAGGGCTGTCCAGGCACATGTGAAAAATATGTACACTAAGCACATCTTTTTTCAAGCGTGAATTTGGAATTTGTTCAATTTTCATTCTTCCCTTATCTTCCTTTAAAATGAAACATTTCAAAGGATATAATAAAACATCGAGGTAAATAAAAAAACAGTGCAAGTCAAATTTATGGTGTGGCAACATAAGGCTTGCTATTACAGCTTTTAATGGCAGATAGTTTACAATAAACATTGGGCTTCGCCTGGTAGAAAATAGTCACAGACAGGAGGTAATTATGGTACTTGTCCATCTCCAAGCATCGGAAACTCTGGAGTCCCTCCAGCTGAATCGAGCAGTTCTGCCAACTGTCACTCATTTGGACCAACGCTTTTTTTGTTGTTTTAATTAAACTGGAAAAAAGGAACATAAGAGAAACCTCCCTCGGAAAGTGCTAAAATTCCGTGGATAGATAAATCCGTGACCCATCCTTTTACATTGTCTTTATTAGTCTTGAGTAAATCACATAGACTCTCATAAATAGAGTCACCAAGGAGAATGGAATGTATACTGTGCTAGGAAGGGCCTGTTGCCAGCAAATGTGAACATTGTGATAAAGATTCTATAAAGGGTAAGAGAAACGCAGCTAGATCCCCTTACAGATAATAAGAATATAAATGGCCCTTTTAATGACCTTTGCATCATCACATATGAAATAATAAATACACCCAAACAGAGATAAAAAGAGGAAGAGCAAAATTATGCAAAATTTCTGTCGTTAAGATATGTGGGCAGCATAGCTCAAAATAGAAACCCAGCAGCTTTCCAAAGACTTGAGGGTTTTAGATAAAGAAAATATAATCGCTCTAATTTTTGTTTAATCCTGTTCCCTCCAGTTCTTGTCAGAAACTGTTACCCACCTCTGGTTATTTGGGGACAGTGGAGCTGTTCACAGAAATATACCTGAGACAGATTCTCGCAAGTGCATATTCTAATTTTAAGTTTTTAACATTTAAAAAGGAACTGTGGCAGAATTCAAGGGTAAGTGTAGGGAGAAATAACCAAGATATAAACGACACGCATATATTTATTAATCTCTACTATTCTTCACAAATGGAGCCCTGGTGGTTAAGAGCTCGGCGGCTAACCTGAAGTTCAACAGTTCGAATCCACCAGCCACTTCAAAGGAGAAAGCTGTGGGAAAGATTACCGCCTTGGAAACCCTGTGGGACAGTTCTACTTTGTCCTATAGGATAGCTGTAAGTCGGAATCGGCTCAAAGGCAATGGGTTTTTTGTTGTTGTTGTTTTGTTTTGTTTTTTGGTTTTCAGGCCAATTGACTCTGATTCTCTGAGGTGGGGGCCCAGGAATCGGTATTTTCCTGAAGTTCTCCTAGGAGATTCTGATGCACACAAAGGGAGAAAAGCCCCAATTCCGCAGGATCTCCAAGGCTCCTTCCCATTCTCCACTTCTGCCTTCTCAGCGGCTTGAGAGCTGGTGTCAGGAGAATAGCCATTTGCCCTGTTTATTTCTCCTTTGTCAGATTGCCAGCAGAGAATAGTTATTTCATATTAAAAAATATATATATATGGAGGTGTGGCTGTATCTTTTCATTTCCATAGTAAGTCATAGTAAGAGAGGCCCGGATCAGAACTCCCAAATTCTAATACCGGTTCCCTTAAATTCACTCTCCACACCATATCGAGGCATCACAAATCCAAGGCCCACTGATTCCCACATTGTAAGTATTTTTATCTGAGAAGGTATTTAAATTGTTGCCATTTAAAAGATACCAAGAGCTGCTTAGTATAAGGTAGCTACCAGCCATATGCTGCTATTGAGTACCTGAAATGTGACTAGTGAGATGTGCTGGAAGTAAAAAATACGTATCAGACTTTGGATATTTAGTACCAAAAAAAAAGCAGAATATCTCTTTAATGATTTTTATATTGATTACATGTTGAAATGATGATGTTTTAATATACCGAAAAACCAAACCTGTTGCTGTCGAGTCAATTTTGACTCATAGTGACCCTACAGGACAGAGTAGAACTGCCCCATAGGGTTTCCAAGGAGCACCTCATGGATTCGAACTGCCAACCTTTTGATTGGGAGCTGTAGCTCTTAACCACTATGCCACCAGGGTTTCCATGTTTTAATATAGTGGGCTAAAAGATATATTGTTAAAATTAATTTCACCTGTTCCTTTTTGCGTTTTTAAATGTGATAACTAAAAAAAATTACAGTTACCTAAGTGATCCACATACATCTATTGGACAGCGCTAAGAGGTGTCCACTTTCTAAGCCTTTAATTGAAGTTTATAGTGTTTAAAAAAAAAGACAGCTACTCATAATAAACTAAGTTGGGGGTTTGAAAAACATTCAATTACTGGCCTTTACTGCATGGCCTCCTACTAGGAGACTATTCTTAATAGGACTGACTGAAACTACACAATCTTACCTGGGTAGGGAACACTCAAACCAAAAGCAATACTTTAGCCCAGTAGGACACTCTTGTATCCCCAAATGTAGCTCTTGGGAGAATTCTAGTGGAACACTGCTAGAGGGAATAATGTGGAGATTACCGGTCATTTTTCCCTTCTTAACCTAACAATAAAAAAAGTTACCTTCGAGTCGATTCTGACTCATGGTGACGCCACGTGTTCTAGAGCAGAACTGCTCAATAAGGTTTTCAATGACTGATTTTTCAGAAGTAGATTTCTAGGCCGTTCTTCCGAAGCGCCTCTATGTGGAGTCAAACCTCCAACCTTTCAGTTAGCAGCCAAGCAAAGCATTACCCGTTTGCGCCACCCAGGGCACATAACATTAAGTAATTAACATTTCGATATGTAGCTACCTGTTTACAATATCTTCCCCATTCCTGTGCTCACTTACACTGCCAATTCTGTCCTCAAGGAGGAAACATTGATCTAATTTGGTAAACATTGATCTAAATGAGTGAGTGCGTTTAGAGGGGATCACATCTAAACATCCCATTCAGTGGCAACTTTGCTTTTCATCTTTGGTCCCTCAAACGCTTCAGAGTAGTTGTTTCTGCAGCATTGTGTGATTTCCAGCTCAAAGGTCTCAGATTATCGGCCCCGTCCTTGCCTTATCATACGGCCACAATAGAGGGCAGGGGAGGAAAAACACGTAAGACTGAATGGTTGGAAACAGGGCCAGCTTTCAAAGAAAAGAGTAGGCAACTGTCCAGCATGTGTGACTTCAAGGGTGCCAGGAAGACTCTAGCACACTGAGAAAACTGTTCTCCTTAGCTGGCTGAGGACTGTAACTCCACAGTTAGAGCTGAAGCTCTTTTACTTAAAGCTTTGAGGCCTTTCAAAGGCACACGCTCCCAGGTGCACCCCATATTAGTCATCTATACCTTAATGTGAATACTTTTCAGATCAAGGCGATTCAATAAGTATTGACTGACTATGTGTGGCTGCCCTAAGCAGATTTTGACAAGACTGTTAGGAGCACCGCCCCCTCCCGACAGTGAAGAAAAGAAACGTGTTGGAGGGCGGAAAAGGGCACAGATGGGAAGGCCAGGAGAGCTGACAGCCGACGTCATCTTGCTCACAGTCTGCCCTGCATCTGGCACTGCTGAGAAATGCCTCCATCTGAAGGGAACTGCCGTACCAGTGGGCACCCCAGAGTGGGCCTCGAGCCATACGTGGAGGCACTTCGCCATGCCTCACCGTGAGAACCTTCCTCTCCCCGTTGCCCCCTCCCAGACCTACACCTACCTCTGCTGTAGAACTTACTACAGTCGTCTTGTTTGCTTTCCTTCCTCCTCCATAAGCACAGAGACTGTGTCTCATTCTTCTGGGAGTCCCCGGAACCTAGCACAGTACTTGGCATCTAGTAAGCGCTTGCTAAGCATTTGATGAATGAGTACATGAATATGCCTTCCTGTCTCACTGGGGTACCTGGAGGGTCTATCATCCTGGGCTAAGGAGGTTGCATACCCCTGCATCAAACTATGTCTTTATTTCCAAACTCTGCACACAACCTTTTGAAACAAACATGATGGGAAGGAGGCGTAGGACAGGTTGGGGCATGAAACATCACCACCCATGTGCACATATCCCTATGTGTATACTGCCAAAATGTGACTCTACCCTTTCCCATGGACCTGTGTTACTGTTTTACCCACAACCTCAGGAGGTTTCCACAAGAAAGACCATTATGATGACTTGTTTTGCTCTAATTTGTATTAAAAGAAATAATGCACACTTATTTATTAAAAGAAATAAATGAAAGCAGAGTGTAGTAGAACCCTTCCCCCACAATCACAGGATATTATACTTTTTAACAAACTGACCTACCGCTGGTTTCCAGCGCTTGTGGTAGGTTGTGAGTAAGTGCCTGGCATTCAGAAAGCTCAAGGTCCCAGCAACAGTTGTGTGGCCTTGGATAAGGCACACAGGGGGACTCTTTGTCCTCTGGTTTCTTCAGTGTATTAAAGGAAGATAATGGTATATTCAATGGGTATGAAACAAGCTTAACATGACTCTACACGGAGCTCTTTGAAATGTATGAAGGGCCCTACAGTGTATAAATTTAACACTTGCCCTAGTGTTCACTCAGAACCGTGTCTGAACATTTGTAAAATCTCTGTAGATGTATACATATATAGGAATATATCTAAAATGGCTTTTAAAAATTTTAAGTAGAACACACTGTAACGATTATAAGGCGTCTGTACAATGTATCTAATGCAAGCCTGCCACGATAAGAGCTATTTGAGAAACGAAATCACATCAATGAAAGAATAGCAATGAGTCAATTGATGAAATATTGCATTAGTGGTGGCCTCTGACCCCGTATGATGCCAACCGCATGCTTTTTCCTCTCTTCGTAATTTAATCATTTTTCAGTTAAATTAATTTCTTAAAATCCACTCAGATAAGTCGCCTGTATTAAAAAAAATAAAGCAACCCCCAGGTGTAGGTGAAATAAAGGACAAACTGCAGTTGCATTGTGAATCTCGAATCTCTACTCTGCTTTATTTTGGAAATGGACAATATCCAGCTTCTTTTTCTATATTTGAGAGGAATTTTCCATAATTTTCTTCCCATGAAAGTGTGATGTCAAAGGCACTCAAACACCCCCAGGCAAAAAGACCTAGTCACAGCAACATAAAACTATGGAAAAGTAGCCATGAGAGGGCACGGTGGTGTGTCTGCGGAACAAGGCAACTGGCTCAGAAGGTGTCTTTGTAAAGGCAGCAACTCTGAGAAGAAGAGTACTAACAAGCCAGCCCCAAACATTCTGTGCTTGGGCTTGCTAGAAGAGCGTATTCCACAGGCATCCAGGAATTTGAGGACGGAGCGTGGTTAAGTCATGTTTTAAGAATGTTCTCTCATTATTATGACTCAGAGGGTGCAGGGAGTCTCAGAAGGGATGTTGCACAGTAATACCTTCTGTTCTGTCTGGTTTTCAAGAACTGCCTTCCACTGTACTGTTGGCCCTATGCTGATGTCATACGCGGTTAACTCCTTCACGTCTTTTTACAGGGCTAGAGCAAGGGCGGGTTATGCTGTTGGAGGAGGAGAGTGTGGAGAGGAGAAGGCTTTCCAGGAGAGGTGAGTGGAACCAGAGAAGGACAAGCATGGAAGGAAAAGAGAGAAACAATTACAAAAGTCTATGAAACCAGCCAAGAAATTTGTTTGGGAAAATAGAAATCCAAGCGCTGTGGTTTGGCAAGTAACTCTGACTCCTGATGAGAAAGGCAGAGAGAAGAGAGGGGAAGTGGGGATGATGAGGGGAGGGGAAAGAAGAGGAAGGAGAAGCATATGCGATTAGGAGAGAAAGAAAAGACGGAAAGAGGGGGAGTAAAAGTAGCAAGACTCGTTGTGTGACAAAAATGCAACAATAAGGGATATTATGACAGAACGCATTGTAATGAGAGGCTGGAAGTTAAAAATCTGGATATACTACCCACATGAGACACTTGGTCACTTCAGTGTCCTGGAACTAGAAGAAACATCTCTGATAATTCATCTTTGATCATCGTATCTCATGCCAATGGACAAGCACAAACCTGAATGATGGTTTCCTTAAAGGCTGGAATAGGGATCACAAGGTCATAACTACTCATTCTGGTGAGGAACCTCATGGGTCTCCACAACAGACTGCAACATATGCTCTGCACCGTATGTCTCTCTCTCTCTGTCACTCACACAGACACACACACACACACACACACACGAGCATGCATACATCCATATGTGTGGGCACATACATGCATATACTCATATACATATGCAAACACACACTTTACAACCATTCCATGGCTTTCCACTACGCTTAGAATAAAATCCAGTCTCAACTCTTGCAACCTCACCAGCCGTATCTCACTCTGGTCTTCCAGCTACACTGGCTTCCTTTCAATTTTTTTAATCCCCCAAGTGCTCTCTCATCTCAAGACAGTCCCGATGTTGTTTCTTCCACCTGGATCGTCCTAAACCCCTTTCCCACCCCCACAGAGCTGGCTCTTCTTCAACCTGTTGGTCTTACCTAGAGAGACCATCTCTGACCACCTGTCTAAATAGGTTCCCACCCTCCCCACTTCCATCCCCAGTATTCTTTGGCACTGTACCCTATTGTGTCCTGTCACTAACTATTATTTCTCAGTGTATATTTATTGATTTGTCTGCTTGTAAATTGTCTCTGACACCAACTAGACACTCAATAAATATTTGTCAATTAAATGAATGCATGAATGGGATGGAATGTTCCAGATTTATGATTTAGAATGCACAGTGTTGAACACTGGTAGCAGTCCTCAATAGCCCACCTTGGCTTTAAGTGTCTCTTCCTCCTCCCTGCTGCTCCAAGCCTAGTTCCCGCCTATGCCTTGAAGCAAATACCCTGATCAGGCCACCTCCTACTTAAAAGGGAGGTAAGCAGCCATCCTGGGTGAGGCAGAGGCAATGAGAAGCCACAAACGATTAGAGAAAGAAATTAGAGTACCAACTAATCTGATGTTCCTTCTGTGTAATCAGAAAGACAGAAAAAGAACCACAAAAGAAAAAGCTCTGAAGAGAAACAACGGCAGATATTGGGAATATTCTATGCCAGGGGTAAATGCTCATCTGGATGGTGCTATCATCCGAGGGATCCCCACTCCGCCCCTGGGAGTGCAGAAGGTGCTTCACAGAGCAACACTTCCATGACTGAAATGACCAGGAAATGGATGATTACAAACGAGAGGTCCTGCCTCCCAAACCAGTGCCCCTGCCCTTCTAACATGCTGCCTTCCCTGTTGTTGCTTTTTCCTCTTCCTCACGTGCTCTGCACTTTTAACAAAACAAGCATCACAGAGTAACAACCACTTCTTGAAGGTCCAGGAGTTGCTAGTGCTTCTGTTCCCCTGCCCTCTTGATGAGAAGGATTTATTTATTTTTGCCTGAGTATCTGTCGAGAAACATGTTTAATACTCATGTGGGAGTCCCGATGCTTCCACAACCAGCTCTGCAACGTGCTGTCATAGCTTTCTGAAGCCTGAGTACTTGCTCAGGGCTTGATGATCCGTCCACAGATTAAACTCTTGGCCAAACATGTATGGCTTGAGTTTATCCAAAGTCCAAACAAATCAGATACTCCTTTTGGACCAAAGTCAAATTTTTCCCTTTGGTAATAATTTTTCAGAAATCCAAAAAGGCAGTATGTTTTATGTTCTCAAGTTCTTATAATCGCATCCAATCTTGTATCCAATACATCAATTGCCATAATGAAGGGCTTTGAAAAGTCTGAAGCTTCCAAAATGGAAAAAGAAATCAAAGCCTGTTTGAACTTTTGAGAACTTTCTCAACAGGACAGGATCCAAAAACGTTAATGAGTTTGCCCCCGTCTTTGTAAAACAGCACAATGGACCAGCTACAATTCCAAATGAGGAAAATTCTAAGGGATACCTCAAAGGATATGATTTTTTAAAATTAATTTTAGGAGGTTTGCCCATCTCTAATAGAGTCTACTTTATTCCACAAGAGAATCAGATCTCAAATATCTGACCTATGAAAGCCCAACTGGCATTACTAAATTTCATAGTAATTTAGATCATGGATGGCTGCAAGCCCCAAACTGGATACACCCTCACACGAAGGGATAAGGTCATAAAATATCACTCTCTAAAATTCAGGATAAAAAAATAATCAATATAAAATTAACCACCATGATATTAGTAACTAAGATTAGCATCTTAAAGAAACAACAAACTTTTAAAGAAGTTTCATAAATTTATTGGCAATGTGTCTTTGGGGCATCCTCAAATCTCAGCAAGGAGAATCAAATCTACGTAATGTAAATAATAGTGATAGCTACCATTTGTTGATAGACCCAACAATGGACTCAAACTTATCAACGATCATGAAGATGGCACAGAGCTGACCAATGTTTTGTTCTGTTATACATAAGGTCACCATAAGTCAGAACCAACTCGACAGCAATTAACAACAACAACTGTTTGTTGAGCAGTTACTATGTGTCAGGGACAATGACAGAAACTCTGCATTCTTTATTTCATTAATTCTCACAGCAACCTGGCGAGGAGACTCTGGCTATTTCTGTTTTAACTATGAGGATCTTGAAATGCAAAGGGATGATGAACATTGTTCACTATCAACAGCAAGTGCCAATGCTGGGATTTTACATCAGATCTTGAGAGTCTAAGGAGCCCTGGCAGCACAGTGGTTAAGAGCTCCAGCTGCTAACCAAAAGGTCAGCTGTTCGATTCCACCAGCAGCTCCTTGGAAATACTATGGGGCGGTTCTACTCTGTCCTAGAGTTGCTATGAGTCACAACTGACTCAATGGCAACAGGTTTGATTTTTTTCTTGACTCTAAACTACACTGTTAATGGCATTAGTGGAAGATAAATTGTCCCATAAAGTTGATCAAAAAGGCAGTTAACTGAAACAAAGTTGTGGAAAAGTCTCCAGAAGCTTTGAGGTGAACAATCTAAATCAGTTATCCAGATTGAAATGTCCCTGGAGGGAGGAAGGTTATTCCTTAAAGCCACCTTATCCTGCTGGAGATATCTCTTAAGAATGTTCAGTTCCCTTTGAGCTAATTCAATGTTCATATGAACAACCTTCTCATCTGTAATTTGATCTCCTCGGGATGCTTTTCCACTGGAAGGAAGTATCTTGTGCACATGATCAGGGCTGGTCAGCCTGCCAGGTTTATTCTCTGGAATAAATAATAACTTGCTCAGGTGAACGACAAATTAGTGAATGACAAATTTGGGAATCAATTCCTAAAAATATCATCTCTGAATTAACTGAAAGGAAGTTTCTGACCCTACAAAACCAAAGACCCAATTCTGGATCTTAAGTGACCTCCATCAGAATATATACGTAGCCTAGGGACTCATCTCGAAACAGTCTACCAAGCTGTCTAGCCGTCTCAATGACATTGATATAAGACCACTTTTAGTGAATGATGTTAAAAGATGGTCACATTGCATATGTATAGTCTGGCTAAATATAGCTCTGGGATCAATGCAGAATATCACAACATCCCACAGCTTACTCAGTAAGCCATTAGCCATTTTAAAAAATGAGTCAGGTGAATCCTGTGCACAAAGAGGTGCTGGAGGGGAACCCATGAGGCTCTAAGGGACTGACATACCCCATGTCCCCTTCTCAGGAAAGCTGCTCCTAGACAGTCTTTCTGTAAACAAACTACCACAGCCCACACAGTGTATATTGAATGAAGGCAACACCACCACTCTGGCCTCAACTGGTGAGAAAGCGAACCCATTAGTTATGGCAAGACCTGAGGCAAAAACAACCATGTTTTTTGATATGAAGGAAGCCATCTCCTACTGAGATGAAGTATGAAGCTCTTTGCCCAGCAGGAGAGTTGCCAACTAGATACTCACAAAGAGATCTAATTAGACTCTGTCTTAGGAAGAGGAAATACTGGGTAAACAAAGAAAGGGTGAGTTGCTACAGCTTAAGTGAGCAGTTGGGCCAGGTCTCTATGAGGCTGCTGGAAATTCTAGTCTTAGAAGCCTTGGAAGCTTAGAATGTGTAGCTACCCCTCTGGAAAGCTTACTATTTGCATTGAATTAAATGTGTCCCCCAAAAGTGTTATTCCTGCAGCTTAATACATCGTCTACTTCTGAAATTTTATAATTGTTCTTCGTACAACTCTTAAATTAAACTAAAGAACTTCTCAGTATATTTGCAAATAACAAATATCTCAATCATTAGAATCTACTATCGTCTTAACTAGCATAGCTTCCAGCATCACAGCAACACACAAGCCCCCACAGTATGACAAACTGACAGACATTTGGGGGCTTTTACTATTAGGCATTTTAAAACTATTCCAGCTTCTATCCATTCACAGTTTCAAAACTACTTCCATATTTTAGGTATCTGTTAGAGCGGTACCCCACTCCTGGTACCAAATTTTGTGTTAGTTATCTAGTGCTGTTAAAACATAAATACTACAAGTGGATGGCTTTAACAAAGAGACATTTATTCTCTCATAGTCTAGAAGGCTACAAGTCCGAATGCAGGGTCCCAGCTCCAGGGGAAGGCTTTCTCTCTCTGTTGGCTCTGGGGGAAAGTCCTTGTTATCAATCTTTCCTGGTTAAGTAGCTTCTCGGCACAGAGACCTGGGATCTAAAGGATGTGCTACTCTCCTGGCTCTTGTTTCTTGGTTGTATGTGATGCTGGAAACTATGCCATCAATACTCAAATACTGGCAGGGTCACCCATGGCAGACAGGTTTCAGCTAAGCTTCCAGACTAAGACAGACTAGGAATAAGGACCTGGCAGTCTACTTTTGAAAAAAATTAGCCAGTGAAAACCTTATGAATAGCACCAGAACATTGTCTAACATAGTCCTGGAAGATAAGTCCCTCAAGCTGGAAGGCACTCAAAAGATGACTGAGGAAGAGCTGCCTCCTCAAAGTAGAGTTGACCTTAACGACACGGATGGAGTCAAGCTTTTGGGACTTCCATTTGCTAATGTGACACAACTCAAAATGAGAAGAAACAGCTGCAAACATTCATTAATAATCAGAATGTGGAATGTGCAAATTATGAATATAGGAAAATTAGAAATCATTAAAAATGAAATGGAACACATAAAAATTGCTATCCTAGACATTAGTGAGCTGAAATGGACTGATACTGGCCATTTTGAATCAAACAATCATATGATCTACTATGTTAGGAATGACAAACTGAAGAGAAATGGCATTGCTTCCATCGTCAAAAAGAACATTTCAAGATCTATCCTGAAGTACAACGCTGTCAGTGATAGAAGAATATCCTTACACCTACAAGGAAGGCCAGTTAATATGACTATTATTCAAATTTACACACCAACCACTAAGGCCAAAGATGAAGAAATTGAAGTTTTTTTTACTAACTTCTGCAGTCTGAAACTGATCGAACATGCAATCAAGATGCATTGATAATTACTGGTGATTGGAATGGGAAAATTGGAAACAAAGAAGAAGGATCAGTAGTTGGAAAATATGGTCTTTGTGATAGAAATGATGCTGGAGATTGCATGACAAAATTTTTCAAGACCAACAACCTATTCATTAGAAATACCTTTTTCAACAACACAAATGGTAACTATACATGTGGACCTGCCCAGATGGAATACACAGGAATCAAAATGACTACATTTGTGGAAACAAACAATACAAAAGCTCAATATCATCAGTCAAAACAAGGCCAGGGGCCGACCGCAGAACAGACCATCAATTGCTCATATGCAAATTCAAGTTGAAGCTGAAGAAAATTAGAACGAGTCCACAAGAGCCAAAGTATGAACTTGAGTATATCCCACCTGAATTTAGAGACCGTCTCAAGAATAGAGTTGACACATTGAACGCTAATGACCGAAGGCCAGATGAGTTGTGGGATGACATCAAGGACATCATACATGAAGAAAGCAAAAGGTCATTAAAAAGATAATAAAAGACCAAAATAGATGTCAGAACAGACTCTGAAACTTGCCCTTGAAGTAGAGTAGCTAAAGCGAAAGGAAGAAATGATGAAGTAAAAGAGCTGAACAGAAGATTTCAAAGGGCAGCTTGAGAAGACAAAATAAAGTATTATAATGACACGTGGAGTTAGAAAACCAAAAGGAAGAACACACTCGACATTTCTCGAGCTGAAGAAAAAATTCAAGCCTCGAGTTGCAATAGTAAGGATTCTATGGATAAAATACCGAATGACACAGGAAGCATCAAAAGAAGATGGAAGGAATACACAGAGTCACTGTACCAAAAAGAATTGGTTGATGTTCAGTCATTTCAGGAGGTAGCATATGATCAAGAACTGATGGTACTGAAGGAAGAAGTCCAAGCTGCACTGAAGACATTGGCAAAAGCAAGGCTCCAGGATTGATGGAATACCAATTGAGATATTTCAACAAATGGATGCAGTGCTGGAAGTGCTCACTCATCTATGCCAAGAAATTTGGAAGACAGCTACCTGGCTAACCAACTGGAAGAGATCCATATTTGTGCCTATTCCAAAGAAAGGTGATCCAACCAAGTGCGGAAATTAGCGAATAATATCATTAATATCACACGCAAGTAAAATTTTGCTGAAGATCATTCAAAAGTGGTTGCAGCACTTCATGGACAGGGAACTGCCAGAAATTCAAGCAGGATTCAGAAGAGGATGTGGAATGAGGAATATCATTGACAATGTCAGATGGATCCTGGCTGAAAGCAGAGAATACCAGAAAGATGTTGCCATAGATTGAATTGTGTCCCCCAGAAATATTTGTCAACTTGTCTAGGCCATGATTTCCAGTATTGTGTGATTGTCCACCATTTTGTCATCTGATGTGATTTTCCTATTGTTGTAAATCCTATCTCTATGATGTTAATGAGGTGGGATTAGTGGCAGTTATGTTAATAAGGCAGGACACAATACAAGATTAGGTTGTGTCTTAAATCAATCTCTTTTGAGATATAAAAGAGAGAAGCAAGCAGAGAGATATGGAGACCTCATACCACCAAGAAAGCAGTGCCAGAAGCAGAGTACGTCTTTTGGACCTAGGGTTCCTGTGCTGAGAAGCTCCCAGACCAGGGGAAGACTGATGACAAAGACCTTCCCCCAGAACTGACAGAGGGAAAGCCTTCCCCTAAAGCTAGCACCCTGAATTTGGACTTCTAGCCTCCTAGACTATGAGAGAATAAATTTCTCTGTTAAAGCCATCCACTTGTGGTATTTCAGTTATAGCAGCACTAAATAACTAAGACAAATGTTTACCTGTGTTTTATTGATTATGCAAAGGCATTCGACTGTGTGGGTCATAACAAATTATGCATAACATTGAGAAGAACGGGAATTCCAGAACACTTAACTGTGCTCTAAGGAACCTGTATGTAGATCAAGGGGCAGTCTTTCGAACAAAACAAGAGGATACTGCATGGTTTAAAGTCAGGAGAGGTGTGCGCCAGGGGTGTATCCTTTCATCATACTTACTCAATCTGTATGCAGAGCAAATAATCCAAAGAGCTGGACTATATGAAGAAGAATGGGGCATCAGGATTGGAGGAAGACTCATTAACAACCTGAGTTATGCAGATGACACAACCTTGCTTGCTGAAAGTGAAGAGGATTTGAAGCACTTACCGATTAAGATCAAAGACCACAACCTTCAGTATGGATTACACCTCAACATAAAACAAAAATCCTCATAACTGGGCCAATAAGTGACATCATGATAAACGGAGAAAATACTGAAGTTGTCAAGGATTTCATTTTACTTGGATCCACAATCCACTTCCATGGAAGCAGCAGTCAAGAAATCGGATGATGCATTGCATTGGGCAAATCTGCTGCAAAAGACCTCTTTACAGTGTTAAGGTTTTAAAGCTGTCCTCATATGCATGGGAAAGCTGGACAATGAATAAGGAAGACCGAAGAATTGACGCCTTTGAGTTGTGGTGTTGGAGAAGAATATTGGATATACCATGGACTACCAGAAGAATGAATAAATCTGTCTTGGAAGAAGTACAGCCAGAATGCTCCTTAGAAGCAAGGATGGCAAGACTTCATCTCACATCTTTGGACATGTCATCAGGATGGACCAGTCCCTGGAGAAAGACAGTCCCTGGTAAAGTGGAGGGTCAGGAAAAAAGAGGAAGACCTTCAAGGAGATGGACTGACAGTGGCTGCATCAATGGGCTCAAGCATAACAACGATCATGAGGATGGCGCCGGACAGGGCAGTGTTTTGTTCTGTTGTACATAGGGTTGCTATGAGTCAGAACCGACTCAACGACACCTAACAACAATAACAACATCGACTTAAATCTTAATTTTTTTCTTCATTTATTCATCATCTACCATGGATATTATGCAAAAAATAATAAAGAGACAATCCTTTCCCCAATCAGGGAATTTTTTTTTCCCCTGGCCTTAATAGTCCTCTTCCTTTGATGCTATAACCCACTGTACTTGTAATTTACTTGCCAAGCTAAGTTTACTCATTAAACACTAAAGTTGGAGTTACTCTAGAACTTGTCACACCTTGACCTCTGGTGCTATCACCTTCATTCAAAGGCCCATGATTCTCTTCATAGAACTTAATTTTCAAAAACGTTTGAAATGTAGAAAACTTTAAAACTGAGATATAAGGTGAATTCTCGAAAACTTGATATTTAAAATATTTAAATATTCATGGTTTACACTCATATGTGTATTGAATAAAATCTTAAAAATATGATTCAGAAAGTAAAGCTGCTGATTATTAAATATTTCCTCTGTGCCAGGCATGATGCTAAATGCTTTGTTTGTCCTCTTTCATTTAATCCTTAGAAATCTTTTGAGGTATTTTAAAGGAGCCTTAGTGGTGCAATGGTTAAGCATTTGGCTGCTAACCAAAAGATTGTCGGTTCAAATCCACCCAGCGGCTCTGTGGGAGAAAGCCTAGAAAACCATATGGGGCAGTTCTGCTCTGTCACATGGGATCGCTATGGGTCGCAGTCGACTCAATGGCAAACAACAACGGTATTATTTTATACAGCTCTTGATGCAGAAAAAAAAAATCTGGGTCCAATGTGTACCAAAGGGTTTTTTTTACTCATGTGCAGCATAAGGAATTGGGAATGGGGACCCCTGCTTTTGAGCCTTGGTTCTAGTACTTACCATGTGTCTTTGGGCATGTCACTTCTCTTCTACTCTGTTAATCATTAATAATTGTTAATCATTAATAATTATTAATGATTATTGTTACTCATTTTAATTATTTTTACTGGGAAGGGGGAATCTCAGCTCCAATAGAATAAACCCTCCACCTACCATTTCATTATTGTAGTTTCAGTTCTGTGTGTCTTAAAGATTTAGCATCTTTAAGAATCTCCTTTCCATGGGGAGAGGTCTTAGGTTAGTTCTTATCAGCTAATGCTTCAATTATCAGTTAATGCTTTAATAAGGATTACTTGATAGCCAGCTGAGAACAAGAACAAAACGTGGCTTTGGCAACTGGGGGTGGAAAGGTACTAGGGACTGCTGGAGGACCAATGAAGGTTGAATGAGAAAGTGCCCAAAAGAAAGACTTCACCTAAGTACATTTTGTCTGGACTCTGCCCCACTCAGGATGTGCCTTAGAAGTTGGTATGAAGGGTGAGAGTAACACCCAGTGTGTAATACGTAGTCCTATCTGGCTGACTGAAGTATGAGCGAAGAGGAGCTGAAGGGAAAAAAAAAAAAGCAAGAAAGTAAGCCCTGGGGGAGGGTATAGGGAAAGCCATAGTCAAGAGTTTGGATTTTATTCCGCGGGCAGTGGAGAATCTTTGAGAACTTCTTAGCAGGGCACCGATGACATTAGACTTGTGCTACTTATACCAAAAACCAAACCCACTGCCACCAAGTTAATTCTAACTCATGGCAGCCCCGCGTGTTACAGAGTCGAACTGAGCCCCCATTGGATTTTCTTAGCTGTAATCTTAGTGGAAGCAGATTGCTAGGACTTTCTTCCATGGCACTGCTGGATAGGTTTGAACTGCTAACCTTTTCGTGTGTAGTAGGACAAGGGAAATGGTAGGGTTAGAGTATGGAGGACATGGGGGCACTGGTTAGGAGGTCCTTAAGTTAAGAGATGATGGAGCCCCAAACTAGGGTGGTGTGGTAAGAATAGTAAGAAGGGTGTGATGCTGCAGAGGACATGGTCTCTGACTGGATGTGGGGGATGGCAGAGAGGACACTCCAACAATAAATACCTAGGGGGGATTCTGGGCTCTTGATGAAAGATTCAGTAACTTCTACTCTCCTTTTCCCCTACTATCCACCCAATCAAAAATGCCCAAACTTGACTTCGGTCTGCAGGTTACTGAGTGCCTAAATATGCAAAAATAAATGGAAGAGTTATCTTCGCCTATGAAAACCACAAAAAGAAATACACCTGGCAGAGAGAGGGCAAGGCTAGCAGAGGTTCTGGTGCCTTCCCTCCAAGACTGTGGACACTAGTGTAAACCCCTAAGACCGCCTTCCTTGGGAAGGGCGGTGAAGAAGACTAATAACGAGGAGACCTGGGTTCTGGTCTTGGCTCTGCCTCTACCCGGGTGTCTCCCTTAATCGCTCATTTATTTCCTCCTTTTTGTGTTGGACCACAACGCTTCTGAGATCCCCTGCAGAGCTCAGACTCCAGGGCTGCTGTATCTTTTCCTCTTCCCCTGTATTGCCTTTAGTATTATTTCATTCAATTAAAAATATTTTCCCCTCTCGTTTTCTAATCTCATTTTTTATAAATCACAGCATGGATTCAGGGAGGGAGTGAAGGCTTCAATATCTGGGCCTGAGCATGGACGTCAGCAGGACAAAGCCGAGCCACCCCCTGCTTTAGCATCTCTTCCCTGCCTGCCGCCATCACCACTCTGCTTCCGCACAGCATCCTGACTCGTTCCCACGGCAACCGGTGCGGCGCCCCCGTCTGGGCTCCGGACGCGCCAGGCCGCGCGCCCGCGGCCACAGCCCCTCCCCGCCCCCACACCCCGAGCGCGCGGCGAGCGACCCCACGCTCCAGCGCGAGGGAGCCTGGTTGCCCGGGAAACGGGAGGACGCCGAGCAGCCGCCCCCACCGCCCCCGCCCCTAGAAAGCGCGGCCGCCGGGGCGGAAAGCTGCCTAGGGGAGGAGGAGGAAGAGGGGCTGGTGCGGGGAGGGAAGAAGTGAGAGGAGGAGGCAGCGGAGGACGGCGACCGCCCTCGGGCGATTGATGTGCGGCTCCCCAGCCCGGAACCAGCCCGCCTGCCCTGTCCTTTGGCCCCATTAGACCCTGGCAGGGAAGAAAGGACTGATCCTCAAGGTAACTGCCGGGCCTCGCCTTGCCCCAACCTGGTCTGCGACTGAGAGACCCCTGATCTCCTGAGGAGGTGGGGGGAACACGCAGGAGACAACCTGTCTTTAATATTTGTAAGATTCTGGAGGGAAGTAGGGCCTGCTGGCCTAGCCGCTTCCTCCCTCAGGCTGGCCACAGCACCCTCCCCACCCCCTCGCCCCGCCCCGCCTCAAAGGGGCGGGTTTTGAAGAGTTTCTGACCGTTTGCTCAGTGGCCGCCGCCCAGCAGCGACATAACTTCCGCACAGACTCCACTGTTCTTCAAGTCCTGGAAAGGTAGTATATACCGACCACAGCACCGTCGAGTTTCTGAGTGCGGAACTGTTGATATGGTTATTAATACCACCAAAAAACAAAAATCCAAAACTAGTTACCATGAAGTCAATTCTGACTCCTGGTGACCCCATGTGTTTCAGAGTAGAACTGCTCCATAGGGTTTTTAATAGTTGTGACCTTCCAGAAGTAGATCACCAGGCCTTTCTTCCAAGGTGTCTCCGGGTGGGTTCAAACAGCCAACCTTTGGGTTAGCAGCCCAGCACTTAACTGGTTGTGCCACCCAGGGACTCCATTGATATTAATAAGAGCACCAACTTGCTTGTCAAGCCTGCGACATTTTCCCCACAAAGTTTCACAATTACGCATTGCGCCTGTGGGCTTGATGGTCAGACACCTTTCATAGCTTCACAATAATCCGCACAGAACCATCACCATAAATCTTTTCTTACAAGCCCCCCTTCCTTGATTTTCTAAGCCAAATTGGCTGTAAGAGTCAAATAGCTCAATGATCTCCCCCACCCCCACCCCACCCCCCAATTTCTCCCCCTTCTCTCGTGGTCACAATATTCTCTCAGTTGCTGCTATGGAAGGAACCCTGGTGGCACAATGGTTAAGCGCTTGGCCGCTAACTGAAAGGTCAGTGGTTGAACGCACCAACCCATCTGCAGGAGAAAAGACCTGGTGATCTGCTCCAGGAAAGATTACAGCCTAGGAAAACCCTATGGGGCAGTTCTGCTCTGCCCTACAGGGTCGATATGAGTCAGAATAGGCTGGAGGGCATACAACAACAACAAACGCTGCTATAGGGGGTCAGAGAGTGTTAGAAAAATTGGACATAACTCACTAGACTTTGCTGCTTACACTCAAGACATTTTTATGAAACTAAGGTTTTTTAAAATCCTCTAATCTTTGTCATTACAAATTAATTGTGGGAAAGATTAAGTAAGGTCTCCTGAAATCCTTCGAGGCACTCAGCTGTGGAAAAGGGAGACATCGATTTTGTCGGGTATTAATATAGCCATTTAGATTTTGTTCCAAGGAACTTCAGCCTAAAGAGGGGCTTAAATTTACATTTTCCTTAAATTGTTGAACCATTAAAATATTCACTTTAATGAGATTTCCAATATGAGAACAGTAACAAATAAATACATAACAGTACGTGTCTTGATTGCTGTTAAAAAGAATCCCCTCAAATCAATTATTTTGACAAATGTGGTCATAAAACAGAAGAACAACCTAAATGTATAATTTTTTTAGATAACTGAAAGAAATATATTCTGCAATCAGATTCTGTTCTCCCTAATCAGGGAACCTCTGAATTCATTGGAAATTTACACTGGAGAGGAATGCCTGCGTCACAAAGTTCTTAGAATATCCCTCACTGAAATTTCATAGATATGTAGAATTTTGAGGCCAAGAAGAATCATTTGCTCTTGCTTTCAGCAAAGCAGCCCTCCCTTCTTCCTTCCCCACATGCCTCCTACTCTCTTCTTTCCCTCTTCTTCTCGCTATTCAATATGGCTTCTTATGTTGATGTCTGAAGCACAAATTTGGCACAATACGTTGTCACCAGTGGCTTAAAACAGACGTGTGCATCATCATGAGTGGATTTTAACTTGAGAAGCAGTTCAAAGGTGAGCAATGGAAACAGAACACAGAACGCTGTTTTAGAAACATGTGCCTTGCCCACTTTTTATTATCATTCTCCCCCACCCCAACATCCACCTGTCTATATTTGCTGAGGAAAATTTTTTGGCTTCAAATGGCCATCTGGTTGAGTAGGCCCACAAAGCTGAGATCTACGAAGTAAGCATGATCTCACGTGGATTTATTTCCATACAGTTATTTCTGTGTCGTGTTCATCCCGGTCAGTTTTATCAATTTTCAAGGAAGTATGAAGTTCAAGTGACACTTCAGAAACACAGAGAGTGGTTGCTTAGACTGTGGTGACCTACCAGCTCCTTAACCTATCTCTAATAATCTGTTTCCTTGGCTCCTGTAATATTTGTTTTATCTCACAAAGTACTAACATATTCAAATAAGACATTACGTGTGGTACCATGATTTGTCTAAATATTTTATAATAAAATACAATGTAACGGAGAGTTCATAGGGAAAAAAGACTTTTGTAGGCAGTTTTAAAGTCCTTTATTAGGTAGGTGATTGTGAAGTCAGAGGTAACCTAGCAAGTAATTCAAACAGTGTTATTTCCTACCTGTTTAGACAAAGTTATTTCATGCCTCTTGACTTGGAAACCTCTTTAAAATAACACCGCACTAAAGCCATGACACATTAGCTAGCTTTTCTATGTTAACTTCAAAATGTATTGTCCAACTAGACTCTGGGATGTGCCCCTTTAGTAACCATTAACATTTCCATTACGTTCCTTATGTTCTCTGCCTGATTAATATTCAGACAGGCTTCTCTTTCCAACAGTAGCAGCAAGCGTTCATCTTTCTGCCTATTTTAAAACACTTGTTTTCTGGAAAAGGTGGGAACATAACTTGATTCTAGGCAGATGCAAATTCACAAGAAAGGTTAAAAGCTATCTTTTAAAATGTAATCCCACAAATGACTATTAAAGTGCTCTGTGACAGAATTTAGGTTTTGTCTATGGAATGTGGAACTGCATATTGGATAGCAGTTTTAGATTCTTGTTGTTAGGTACCATAGAGTCGATTCAGACTCATAGTAACCCCATGTGACAGAGCAGAACTGCCCCATAGAGTTTTCTAGGCTGTTATCTTTAGGGGAGCAAATTGCCAGGTCTTTCTACTGCAGAGAGGTTGGGTGGGTTTGAACTGTCAAACTTTCAGTTAACAGCTAGGTGCTTAACCGTTGTACCACCAGGCCTCCATAGTTTTACATTAGAACTCTGAAAGATCAACTTTTTATTGTGGTGGTTAGGTGCCATTGAGTAGGTTCCACACATAGCGATCCTATGTACAACAGAACAAAACACTGCCCAGTCCTGTGCCATCCTCGTTGCTATGTTTGAACCAATTATTTCGCTCACTGTGTAGTCTATCTTATTGGGGGTCTTCCTCTTTTTTGCTGACCGTTTGCTTTACCAAGCCTGATGTCCTTCTCCAGGGATGGATCCCTGCTGGTAACATGTCTAAAGTATGTGAGGTGAAGTCTTGCCATCCTCACATCTAAGGCACATTCTGGCTGTACTTCTTTCAAGACAGATTTATTCATTCTTCTGGCAGTCCATCGTATATTCAGTATTCTTCGCCAACACCATAATTCAAAGGCATCAATTCTTCTTCAGTCTTCCTTAGTCATTGTCCAGCTTTCACATGCATATGAGGCAATTGAAACTACCGTGGCTTGGGTCAGGTGCACCTTAGCCCTCAAAGGAACACTTTTTTTTAACACTTGAAAGAGGTCTTTTGCAGCAGATTTGCCCAATGCAATACGTCATTTGATTTCCTGACTGCTGCTTCCATGGACCTTGATTGTGGAACCAAGTAAAATGAAATCGTTAATATTTTTCAATATTTTCTCCGTTTATCATGATGTTGCTTATTGGTCCAGTTGTGAGGATTTTTGTTTTCTTTATGTTGAGGTGTAAGCTATACTGAAGGCTGTAGTCTTTGATCTTCATCAGTAGGTACTTCAAATCTTCTTCACTTTCAGCAAGAAAGGTTGTGTCATCTGCATGTTGCAGGTTGTTAATGAGTCTTCCTCCAGGCCTAATGTCGTGTTCCTCCTCATATAGTCCAGTTTCTCGGATTATTTGCTCAGCATACAGATTGAATAAGTATGGTGAACGGATACAACCCTGACACATACCTTTCTTGACTTTAAACCATGCAGTATCTGTTCGAACGACTGCCTCTTGGTCAGTGTACAGGCTCCTCAGGAGTATAATGAAGTGTTCTGGAATTCTCATTTTTCACAATGTTGTCCATAATTTGTTATGATCCACACAGTCAAATGCTTTCTTATAGTCAATCAAACACAAGTAAACATCTTTCTGGTATTCTCTGCTTTCAGCCAAGGTCCATCTGACATCAGCAATGATATCCCCCATTCTAAGTCCTCTTCTGAGTCTGGCTTAAATTTCTGGCAGTTCCCTGTCAATGTACTGCTGCAACCGTTTTTGAATTATCTTCAGCAAAATTTTACTTGGTGTGTGATATTAATGTTTTGTTCGATAATTTCCACATTCTGTTGGATCATGTTTCTTTAGGATGGGCACACATGTGGGGCTCTTCCAGTCAGTTGTCCAGGTAGCTATCTTCCAAATTTCTTGGCATAGACAAGCGAGCACTTCCAGCGCTGCATCTGTTTGTTGAAACATCTCTATTGGTATTCCGTCGGTTCCTGGAGCCTTGTTTTTCACTGGAGCCCTGGTCACCGATGTCTTCAGTGTAGCTTGGACTTCTTCCTTCAATACCATCGATTCTTAATCATATACTACCTCCTGAAATGGCTGAATGTCAACCAATTCTTTTTGGTACAGTGACTCTTTGTATCCCTTCCATCTTAGAATCCTTCAATATTGCAACTGGAGGCTTGAATTTTTTTCTTTAATTCTTCCGGCTTGAGAAATGCCAGGCATTTTCTGCCCGTTTGGTTTTCTAACTTCAGGTCTTCACATGTTTCATTATAATAGTCTACTTTCTCTTCTTGAGCTGCCCTGTGAAATCTTCTCTTCAGCTCTTTTACATCATCATTTCTTCTATTCACTTTAGCTGCTCTACATTCAAGAGCAGGTTTCATTGTCTCTTCTGACATCCATTTTGGTCTTTTCTTTCTTTCCTGTCTTTTAAATGATCTTTTTCTTTCTTCATGTATGATGTCCTTGATGTCATCCCACAACTAGTCTGGTCTTTGGTCATTAATGTTCTATACGTCAAATCTATTCTTGAGATGGTCTCTAAATTCAGGCGGGATATACTGAAGTTCATACTTTGGCTCTCGTGGATTTGTTCTAATTTTCTTCAGCTTCAACTTGAACTTGCATATGAGCAATTGATGGTCTTCTCTGCAGTCGGCCCCTATACTTGTTCTGACTGATGATATTGAGCTTCTCCATGTCTCTTTCCACAAATGTGGTCGATTTGATTCCTGTGTATTCCATCCAGTGAGATCTGCGTGTATAGTCACCGTTTATGTTTTTGAAACAAAAGTGTTTGCAAAGAATAAGTCATTTTTCTTGCAAAATTCTTTCATTCAATCTGTGGTGTCTTTTCTATCGCCAAGGCCATATTTTCCAACCACTGATCCTTCTTTGTTTACAACTTTTGCATTCTAGTCACCAATAATTATCAATGCATCTTGATTGCATGTTCAGTCAATTTCAGACTGCAGAAATTGGTAAAAATCTTCAATTTCTTCATCTTTTGCATTAGTGGTTGGTGCATAAATTTGAATAATATTCATATTAACTGGTTTTCCTTGTAGGCATATGGATATTGTCCTATCACTGACTGCATTGTACTTCAAGATAGATCTGGAAATATTCTGTTTGAATATGAATGTGACACCATTCCTCTTCAATTTGTCATTACTGGCATAGTAGACTGTATGATTGTCCAATTCAAAATGGCCAATACCAGTCCATTTCAGCTCACTAATGCCTCAGATATCAGTCTTTATACATTCCGTTTCATTCTTGACAACTTCCAATTTTTCTAAATTCATACTTTGTACAGTCCATGTTCCGATTATTAACAGACGTTTGCAGCTGTTTCTTCTCATTTTGAGTCGTGCTACATCAGCAAATGTAGGTCCCGAAAGCTTAACTCCATCCACATCATTAAGGTCAACTCTACTTTGAGGAGGCAGCTCTTCCCCAGTCATCTTTTGAGTGCCTTCTAACCTGAGGGGCTGATCTTCCGGCACTATATCAGACAATGTTCCACTGCTATTTATAAAGTTTTCACTGGCCAGTTTTTTTAGAAGTAGACCACCGTGTCCTTCTTCCTGGTCTGGAAGTCATAGTCTGGAAACTCCGCTGAAACCTATCCACCATGAGTGACCCTGCTGGTGTTTGAAATACCGGTGGCATAATTTCCAACATCACAGCAACATGCAAGCTACCACAGTACGATAAACTGACAGACAAGTGGTGGCAACTTTCTATACTTGACTGAAAATAACCCCTGAGGGCCTAGCACAAGTTTTCCCTGTTGTTCAGGGCTAGACCTTGAATCTTGGAAGATTTTATAACTACCAGGCCAAACACTGTGTTATCATGAGAGTTCACTCCTCCAGTCAGAGGTAACCTGATTCTGCCAATATCTACACTACTGAGTAAGCTGGAGGACGGAAGGAAAGCCCCAGAATGTATACACCTGAGGGTAGGGTCATTGTCTGTCATCTCTGTTGCTCTGTTCCCCAGAGCCTAGAGCAGCATCTGCCACCCAGTTGTCATTAAAACATGATGTGTTGAAATGAATGAAAGAGTTTCACAAGGCAATAAGCAGGAATACTGTGGGAACTTTAATGACAATATAGATAGGGTCTAGCAATCTCTTTATTAATAGCACCATTTAAAATATTTTGTGACCTTAAATATTTGATCATAAATTTAGGCCGCACCCATCAGAGCCAAACTTGAAAGTATTGTCTCCACTTCCTCATTTCATTTCCCATTTAGAAAACCCACTGCTATCTGTCTTCAGCCCATCACTCCACTAAATGCTCTTCACCAAGGTTAATAATAACATCCTTCTTGAAACAGTCTTTTCAGCATCTATGAAACTGTACCCACCTGGTTTTCCTCCTGCTTCTCTGGCTCCTCCTCCTCAGGCTCCTTTGCAAGGTTTCTCCTTAACTACCTGTTCCTAAAATTTTAGTGTTCCTCAGAGTTTTGTCCTGGGTCCTCTTCTCTGTTCAATACCCATTTTGTCCAGGTAAGCTCCCTCATACCTTCAACTGTTCACCAAGACGCCAGTGATGCCCAAATCTTTACCTCTCTAATAAGCTCCAGAACCCTATGTCTAACTGCTTACTTGACATCTCCATTTGTTGTAACCCAGACACTTCAAACTCCATGTTATTTTCTCACAAAGCTGTTCCTCCTTTCGAATTTCCTGAAGTGAATGTTGGCACTGACCAGGTAGCTGCTCAAACCAGTAACTTGGGCATCTCCCTCAGTGATTCCCTCTTCCTCCCCATCCACATAATCACCAAGTCCTAATGATGTTTTCTTCTGCTTATCCCTGAAATCCATCATGGTTAAGCGTGTGGGCACTGGCGTGAGATTCTCTGGGTTCAGGTCCCAACTCTTCCACTTACTAGCTCTATAACCTTAGGCAAGTTTACTTAATCCTTTTGTGCCTCAGTTTCCTTATCTGTAAAATAGATAATTATAACACCTGCCTCATAGAGTTGTTGTGAAGATTGAATGAGTTAATATGTGTAAATGCTTGGAACAGCACCTGACACTTCCATAGTGCAGTAGATCCTCCTCTTCTTCATTTCTCCACTGTTGCTACCCAAGTCTGATCACCATTTTCTCTCATCTGGATTACTATAATATATTCCCAATAGTCTTGCCACTTCCATTTTTACTCACTTCTCCCCCCACCTATTCTCCATAATCCAACTGGCGGAACCTATTAAAAACACAAACCTAAGCATTTAATCCTCAGACTGGAACCTTTCTATGGTTTCACATGGCTCTTAGAATCATGACCTTTGGTCCTGCCTACCCTCCAGCCCTTCAGGTGCTAGTCTCCCCCTGTCTCTGTGCTCCAGCTGCACTGGCCCTCCTGTTCCTCATCTGCAACAGCTCTTCCCTGCCCTAAGCCTCTGCACCTGCTGTCCTCTTTGTCCGAGATGCTGTCTTAACCCACACTTTTAACCATGATGGATTGCCTAGCTCACTCCTTATCAAACTCAGTGTCATTTTTTAAGGAAACCTTTGCCTGCCCCTTCCAGACCAGGTTATGCCCTCCCATAATAACACTCTCTCAAAGAACCTCATGCTTCTGCTCCATAGCATTTATCACAGTGAGGGTTCATTTATTCAGTGTCAGTCTTCCACCCCAATTGTAAGCAACGCAAGGGCAGGGGCCCTGTCTCTCTTGCTGACTGCTATACCCCAGTGCCTAGCACAGTGCCTGGATTGAAAATAGGATGCAATAATTGTTGAATAAATGAATTTAAATAACCAAGGGCTTGTAACTTTGGTCATTGCTAATTTAGCTAGGTTCTTAGGTTTTCTTTTTTGTCACGTTATAGAATTGCTTTTGCATCAGGTATCTGTCAACCTAACTCTGCAAGAATAAGCAGGACAGGATCACTGAAGCCACCTGATGAGCTTAGCTGCATTATTTATGCCTGGAACAGGAGGGCTGTAAGGGCATCACCACCAACACAAGGCATCCCTTTAACCTGGAAGGCGCATCTGTGCCTTTCAAACAACAGAAATTAGATTAATAAGGGGGAGGGTGGGGGAGACAAAGCAATTATGTGAAGATAAATCTAAAGATGGCAAAGCAATAAAGGATTATACCACAACACATTTATATATCTTGTATATGCAGGTTGACGATTAAGAATCATGTTGCATGAAGCAAAGGAAAGGCAAAAGTTCGTCAGTGATGCTCAATATCTGCGGGACATTCAGCATAAGGAGGACTCTGAATATCAGGTAATTGCGGGAAGCAAGAACCATCTTCCACCTTCTCTTACAGTAGTATGAGAGAATTCAGAATACATAATTAGTATATGATAAGCAGCAATCATTTTCTAAAATTCCAAACCCCACTTTCTAGCTGTGTGACCATAAGAAAGCTACTTCAGCTCTCTGAGCCTCAGTTTCCCATCTGTAAAATGGGAATAATGATAGTACTCACCTCATAATATTGTCGTGAAAATGAAATGAGATAAAAACTCATTGCCATCAAGTCAATTCCAACTCATAGTGACCCTATAGGACAGAGTAGAGCTACCCCATAGGGTTTCCAAAGCTGTAATCTTTACAGAAGCATATTGCCACATCTTTCTCCCATGGATCGGCTGGTGGATTCGAACCGCCGACCTTTGGGTTAGCAGTCGAGTGCTTAACCACTGCACCACCAGGGATCCTTGAAATGAGATAAAATTGTTAAAGTATTTAGCACAGTGCTTGGCACACAGCCTTTGGTCAACAAATGACATCGGGGCTTAAATCTGACAAGCTAGCTATCAAGAGAAGCGACATTAAGGAGTTAAACTGGGTCCACCTACCTGTTATAAAATAACATGCCCTCCCGTTGTCATCCCTGCCTGAAGAAAGGTGGTTAGCACATTCTACAATAAGCTAACTATTCGTCACCCTAGTTACAGTGTTTACATGCGAAAACAAAACAGACAGGGAGGCCAGGAACCATGATGCAATTACTCAGAGCTGGCATAGGACAGACTCGCCAAACTGGGTTGTGGGATTCTGGGAACAAGTAGAGAGTGTCACTCATCCCACTTGCCCGGAGGAGGTCAACCCTCTACCAATCAAGGAGGCATGTCCCCAGCCTTGGTTGAGAATTGGGAAGTGCTCCCTGCCTAAGGAAGACACAGTCTTGCGTTTTCAGGTTTCTCTTCTTCTTAGCAATTGCAGATATAACCAAGCCTCCCGGGTCACCAAGGAAACCAGACCTCTCTCAGTAACCCCATTTCACCTGTATAATGCAGCTTAGCTGTGGGGCTGGAGATGGAAGCAGCAGTTTCCTCCCATCACTTGCCAATCCACATATGAGGAGACCATAAAATCGAGGGAATTTTGATAAAACAAATAAGAACGAAAACATCTGAACCGGTCACTCAGGGAATCCCTCTGGTTTTCACGAAGATGCCTCTGCCACCTGGCTTGTGTTTGGAAATACTTGTTTGAAATTGTCTCCAGAGCAGGCACACAGAAAATCAGTCTGGTGACCTGTTTGGGACACCAGGGATTTCCCATTTCAGGGTGCACAAATAGTGTAAAGCCTAATAATGAGAGATGACTCCCAATCCTGTATGTTTGCCACATTTTCCTTCCTGTGCTTGACTCTTCTTTAATGAACTGGCTCAAATTGAGCCCTTCAAAACCTTGTGTATAAACTATTCCTGCTCGGTCCTAAAATACACTCTAGGGTTGGAATGCACTGAATTGGCAGTGCCTTTACAGGTCTGTGTGCTAGCAGCAGGAGAGGAGGGTTAAACTCACCCTGAGTTATTTTGAAGCTACTTCTTTCAGTGGCTGGGTGGGACCCTTTAGAGAAAACAAGAGGAAATAAACAGCTATTTGGCATATTCCATGCTATTTCAGAATCTGGTAACTAGTATATAATTACATGCCATCTCAGAATTTGGCTCTGTTTCTTCAGGGGTGTTCTTCTTCTTGCTGCATAGCCTGAGCATTTTTTTTTTTTTTTTTTTGGTCAAGTGTGTTTATGTAACTTGAGGCAGAATTTAGCCATTCATGTCCACTGTAAGCTGAGAGAAAGATTACGTTTGCATTTCAGAACGATTTCCCATAATCTATCAAATGTGTTCAAATTGGTTTCATTTCATTGCATGTCACTGATTCCTCCTGATTCCTTCAAGTTTGGATCAAACAACTAAACATGACAATATAAATTTGTTCAAGGACATGATAGGTGGCTTTTAACCAAAAAACAAAGGAAGGAAGGAAGAAACAAAGCCAAACCAATTGCTGTTGAGTTGACTTAAAGTCATGGCAACCCTGTGTGTGCAGAGTAGAACTGCACTCCATAGGGTTTTCAAGGCTGTTCATCTTTCTGAAGTAGATTCTAGGCCTTTCTTCCAAAGTGCTTCTGGGTAGGTTCAAACTGCCAGCATTTCAGTTAGTAGTCAAGTGCTTAACCGATTGTGCCACCCAGGGACTCCTGGCTTGGACTCAGGTGGTGGGACGTTGGGGGCAGTTCCATGAAAGCAGTTGAGAGGATGAAGGTCATTCAGCTTCCATTTCCACAGGCGTTAGGGAGAAAATTCTCTTCCTTGCTCAGCTTTGAGATATGTGTTGCTCTACTCTTCACAGCTAAAATAGGAAAATAAACTAGTTTGAGGGGAATATCACCTCAAACTGGGTTTATGCCTTTGATTTCTTAACCTCTTAAAACTAATGAGCTCTAATAATGTCATCAACCTTAATTAAAACTCCAAACCTGAGTTATGTATATCATGTCATAAGAACAACAACAAAAAGGAATCAACTAAAAACAACAAAAAGGAATCAACTAAAAACAACTTGTCATGCCAGGAATGAAAAATTAAAGAGGAATGGCATCATATTCATTGTCAAAAAGAACATTTCAAGATCTATCCTGAATTACAGCACTGTCACTGATAGGATAATATCCACATGCCTACAAGGAAGACCAGTTAATATGGCTGTTAATTCAATTTCACACCAACCACTAACGCCAAAGATGAAGAAATTGAAGATTTTTACCAACTTCTGCAGTCTAAAATTGATCAAACATGCAATCAAGATGTATTGATAATTACTGGTGATTGGAATGTGAAAGTTGGAAACAAAGAAGGATCAGCAGTTAGAAAATATGACCAAGGTGATAGAAATGACACCAGAGATTGTATGATAGAATTTTGCAAGACCAATGACTTATTCATTGCAAATACCTTTTTTCAACAACATAAACAGCAACTATACACATGGATCTCACTGGATGGAATACGCTGGAATCAAATTGACTACATCTGTGGAAAGAGACGATGGAAAAGCTCGATATCATCAGTCAGAACAAGGCCAGGGGTTGACTGCAGAAAAGACCATTAATTGCTCATATGCAAGTTCAAGTTGAACCTGAAGAAAATTAAAACAAGTCCACAAGAGCCAAAGTATGACCTTGAATATATCCCATCTGAATTTAGAGACCATCTCAAGAATAGATTTGACGCATTGAACACTTATGACCAAAGATCAGATGAGTTGTGGAATGACATCAAGGACATCATACATGAAGAAAGCAGAAGGTTATTCAAAAAAGAAAGAAAAGACCAAACTGGTTGTCAGAAGAGGTGTTGAAACTTGCTCTTCAATGTAGAGTGGCTAAAGTGAATAGAAGATGTGATGACTTAAAAGAGCTGAACAGAAGATTTCAAAGGGCAGCTCAAGAAGACGAAGTAGAGTATTGTAATGAAATGTGCAAAGACCTGGAGTTAGAAAACCAAAAAGGCAGCACACACTTGGCATTTTTCAAGCTGAAAGAACTGAAGGAAAAATTCAGGCCTCCAGTTGCAATATTGAAGGAGTCTGTGAGCAACATACTGAACAACGCAGGAAGAATCAAAAGATGGAACAAAGTCACTGTACCAAAAAGAACTGGTCGACATTCAGCCATTTCAGGAGGTAGCATATGATCAAGAACCAACAGTACTGAAGAAAGAAGTCCAAGCTACCCTGAAGGCATTGGTGACCAGGGCTCCAGTGAAAAACAATGCTCCAGGAATTGACGGAATATCAATTGAGATGTTTCAACAAACGGATGCAGCGCTGGAAGTGCTCGCTTGTCTATGCCAAGAAATTTGGAAGACAGCTACCTGGCCAACCAACTAGAAGAAATTCATATTTTTGCCCATCCTAAAGACGTGATCCAACAGAATGTGGAAATTATCGAACAATATCATTAATATCACACACAAGTTAAGTTTTGCTGAAGATAATTTAAAAACAGTTGCAGCGGTATATTGACAGGAAACTGCCAGAAATTCAAGCCAGATTCAGAAGAGAACATGGAACAAGGGGTATCGTTGCTGGTGTCAGATGGATCTTGGCTGAAAGCAGAGAATACCGGAAAGATGTTTCCCTGTGTTTTATTGACTATGCAAAGACATTTGACTATGCGGATCATAACGAATTATGGATAACATTGTGAAGAATCAGAATTCCAGAACACTTAATTGTGCTCATGAGGAACCTGTACATTGACCAAGAGGCAGTCATTTGAACAGAACAAGGGGATACTGCGGGTTTAAAATCAGGAAAAGTGTGCATCAGGGTTGTATCTTTTCACCATACTTATACAATCTGTATGCTAAGCAAATAATCCAAGAAGTGGGACTGTATGAAGAAGAACGCGGCATCAGGATTGGAAGAAGACTCATTAACAACCTGCATTATGCCGATGACACAACCTTGCTTGCTGAAAGTGAAGAGGACTTGAAGTACTTACTGATGAAGATCAAAGACCACAGGGTTCAATATGGATTACACCTCAACATAAAACAAAAATCCTCACAACTGGACAAATAAGTAACATCATGATAAATGGAGAAAAGATTGAAGTTGTTAAGGATTTCATTTTACTTGGATCTACAGTCAGCACCCATGGAAGCAGCAATGAAGAAATCAGATGACGTATAGCATTGGGCAAATCTGCTGCAAAAGACCTCTTCAAAGTGTTAAAAGCAAAGATGTCCATTTAAAGACTAAGGTGTGCCTGACCCGAGCCATGGTGTTTTCAATCACCTCATATACATGAGAAAGCTGGACATTGAATACGGAAGACCAAAGAAAAATTGGTGCCTTTGAGTTGTGGGGCTGGTGAAGAATACTGAATATACCATGGACTGCCAAAAGAGTGAACAAATCTGTCTTGGAAGAAGTACAGCCAGAATCCTTGTTAGAAGTGAGGATGGCGAAACATGTTATTAGGGACATGTTATCAGGGGGGACCAGTCCCTAGAGAAGGACATCATGCTTGATAAAGTAGAGAGTCAACAAAAAAGAAGACAACCCTCAACAAGATGGATTGACTCAGTGGCTGCAACAATGGGCTCAAACATAGCAACAGTTGTGAGAATGGCCCACGACTGGGCAGTGTTTTGTTCTGTTGTACATAGGGTCGCTATGAGTCAGAACTGACTGGACAGCACCTAACAACAACAGCAACAAAGATAATTCTCGATTTTCAAAATGTCTGCAGATTTAGATAACAGTAACCTTGACCAAGGCCAGTATAGATGAGATGTAAAGTTGGGCCATGGTTATGATGGTTTTTATTCCAGGACTATGAGCTGGGAAGTGTTCCTGTGGTACATGGTTTCTTAAGTTGAGACACAGGGACCCTGGTGAGACAACAGGAGCCTGGATGATGACTGGAAGGCAGACACTAGTAATAAAAGTAACAAAAGAAACTTTGAGCATCCCTGTGGATTCAGAGGAAACCCTGGTGGCGCAGTGGTTAAGTGGTACGGCTGCTAACCAAAAGGTTGGTGGTTCGAATCCACCAGCTGCTCCTTCAAAACCCTATGGAGCAGTTCTACTCTGTCCTATAGGGTCGCTATGAGTCGGAGTTAACTCGACGGCAATGGGTTTGGTTTGTTTTTTTGGTGGATTCAGAAATCTGTAATGCCAAAGAAAAAGTGCTTTACAGTATGGTATGGATTGAATTGTGTCCCCAAGAAAGCTATGCTGAAATTCTAACTCCTGGTCCCTGTGAACATAACCTTGTTTGGAAATAGGGCCTCTGAAGATGATATCAGTTAACTGAGGTCATATTAGAGTAGGATGGGTCCTAATCCAATCTGAGTGACATCCTATAAAAGAAGAGATACAGAAACAGATAGACAGAGGAAAGGCGGCCATCTGATGACAGAGTCATGTTGCAGCTGCAAGCTAAGGGATGTCTGGGGTTACCAGAAGCTGGGAGAGACAAGAAAGGATCTTCTGCTAGAAACTTCGGGGAGAACATGACCCTGCCAACACCCTGAATTTGTGCTTCTGGCATCCAGAACTGTGAGACAAAACATTTTTTTCTTAAAAGACACCCAGTTTGTGATATTTTGTTTCAGCAGCCCCCAGAAATGAATAGACAATGTGTGCCTGAATGACCAAGAGCAGAATCCCCTCAGTTGGCTTACTGGGGACCAGGTGGGGTTAGGAAATAGACCTCTACTGAAGGGCCAGAGAAACAAGGATGAACCTCAGGTCCGGAAAGAAAGAGCCTTTCTTCTCCCGTGAACAAGTTCAGAGTGACATACTTTGGCTAAGGCTGACTTTAGAAATAAAAGTAAACCAGAAAATGGGATTGGAAACCACAATTTAAAACTTTATCATGGTTAGGGTCATGGTTTTAAGAGACATCCCAGTTAATTGGCCTAATAACATGTTTAGTGCCTCTGTTCTATCTCCTAGTTCGATGTCTAGTGCCTGGGCTTTTAAAAGCTTGCAAGTGGCCATCCAAGACACTTGGTCTCTATTCGCCTGGAACAACAGAGGAAGAGGGAGAGTCAGGAATAGGAGGAAGATACAGAATGTGTGGATAATTGCCTCCATGAATAACAGTCTCCTTTGCCTTGAGACCAGAAGAACTGCATGATACTCGACTCCTGAACATTTTGATCAAAGACTCCATAGAAGAGTCCTGATCAGAGAGGGGAAAATGCAGAATGGAATTTCAGAATCTCATGGACTCCAGACTTCCTGGAACCATGAAGGTTGAATGAACGCCTGAAACTATTGCCCTGAGATAATCTTTAAGCCTTAAACCAAAAATATCTCCTGAAGTCTTCTTGAAACCGAACAGTAGGTTAGCTTAACTAGTAAAAAATGTCTGTCTTGAGCATTATGCTCTTTTAAGAACTAGCTATATGGGACCAGATTAACAACAGCAATTCAAAAGATTAGTTAGGAACCTTAGGGGGCAGTGAATTTATGTTAATGGGGGAGGAACGACTCAGAAAAGGAGGATGAGAATGGTTATACAGCTGGAAGAATGTAATCTATGTCACTAAATTGTACATGTAGAAACTGTTGACTTGGTGGGTGTTTTGCTGTGTGTATTCTCAACAACAACAAAATAAATAAAATTATATAATAAAAAAACCTAATCATGGTAATGATGATGACAATGACAATCGGTGCCATTTGGTAAACACTAAGTATATTACGGAAGGAGATTTGGTGGCACAGCAGCTAAGCCTTTGGCTGCTGACCGCAAGGTTGGTAGTTTGAACCCACCAGCTGCTCCTTGGGAGAAAGATGTGGCAGTCTGCCTCCGTAAAGATTACAGCCTTGGAAACCTTATGGGGCAGTTCTGTTCTGCCCTATAGGGTTGCTGTGAGTTGGAATCAACTGGAAGGCAATGGGTTAAGCATTGTTCCTCATGGTCTTCTCCTAACCATCTTGCAGCGAAGGGACAGCTGTCTCTTACAGATGAGGGAAGTGAGAATCAACAAATTAATCAGCTCGCCCAAGGTCATGATGCTGGAAAGTGGCAGGGCCAGAGTTTGTCATGTTTACCAGGCTTACAGTACAGCAAGTCGTGGAAATCCACGTCATTCCGCCACAGGCATATATGCGGTCTCTGCGCTTTGCTCCCACAGCAGCAGCTTCTGCACGGAAGGCTGCCTGGCTGCGTGTGCTGGAGTCAGAGGGCCAGGCTGGGGGGAAGCAACACCACAGAAGTGAAGGAGGAAGCCCTGATTCTCCCTGGAAGAGAGAAAGAAGTTACCCGTGGCCTCAATTTCAAGACTGCCCTCAGCCGCTTTTGTCACAGGAACAGAAACCTATTTATAGCAATCTAAATCCTGACACGGGAAAATGGAAGGGGAGTATTTTAAAAGTTCAGGGAAAGGGGAAACCTGGCCATGGATTTCACAGCCCTCTGCCTCTGTCGATTCAGCACCCCCAAAGTAAAAACAACATCATCATCATCAACAGCAAAATCATCCACATTTATCATAAAAAGGAAAGTAACCCCTGGGGGAGTGTGGCTAGGTTCTTGCTGTTTCTAGAAGTCTTTACTTGGCTTGTCTGGTCTTCCAGTAAAGCTATAACCTTGAGAGGAGGATTTATGTTTGATTTTCACAGAAAAATGTACTCAGCTGTATCAGGATAAGGATTAGTAAGTACTCGTCTTTTAATTAGGAGCCCAGGTGGTGCAGTGGTTAAAGTGCTCAGCTGCTAACCAAAAGATTGGTTGTTCAACCCCACCAGCCACTCCTTGGGACAAAGATTGGGGCAGTAAATCTTAAACCCTATGAGGCAGTTCTGCTGCGTCCTATAGGGTCGCTATGAGTTGAAAACAACTCGACAGCAGTGGGTTTGGCTTGAGTTTTTGGACCTTTCGCTTGTTCTCTTCTCTCGTTCGTTTATGAGAGGAGGGAGAAGGAAACAGAGCGGGGAAAAAAAAATTTTTTTTTAATGTTGAACACCAATCTATTCCTCCTCCCCTTTTGGTAAAGAAATATTTAAGTCGTATGCATTCTTGGAGAGAAGTTTCAAAAAACACTCAGCCCACAAGAATTCTGTTCATCCCGCGAAAGCTGCCTTGGTCCTGCATGCATTTGCTAACGCTGGCTCCTCCACTTTCAGCCCATCAGCATTTTCTTCTTTCGCCTTTAATGCCGGGACGTTAGGATAACGCAGACATCTGCCTCTTCACCAGCAATGCTCCATGCCAGGGCTCCTCCTAAATACAAGCTCCCATTTGAAGTCAGTGTACAAGGAACCAAAAACTAGAGGCATGTAGTTAGCTGAACTTAAGCTCTCTGCTGACTTCCATTAGGTTTACCTTATGTTTAATTTATTTATTATAATTATGGTCCAGTATTTTTTTATTCTGTTTTTTTACTGTTATTGTTTGTTTAATTTACTTATTATAATAAACACTGTCCAGTAGTTGTAGGTCCTTCGATGGTGCAAACAGTTTGCCCTTGGCTACTAACCTAAAGGCTGTTGGTTTGAACCCACCCAGTGGTGCTTTGGAGGAAAGGCCCGACGATCTGCTTCTGAAAAGATTACAGCCAAGAAAACCCTGTGTACCCAATGGAGTCGCCATAAGTAGAATCGACTTGACAGCAATGGTTTTTTTTTGGTCTAGTATTTATTACAATGGATCACTGCCTCTATGGGGACATTGGTGGTTCAATGGTAGAATTCTCACCTGAGATGAAGGAGTTCTGGCTTTGATTCCTGGCCAACGCACTTGATGGGAAGCTACCACCAGTCTGTCAGTGGAGGCTCGTGTGTTGCTGCGATGCTGAATAGGTTTCAGCAGAGCTTCCAGACTAAGACAGACTAGGAAGAAAGACCTGGTGACCTACTTCTGAAAAATCAGCCAGTGAAAACCCCATGGATCACAGTGGTCTGATCCCATTGTGCATGGGGTCGCCATGAGTCAGAGGCCGACTCGAAGGCAGTTAACAACAACAAGTAACTCTACGGCACAGTTTTTCACAATAAGATTAACTGTGGGACAGGGGAAAAAAATCATCTTGGAGTGCTCTCCCTTTCCAAGCAAGGTGGGATGAAACTGCGCCTTCTCTGTTGGGGATCAGGACTGTGCTTGGAGGCAGCACTTGCTGCAGATGACAATATCTGGCTTCTTCTGGAAAGGAGCCTCCTCAGGCAGCGCCTCACCTGCAGCTCAGCTGGGAAGCACTGTGTGACCGACTCTGTGTTCCCTCTTCCAAGTGGTAAATGTTTTCTTAATGTCAGGTCACTTCTATTCTTAACGTGGTAGCATAATATTAGGCTTTCCCCGTGGTGTGAAATTCTGGTAAGCCTTTCTACATCGAGGAAGGAGCTGCTTTTTCTAAGGGAGGGAAAAAAGGCAGGAGGAGTCTTTCCTTTCTCTAGTCTGGGGCCAGCATGCAGGAAATGTCAGGCCTAGTTTAGAAACATTTTTGGTCATTACACTATATTTCTTCACTATGATAGTGGGTCACTTGGCTCTGTCAGGGCAAAGATGAATCTGGTCACTGAAGAATTGTTGCAAGAAGTTGTACTGTTTGAGGATATTTAAAATAACCGTTGAAATCCCTGCAGCATGCGATATCCTTAGCTTTGTTCAGTCCCAGTACTGGAGGAGAAATATCTACATGCCTAGATTTTATTTTAAGATATTTCCTAGATTTTATTTTAATTTTTTTTAAGAGAAATGGGAAAATTCTTCTTGTTGGTAACATTTTGCATTTGGGGATTGCCATCTCCCTCAACCGCAAAAAAGCATTACAACTAACAAAGGTGCCCGTGCTGAGGGATTCAACAGGTAAGCTGTGGTCCTTACCCCCAGGGTGCTCACTGACCAGAGGGAGAAACAGGCTCAGAAACAAGACAACTAAATACAATGGGGGGGGAACGCTATAATTCAAGCTATGTATTAAAAAAAAAAAAAAAAAAAAGACCAAACCCATTGCTGTCAAGTCGATCCAGCTCTTAGCAAACCTATAGGACAGAGTAGAACTGCCCCATAAGGTTTCCATGGAGCGGCTGGTGGATTCAGACTGACGACCTTTTCGTTAGCAGTTGTAGCTCTTAACCACTATGCCACCAGGGCTCCATAAACGAGCAATTAATTCTGCCTGGGGAGGAACAAGGAAGCCATGAGCTGGTTCTTGATTGATTTACCAGAACACCTTGTGAAAGATATTTCAGGTGGAGGAAGCACTGTGTGCTGATGCTGTAGATATGAAAATTCGTATCTGGTAACTTGGATGTAATCCGAGGGGGTAGAGTATGGTGGAGGTGGGTAAGAAGGAAGAGCTGTAAAGGGAATCAGACTGGAAAGAGAAGTTAACAAGGTGTATTAGGTACTGCCTCCCTTGAGAAGGCAATTGCTGAATTTATTAAAGCAATGACTAATACTTTTGACCTGCATTTTGGGCATAGGGAAGAGAGAGTGGAGAGGAATTAAGGATTCTTGGGAGAATGTCTTTATACTTGGTGACAGGTGTTTGATGAAAACTTGGAGATGTCTATCACTTATTTCATGTTCCTCACCATTGGAATTGAGCAAGTTGCCAAAACTAATCGTATATATAAGACAAAGAAACACTTATGTTCTCTAGGCTTGTCTGAGACGACAGGAATACAGAAGAGACCCAACTGAGAAGAAGCGAGACCAATATCGGGGGCAAGATACAAGTTTTGAGAGATCTCGGTTTTCAAGCGGATCGTCTTCCAGACAGGTACATAAAACTCTGGGAGACATTCTCTTACTGCCGTGAGTGTGTGTGTGTGTGTGTGTGTGTGTGTATTCCTTACTTAGGGAAAAGTGGACTCAAAAATGGACTCAAAAATGAGATGTTAAAAAATCCTAAAGGTCAGGGTAGGATGAGGCAGGGCCAGGAGCCCAGGGCTGGGCCAGGAGCTCCCATCCTCAGCACCACCCTCACCACTCCCCATCTGTGTGACCTTCCCACTTCAGCTTTGTTGGACCTCACTCTTCTCACCTGTAGATAAAGGGCCTGGTGTAGGTGGTCTCCGAGACACCATCCGGATCAGAAATACCGTCGCTCTGTGATGTTAAGAGCGGTGGCACTGGGCCTTCTAAAAATACATCATCATATTGGTGGCTTATGATCTAACCTGTTGCGTTGCTGAGTCTAGTTTTTATTTCAAATGAAGGGAGAGAGTAAAATGCACTTATTCATCATTTAATAACTGGAAATTATTAAATGTTTTTTATTTTAAAATTTAATTTAAAAAATTAATTATTTCAAAAATTAAATTATTTTGTCTAGGATGATAATAATAAACAAGAGCAATATAATATAATAGCAATATGGTGATAATAAAGCAGTTACCCTTATTTAAGTGCTTATAATGTTCTAGACACTGTGCTAAGCATTTTTTATATATATATTAGTTTATTTGATTTGTGTATATATATATATATAATTTTACAGATGAGTAAACTGAGCCTTAGAGAAGTTAAGAAATGCTACCTAAGATTTCACAGCCAGTATGTGGTGAAGCAGGGATTCTATTCCAGCTGGTCTGACCCAGAGATGATGTTCTGAACTGCTGAGCTATGTGATCATATTTCATATTTAAGACCGTACGTGCGTAAGAATTTTACTTAGCCTATGGAAGAGCTAAAAACCACAAGCTACATTTGACACTGATTGTTAGTATGGTGAATTGATTTAAGATGAGTAATATGCCTTTTATGAATTCTTATTTAATATTTTATGCCTGAAATATACTCTAGAGGATGGACTCTCTCTTTTCTATCAGTGGTGTGGGTCCCCGAGATGGATCCTTGATACCTGATACAAATCAAGTTCTTGTTGGGATTTCTTCTTTAATCTAGGATGTTCACATTGTGGTTATTTATGTTCAAAGGACACTTTAAAAATACCAATGACTGATGTTTATGGATGTAGATGTATCCCTGGAAGAGATATATACTGTCTATTAAGGAAAATAGTACCACACAATGAAATAGTCCACTTCGAGTCTGAAGGTGAAAGACTGTATCTCAGAATATCCGCGGCACCCGGAAGAAAGCGTCGCCTGGATCCTTTCCTGTTAGTCAAGGACTAAATATAATGCCTGTTGTTGATTAAATTTAGCGGGTGAGCTTAATCCAAAAATTAAATCTAGTTTGGCTAGGGCAACCCATTTTTAGCATTAAGATAAATTCTCATATTTTTGCACTTAGAAACAAAATTCAAGGACAGATAAAAGATGCAGTGTAATTTAAGTCAAAACAGTAGCTTGTAGCAATCTTCCTAGATTGGAATTACTAAATAAACGGACAGCTGGGTTCTTCTATTTTCATGCAAAGACTCATGTGCATAGCCACAGACATTTTTCATGGTAATACTCATGCATTTGGGATGTTCTAGAGCTTGAAGTTTTATGCTCCTCTCCACACACTTTGCTTGGGGGACAAGCTGGTAACTGGTTCCTATAGTTTTCTTCTCCGTGCTGTAAAAACCATTCATTCTTTAAATTACCATCGCAAAGCATTCATCCTACCTACAAAAAAGGACATAGTTGTGCATATAAAGGTAATTGTGAAATAGCTTCTGTAATCACTGACTACATGGATCTTATTTTCCAACTCTTAATTTTATGATTCACTTACATCTAACACAAACAAAAGACAAAAATATGTGATAAAATGCATAAAATGGGCAGTTTCCATTCTAAAGTACAAGGACGGGATTTTTTTTATGTCACTGTAGCTATGTCACTGTAGCTCAGTGTGTCAGAGAACTCAGAACAACATTACTTATATAATCTCAATTTTTCCAGTTAATGATATCCCAAGGGTTCAGGCCTTGATTGTAGGAGTGCCTTCCAGGCCACGTCTTCTCTCTCTAGAAGAGACAAAATCAGAATTTTCCACAGTGAAATTGACCTCTGCTTTTGCTCTCTGCGTTATAGATATTCTTGGGGGAATACTGGAGGATTGGCCTCTGGAAACAAAAGTACAGGAAGGGCAGGGTGAGAGGAGATGTCACTGACTATATCACTCTCCACAACCATCTGACTTGCTGTGGTCATAATGCTGATCCCTCCAGGCTCAATCGTATGGCTTTTGCTGGGGACAAATGAAGCCAGAGTTCTCTAATAGACTCAAACCAGATCCAGGAAACCTTCAACCCCCAGGATCACAGGTTGATTTTGAGGTTCCCCTTCCATGATTGGACCCCTACCCAAATTTCTATCAAAATTTGGTTGTCTTAAACTGTCAGAGTCTGGGCCTGCCCTGCTATATCTCAAACCCTGTAGAACTAATCACATCTCTTTCCACAGGGTCCTCAGTGACAGCGAGGTCCTGGAGCTAGTCTCCCAAAAGAGGTTGTGAATAAGAATGCTGGCACCTCCCAAAGGAGGACCCAGGCCACACTGATACAGATCCCATTTTCACAGCTCAGTGTATTGGATGTCACATCAGGTACTAGAGTAGTAGACGATCCTCAGTCCATCAGAAAGGGTCAGGAGAAAGATAAGCTCTGTGAGCTGATGTAAACCCAACCAAACCCCTCTATTCCTAGGTGAAAATTCCCTGAACGATTTCCTTGTAGAGACGGCTGTGGCTAAAACTCTAAGTAATGTTTTGCCTCTGACTTGTGAGGGCAAATTCATTCTCTGATTGAGTAGGTTGTATCAAAGTGAATCGCTTAACCCGTGGAGACTTTTCCACTGTACAGTCAGTATGTGAGGCATCTTGTTGTTGTTAGGTGCTTCCAAGTCGGTTTTCGACTCATAGTTACCCTATGTGACAGAGTAGAACTGCCCCATAGGGTTCCCTAGGCTGTAATCTTTACAGGAGCAGATAGCCATGTCTTTCTCTTTCAGAGCCACTAGCTGGGTTCGAGCCACCAACCTTTCAGTTAGCTTTCAAAATAGTAGCGTATAGCAAGCTTAACCATTGTGCCACCAGGGCCCCTGTGTGAGGCCTGCCACCACCATTTTGACACTTGTATTGTGATTTTCATCACTTGTTCATTCCTTAATCCAGGCTCAAGTTGTCACAATTCCAGTGGGCCTGGAGCAGGCAAGGCATTTAGCATCCAGTAACAGGTCCAGGGTCAAGATATTAGGAGCCCTGGTGACGCAGTGGTTAAGAGCTCAGCTGCTAACCAAAAGGTCAGCAGTTTGAATCCACCTTGGAAACCCTAAGGGGCCATTCTACTCTGTAGTATAGGGTCACTTTGAGTTGGAATCAACTCGACAGCAATGGGTTAGGCCTCAAAGTAGGCAGATCCCCAAACCCACGTTTACCATGGTGGTCATCCCGTCATGGAACAGTCTCCTCTAATGACCAGTGGCACCAACTGCTGGTTATGCAGAGGTTGTGTTTAATCTAAATCCAGGATAAGTCAGTAACCATCAAGCCTGTGCTGAGATGTGCTTTAAAGTGGTGCTTCCTAAATACCCTTAAGTTAGTGGTTTGGCATAATAGAAAAAGAGTACTTACGGAAGGCCAGCTGTATCCCTCATTAGCATTGTGAATTCAGGCAAACCACTTAACTTCTTAGCACTAGTACTTCAGTTTCCCATCAAGGAGAAACTTATTATTGTGCTTATCTCATGGGATCGTTGTGAGAACAAGGAAGACACTTAAGTGACTTGCTAACATCAGAGTACATTATAAATTGCCTTAATGTCCGACTATACTTGGAAATGATGCTCCAGGAGGTACTAGTGAAGGAGCAGGTTCTGAGGCTTCGAGAATACCTACTTTCACCTCAGCTGAGTCCCAGGCCACATTTCTAAAGCCAACCCGATGGAGGAATTTAATGTTAGATCCTTTTCAGAGTTATATACAACTCTGTGAACGGTTTAATCAGATCAGAATTTAACATGTAAAATAATAAAGTAGAATAACCAGAAGCTCCACATAACCAGCTAGAAATTAGATCATTTAGAAGACTAAAAAGCAAAGCAGTCTTTTGATGTAGGGAGAAAACAGTGTCCATCCATCGCAGGCCCCCTGGGCAGCTACTGGCCTGGAGAAGCCTGCTATGATTGACAGGGGCACCAGGATGTTTCATCCTCTCAAACCTTCACAGAGAGGGGACAGGAGCCCTGATTTTCCCATAGAAGATGATGGAAATAATCAGCCCAGCACTTCCGGGGCTCAGCAAGCTTCTATAAAGAGAGACATCATGGAGGCTTCTCGTCCTCCACCATCTTGTATGGTAGGGACGCTGTTGCCTACCACAAACACACAAGCCTCGCAAAGATGGAGGTGATGTCACTGCTGTTACTTCATTGGAAAGGAAGGTGGAGATCTTCTCTCGGTTTTTCACAGCACTGTTCACTCTGCTGCTAGGAATAGGATTGTTGTCCTTTCGTCAGCAGCAAGGGAACAACTGAATATTTAGATTCTAGGTCACAAGGACCCAATGTTGCATTGAAAGGAGGCATAGGCAGTTCACCTGATACCAAGAAGCAGCTGGCTGTGCCCAGACCTGGCTCAGTCTGATGTTTACATCAGTGAGGTCACCTGAACCTCTCAGCCAGCAAGGTAAGCTTAAATAGAAAGGCTGTTATCCAACATAAACATTTTAATTGTTTTGTCCATAATAATCAGAAACAGACTTTGGGAGGTGAAAATTGAAAACAAAAGAAACAAACGAAAAGCCTCTCCGGGGAAGCTACAGTGACTTAAAAAAGTCAGCCTATCTCTCCATACATGAGGGCAGCAAAGGTCCAGAACTGTGTAGTCCAATACATTGACCTCTAGCCACGTGTGACTATTTTAGTTTAAATTAATTAAAATAAAATTAAAAATTCAGTCCCTCAGAGCTTCAAATTCTCGAAGAATCCAGACTTACTGGACCCATTGAGACTGGAGGAATCTCCGAGACTATTGCCCTTGGGATACTCTTTAAACCTAGAACAGAAACTATCCCCTGAAATCACCTTTTAACTAAATAGCAGGTTAGCTGAAAAGTAAAGAATTTCACCCTTGAGAACAGCGCTGTTTTAAAAATTATCCATATGAGACCAGATGGATAAGTTACTCTAAAGCATAGATGAGAAGTTTGCGGGGGCAGTGAGACTAAATTGATAGGAGTGAAACAGCTAAAATGGAAATAATGAGAATGTTGACCAAAAAAAAAGAAACCAAACCTGTTGCCATCAGGTCGAATCCATCTCATAGAGACCCTATAGGACAGAGTAGAACCGCCCTGTAAGGTTTCCAGGCTGTAATCTTTACAGAGAATGCTCCTTAGAAGCAAGGATGGCAAGACTTCATGTCACCTACTTTGTACAGCTTGTCAGGAGGAACCAGTCCCTGGAGGTAGGACATCATGCTTGGTAAAGTAGTCAGCAAAAAAGAGGAAGACCCTCAACAAGATGGATTGATACAGTGGCTGCAACAATGGGCTCAAGCATAAAAACAATTGTGAAGATGGTGCAGGTCCGGGCAGTGTTTCGTTCTGTTGTACACGGGGTCTGCTATGAGTTGGAACCGACTCAATGGTACCTAACAACAACAACAATCTTCACAGAAGCAGACTGCCACATCTTTCTCCCGCGGGGCAGCTGGTGGGTTCCGAACAGCCAGCCTTTCGGTCAGCAGTCGAGCACCGAACCACTGTGCCATCAGGGCTCCTTAGAATGTTGACGCAAACTGAAAAATGTAAACAATGTCACCGAATGCTATGTGTAGAAATTGTTGAATGGGAGCCTGTTTTGCTGTGTATAGTTTCACCAGAAATAAAATATTTTAAAATTTTTTTTCTGCTCTTTAGTCACAGGAGTCTCATTTCACATGCTCAGTAGCCGTAAGTGGTTTGTGGCTACCATATTGGACCACGAATATATAGAACAATTTTCATCACTGCAGAAAGTTTTGTCACACAGTGCTGCTCTAGATTATAGTCAAGACCAAAAAACAAAACAAGAACCCACAGGCCAGAAAGGGCGTTTGGCCCAGCATAATCCACAATACAATATTTTGCACACAGCAGGTCTTTGCAAATGTTAACTCTCCAGTGAGTCAGCTGTCTGCCAAGACCAGCTCCGTTTGCATTTTGTGTTTTTCTACGACCTGCGTATATTTGCGCGACTCCTTTCACTGTCTGTTTTTTCTGTCTGTCCTGTCTGTGAAACTATCAGCTTCTCCCCTTTCATACGGCTCCTGGGGAGTCTTTCTCCCACTAATCCATCAGTTTTAAGCCCCTGACACCCTTAACCGTGTTGTGAAAGCAGCCGAGGCTTAGGGCTCAGCATGTACGTTCTGTGAGTCATATCCTTCATTTTTTCTGACTTCTTCTTGTCCATTGTCGGATCCACTGTGGGCTGGGCCTCGCTTCTTTCAGGCCTCAGGCCTGTGTCGACGACGAGGCAGGTCACACACGCACACACTGGTTCTGACTGCCAGAGGGCCCCACCCTGCGAGGCTGTGAGTCATCTGTAACACCTGGCGTGGTGTGTGTCACAGCCGGCCCTCTTGACTCCAGCTCAGATTCCTTGCCCTCGAGGTGCACCTGAGACATGTACGTCATGGAGGGGGAATGTGCCGCCCTCGGTTTGTCGAGTGCGGCTCTGTGGGAATTTACGCTCAAGTTTGTTTCCCATCTTAGCTGTTGATCTGCTGAAGACACTGAATGCATTATCTTCTCCCCTCAAACTGGTTCCTTTTCCTGAATTTCTTATTTCTGCCCAAGTCAGAATTCTAGAGATTACCTTAGACTCCTCCTCCTCCTCACACTCCACGGCAATAGACACCAAAGCCTGACTCTCTTATCTCCTCTCTCTTGAATCTGTCCACCGTCACCTCCCTTTTCAGGGCCCTGTCTTTTTATTTATTTATTTTTGCTTGGTTTATGGCAGGAGTCATTTAGTTGTTTTGCCTTCATCTCACCCCTCCCAACCAGACTTCCAGGCGGCCGTAAGAGTGATCCCCCTAGAAGCAAATTGGATCATGCCACGCCTTTATTAAAAATTCTTCAGTGGTTCCCCATTGTCTTTGGGATCAAGTTCAAACACCTTAGCAGGGTATCAAGGCCCTTTTTTGGCCTGGACCCACACACCTCCTAGCTTCATCTGACCAAGCACTGTGTATCTTCAACTCCGAGGGCATCTTCTCAGGAAGAGTTTCCAGGGCTTCTCCTGGGGGTCAGGCGACTTTGCTCTTGTCCCTCCTTTGTATTCCCATAACACCCGGGCTGGAGTGCCCGTGGGGTAGATTTTCCTGTCTGCCTCCTCCCTTAGGCTGGGCGCTACTCCCGAGCAGACACTGGCTATTGTTGTATCTGCAGTGCCTGCAGTGCCTAGCACATAAGTGTAGCTCAGTGAAGACTTGAGGGCCGACAATTACAAAAATGTTTTAGGAATGTGCACATGTTCAAAGTCACAGCTCTAGCCATACAGCCGGAAGAGGGGTTCTCACTCTGAGTGGGACAGTCGAAACGGAATAATGCTACTTGGAGTGGCTTAATGTTCCTTGACCTGGTTTGAAATTATCAAGACGAGAGCAGTTTGGTGCAGCTGCCAATTACAATGGCCAGTTTGGGCTTGAAGGTGGAAACCCCTGAACTGGTGGTGACCAGAGTGACCAGCTAAAAAGAGCATTCTTCTCTGGCATAACCTGTGCAGAGAGACAGATGGCTTCTTTAAAGCACTGGCTAAGTTCCTTTTACCAGAGGTAGGCAAGAACACAAAGACGTAAGAACAGCTGGGCTGTAGCTCTCAGTGAGCAGAGGAAGCTCAGAATGGCCAGAAGTTGACCCAGGACTCACTCATACTTCATAATGGGGGTTGCCTTGTTGTGGTTGAATGTTCTGCCTGATGACTTACTGGACTGACTTGGATATTTCTCTTATGGTTAGATCATAGATTAATTGGAATACCTGGTGTGCAGGCTCCTCTGAAGGCAAGCCAGGAGGCTGGAGGTCTTCACCAGCATTAATGGAGTAAAGGAATAATAACTGTATCTTGGGCAAAGCCAGCAGGGCTTCATTTCTCCTTCATTTCTGTTCTTTGTCTGCGTTCCACTAGGTAATTTTAAATGGGGCATGGCAGTAAAATGGGGCAACTGTCAGTTTAAATTGAAGCAGCTTCCAGAACGCTGTCCTGTCTTTTTCAACAGACAAGCAAGACAGCCTCTTCAGTCCTTCCACCAGGGTGATTCTGCCATGTCACCCGGTGACACGAACCCCAATTGCTATCCCAACTCAGTGAAATTGTTAGTGCCGAGAATTGGTGACCTCTGACCCAAGGAGATTCCTATGTTAATTGGACTTAGCAGCTCAGAAATTGCGTGAGAGAAGATTATAATAAAATGGCTTTTTTCCATTGTATGTAGTGCTATGGATTTCAGCTTACTACATTTTATTAAAATTTCCCACTTAAAAAATAGTTCTAACTCATTTTTGAAACCAAAGAACTTATTAAAAACTAATTAAAATTCAGATATCAAAATTGTAAAAATCTTCCGTTGCAAGGTAATATTATCCAAATGCATATCTGCATTAAACATATTTTACAACATACAGCCTTTCATCCCAAACCTTTCTTTTTTCCTTCTGTAGTGCTTTATTTGTTAAGAAATTGTAAATCACCTGTGTACCAGACACTGTGTAGGTGCTATGGAGATATAGTAATTAATCAGCCGTGTCCCTGCCCTCAGGAAGTTTACAGAGTTGGTAAAATAAGACGTATATGAATGGCTACATTTAAGACAGTATCTGATGAGTGTAATAAAAAGGTAACGGGAAACCAGAGGAATCATCATAGAGATTAGAGATTTTAAACCAGACTTAAGTGAATGATGGACAGGATTTGGAGAGCAGAGGTAGGTAGGACATAGCCCAAGTCAAGGCAGAGATGGGCGCGTTTGGGAAATGGTGTGTGATCCAGTCTCCCTGCAGCAGGCAGAATGGGCATCAGACCTCGTTGTAGAGGTCCCCACCCCATCCTTGCCATAGAGAAGCCTGGTTCTTCCCAGATAATGCTTCCGCCCTACACATCCTCTTCAGGGTGGCTGTTCATATCCCTCCCATCCACCTGCCTCAGGACCAAGAAGCTGCAGGTGCCCTTCTTGCTTCCTGATGCTGTTCCCAGACCATTGCTCTCCAGGCTCTGTTGAAAATACTGGCCCACTGAGGTGTGTGCTGTTCTACTCCACCATCCTCTCCCCCTCATTATCCTTGTCCTTCATAAGGGCCACTCTGCCTTGTTCAGTGAAGACTCTGGTGGCTCAGTCTCTCTGCCACCCCATCTCTGATCTTCTGCCACAATCCTAAGTGACTTCAGTGCCCACATGGACAATCCTTCCACACCCTGTCTTCTTAGTTCCTGATGCATCTCAAGTGCCCTCCTCCATTCCACCCCACCACCCCTCCCATGGCACATGTTGGACCTTGTTATTCCCCAAAAGGACACCATCTCCAAAATCACTAGATTATTACCAGTCTCCAGGCCTTCCAGCTCTCCTGCTCAACCACTTCTAGTGTGGCATTTCTTCTACCTCTTGGAAACCTCTGGTCCATTGATTCCTCAGCCTTTGCCCTATCATTGCCCCTCTTGTACTTACTTCTTTTCTAGCATCTGAGATTCTGTGCTTGATCCTTTGGGAATTGCCTTGCCCCTCTGTCTTTTCCTCACACCTGTCTGGTGAAACCCTGCCCACCCAGTCTTTGGACCTGCATCCTGGTCACTGGCTACTGCTGGAGAAAATCATTCAACTTTGAAAAATGGTGCTGTGAAAGTTCATGGCCACTAACCTCGACTATGCTGCCCAGTTTCTTTGGTCAACTTTCCCTTCTACTTCAGATCTTCTTCCTTTACCCTGGTCTTCAGTCCCTCCTCTCTACCATTCCACACCATAATGATCCTCAGATGGGAATTTCTCAGCTTACTGCTACACAGCCACCACCCTCTTCCTTCTGCACCAGCTTCTCTTCATTCCCATCCATTAGCAACCTCTCCACTGTGCTTGGGATCCCACCCCTCTTGCTCTTCTCAGAACCCTGACCCTATCCATCATCACTTCTCTGCCTGTATCTCGGCCTTCCCATCAGCATTTAATCATGATCTAAGGTCTCCTCCCCACTGCCCCAAAAAACAGAAGGGCCCTTCCTTGATCCCACGTCCCCCTCCACTTACTTCTTCACAGCCAAAGTTCTCAAAAGAATTATTTGCACTGACTGACTCCATTTTCCCACTTCCTACTCACTTCTCAACCCACTCCAATCTGGCTTCCATGCTCGTCATTCCACAGAAATGGCTGTTCGTCAAAGGACTTCCTCATCTTGATTGCAGTGGGTCGCCTCCAGTCTTCTTCAAGCTTGATCTCTTGAAAGCATCTGCCTTGCTTGGCCACTCGATCCTCCTGGAAACGCTGCCTCCCTGAGCTTCTCTAACACCGCAGTCTTCTCCTGGCTTCCTCTCTTGTCTCTGGATGCTGCTTCCCGTTCTCCACTGTGGGCTTACCCTCCTCAACCCGGGCTCTGAATCCTGAAATTCCTTGAGGTTTGATTCTCTGCTCACTCTGTACCAGGGGTTTTTAACCTATTTCTGTTCCATGGACCTCTTTGGCAGCATAGTAAGCCCTCTGGGTCCCCTTCTCAAAATAATATTTTTAAATGCATAAAGTAAGCTACATATGATTCCAAAGAAAACCAATTTTATTGAAATACAGTCATCAAAATATTTTTAGAAATTTGTCATTCAGTAGTATATGTGCTTCTTTATTAACACATTAAATAACAAGTGATGGGTGTAAAGGATATTTTGAGACGTCTGCAACAAGTTTAATGAGGTGTGAAAATATCTGTGATTTCGATTGGTGACAAAATCACAGGTACTGCTAATACTACTGTAGTTTGTTGCCTTCACTGGTAAATGAAAAATATGCTTAGATTCCAGCTAGAGGTTATTGGAAATAAAACTGTAATTTTTTTTCCCATCTAAGTAACAGTGGCTGCAACAATGGGCTCAAGCATAACAACGATTATGAGGATGGCACAGGACCAGGCAGTGTTTCATTCTGTCGTACATAGGGTCACTATGAGTCAGAACCAACCAGATGGTACTTAACAACAAAGCTCATTCTCCCATCCAAGAAGCCCTGCTCTATACAGTCTTCTTAAATAATCTCATCCATTCCCAAGACTTTAACTGCCAATGACTCCCAAATTTACGTTTTCAACCCAAACTTCTCTTCTGATCTCCAGATCTGAATAGCCAACTGTTTACTCAGCATCTCTACTTGGATGTCTCAAAGACACTTCAAAGTCAACATGTCCAATGCTAAAGTTCCCTACCTGTTCCGTCATTCTTCCTTGTGTATAATATCATCAGAATCTTAGGAAATATGCCTGACACTTTCTCTCCACCCCTCGTCCCCATATTTATCACCAAGTCTTATTAATTTTACCTCCTAAATGTCTTTTTAATCCATCTGTGTCTTCTTCTCTGCCATCACCTAGTCAAGTTATTGCAGTGGCCCACCAACAAGTCTCTATAATCCCACTCCCGGCCCCACATCCCATTTTCTGTACCACCAAACCAAACTGGTTGTCATCAAGTCCATTCCAACTAATGGCGACTCCATGTGCGTCAGAGGAGAACTGTGCCCTATAGGGTTTTCAATGCCTGATTTCTGGAAGTAGATTACTAGTCTTTTCTTCCTAGGCTGTCTTAGTCTGGAAGTGCTGCTGAAACCTGTCCACTATGTGTGACCCTGCTGGTATTTGAAATACCGGTGGCATAACTTCCAGCATCATAGCTATGTGCAAGCCACTATAGTATGACAAACTGATAGATGCACGGTGGGCATATACATATACATTAGGGTGACGTTCACTGCTGTAACAAAGGGACTAAAAATGCGATGACTCAATCAAGATAGAATTTTATTTCTGTACATGTGACAGTCAGATTTGGTACTAAATCAGCAGACAACACCCCACTCAGACTTTCAGGGACTTAGGCTAATGAATGGTTCTGCCATCTTCAAGGTTGTTGTCACTCCAGCTCACAGGAAGGTGGAAAGGAAGAGGTGCAAGGCCAGAGATTTTCTCTAAAGTAGGCTTCACGCATCACTTCAGCTCACATTCCACTTGTGAGAGCTTCATCCCCCAGCCACACCTAGTTGCAGAGGAGGCTGAGAAATCCAGTCCAAGGTGGGCAGCCACATCAACTCTTATATCTTTAGAAGAAGATATTTTGGTGGAAAGTTAGTAGTCTTCATCACTTAGTCATTAAAACGGGTCTGAAAGAATACAGACCAAGCTGCTAGCAGTTTTATTTTAAGGTTGATGGGTTTATGAATGTTTTAAATTTTCTTTCTTTGTGTTCATCTTTATCTTTCCATTATGAACATGAATTTCTTTAGTCATAAAGCAAAGAATTACAATTTACAAAAATAAACAAATGCACCTACAAAGAGATTATTTCACTGGCAAGTTTGCAGGAAGATCTGTTTCCTCTCTCCAAAAGAAACATCCAGATGCATGTAAGATACCACTTTAAGCATTCTTCTACCCAGAAATCTTCAGTTGGACCCCTTTCTCTATCACGTTGACTCTCAATCTGTGGCTTGACTCTCAGAGACCCTCACAGTCTGACCCCACCCTGCCATCCAGCTTTATTTCTCACCTCTCCTCCCCACACCGCTGCTCTGGCAATCACCTCACTGCACTAGAATCAAGCCATGCTCATCACTCCATCCATACCTTGGCTCCTGCCTAGCCAGATCCTACTCATCCATCAAGTTTCATCACACACCACCTCCTTCAAGAAGGCTGCCCTTGACTTTTCACATTTTCTTGTGAATTTCTGTAGCCTTTAGAATTGGTGCCACCCAATTTGTCACTTAATTAAATGTTGCTTTTCATTTTGCTAGTATGGCATTAATCTTGTCTCCCTCACTGTAAGCTTCTTCTTTTTATATTCCTTCATAGTGCTTAGCATGGGGTTGAAGACATAATAGATGCATACGATACTTCTCCATTGATTCCCATGTTTTATGGCCTATTATTATTTTGGGTAGGAGGCATTTTCCTGCATAAAATTTTTTTTGTTATATAGGTATATTGTATATATGCTGATACAATCCTAGAAAAAAAACAAAACAGTGCAAATACAATTACAATTCATAATAATACTTTGATGCCCAGGCTCTCCATGTTCCTCAGATGTTCCTCTTGGCTAAAAGAAAAACATGAATTCAAAGAAAGGAGGAAGGAAAAAAATACATTATAGTGAAAATATACCTGAAAAATAAACTTGAAGCCAGTCTCAAGTTGCTACTAACCGTGACATTTTAGTGTTCAGATTCAAAACCCCAACAATTTTTGACAAGATGCTGATTCCTTTCCCATTGTCTACCACACAGAACACCCAAGAACATCTTACATAGGTATCCCTAATATTTAAAAATCCAATGTATGGAAATGGTGTGGTCACCACCTATGTAAACTGGGCAGCGATTTCTGGGATTGATATTCATTATAAAAAATACCTAGTGTCAGAAAACGTGTTGTAACCTACTAAATCCATAGCTGTGGTTATGATCTGTGAGTTCCGTGTGGCCATTGCAATGAATGATCGAACCTAGCAGAGAAGTAGAAAGTGCTATGGGAAGGACAACTGGTGTCAGAATTGGTAAAAAAAAAAAACATTGGAGAGAGTTGGTGTATCTGACCTCCACCTCATAGGAATCAGCTTTGAGCTGGTGCTGATTTTAATTCTCTCTCCTCCTTGTGAAGTTAGACAAGGAGGTCTGACACCACCATTTTTACACATCGTACTTGCCATTTCAGTAGCTTGCAGCTCTAGGTTCACCCAGTGATTACTCCATAGTGGGATTAATGGTAACCGTAGAGTGAGTTCTAAAATTCCACATGATTCTCCTTCAAAGAGCAAACCCACTGGCAATCAAACTTTACAGATACTTTAGTCACTGAGGCCACTGTTGCTGTCAGGACAGATACTCAAGCTGGGTCATCCCAACTTGCTAGCAGGAGTGTCAGACAGAAAGCAGGCAGGAGAAAGTTCTCTACAAAACTCAATGGTAGAGACAGGTGCCCATGATATTTATGCATATGGCAGCCCAACTGACTCTAAAAGGCATCTTCTGGCAAAATAGAGAGCAAGGACTGTTATTGCTGATTCTAGTTTCATTCTGCCTCACCTGGCAGCCATTTTAGGTGGGAGAGACAAATGGGGTTAGCAGCAGTTTGATTCAGGTCCATGGTACCTGAGTCCAAAAAAAAAAACAAGTTATTGATTGCTGTTCTTTATTGATCTTCAAGTCTAGAATTCTGGTGAACTCAAGACTATCCTGAACATGTGAAGGACTTTACTACTATTATAATTTTTTCTAGACAAGAGAACGTTTAGCCTGCTTTGTGCTACAACAACACTCTGTGGAGAACATACTTTATATTTCTTGAATACATAAAGGTATCTATCCTATCTAGAATGCTGTTGATACAAGCTGCCCTCAGTTCCTTTAGGTAGCTTTTGTGTTTGAGGTACAGCTTGATTGCAGACTTTGGAGACAGCCCTCTGAAGGTACTCATTTGCACCCACAGTCCCTTGTCACCCTTTGCATGTTGTCACTGTTTGACAGTCAAGGTTCACTGGCTTGATCATACTCGTTCATAATCTCACAAAAGTGAATTTATTTCAGATGTAATAAGCACACAATATCTCTGGCACCTGCTTGACACTACTCTTTTCTCTCCCCTCTTATTCACAGCACTTGTGCCTTATGTCCTAAGATCTGCTCGGCTCAGCCTTCCCTCACATGGCACATGGCAAAAATGGGTTTGGTACACATCAATCAGAATTTAGTAGCACACCTTAGTGGGGTGGGAGGTGAGGTGGCATACCAGTTAAGAACCAGTTTTCTGGGTCTTGGAAACGAGCTATTGGCCAAGAGGTGGAAAATAATTTCAAGTCCTTTTTGTCCCTGACTACTTCAGCCTCCTTGCTCTCCCAAACACGTCTGTTCATTGTCACCTTGCCATTTCAAACTTAACATTGTTAGATCTCAGTTTAAAAATCTAGTCATTCTCACATTTCCGAGGAAACACATTCCATTTCCCAACCCTTGTGTCTCCATCTTCCAGGAGGTCTAACTTGAGTCATTATAATGTTACTAAGCCCTTACTTCAGTGCCCCATGACATTTATATTCCCTAAATGTAAGTGCCTTGTTTTCCCAGGGTGAGTCTTTCTCTGAACTTTTAGAGCAAGGCTAGTGTCGGGCAATGGTAGCAATTTTACTTTATTATGTATGATACCAGAAGAGCAGATCTTTGGAAAATGTTAAATACAAAAATAATAATAATCCAGAAAGTATTAATTTTAACGATAACTTCTTTTAGTTAACACGGCATTATTAGTACTTTCTCAGCAAATTCCCAATAGAGATTTAAAGTCTACTCATGTATCATGTGGGTTTTCTTTTTAATGTCATAGGCTTTGATTTCGGTAGAGTTGGTTTTCTTCCCCCAAAGGAGTAGCAGTGTGCTGTTGCCTCCACCTCCATGTGACATTTCAACTTATGAACATATGGGAGAAGCAATGAAAACTGTAATTACTGTTCAGAGTTACAAGTGGAAAAAGCGCAGTTTTAAAATCAACTTTAAATAAAATAGTTTATTTATTATTGTTCGATAATCTCTAAATGGTGTTGAATATTTGCCATTAGAGCTTTACTGTCTAAAAAAACTGCACCATATTTTCTTAAAACTAGATAAATTTCAAGCAGTTATATGTAAGATTATAAATTATATAGCCTTGAGAAGAAACTGAGAGTTGGGTGTAGGAGCTGACCCATCTCTGCATTCATGTCTCTTTGGAATAGAAGAAATCCAATGGAATTTTTAATTGGAGCTTTTGGTTTTAGTTTCAACAGTGCTCAGTAATTGGCTAGTTAATTTTGTTAAATGGCTGAGCATGAATTAATGACTAAATATAAAAGCTACCACTTACATGACACTGTGTGTCTGGTACTCTTCAAGTGCTATATACATATATTAGCTCATTTAATACTCACAAAACAGCCAAAAAGTAGATACTGTTGTTCATGGATGGAGCCCTGGTGGCATAGTGGTTAAGAGTTCGGGTGCTAAGCAAAAGGTCAGCAGTTCGAATCTACCAGCTGCTCCTTGGAAACGCTATGGAGCAGTTCTGCTCTGTCCCGTAGGGTCACTGTAAGTCAGAACTGACTCAACAGCAGTGTGGATTGTTCATGGATGAGAAAATTTGAGACAGAGAGATTAATAACTAACCCAAAGTCTACAATTACTACATGGAAGAGCCAGGATTCACTCCCAGGGAGTCTTAAATACCACACTTTAGCACCAGAATGAGTTACTACAACGTCTTCTATCCTGTGGGAGAGGGTGATATGACTGGTTTTCATGAGGGAGGATAGATGTTTGAGAACATGAACAAAGACACAAAATGTTGAAATGGTTTGTTTAAGAATACTCAATGGGGCAAGCAAGAAAAGATTCAGTAGCACGTGCATAAGTATTATAGTTCTTGTCATTGAGGCTTTAGTTTCCAGCTGACAAAATGCTGACTGCTAGCTGCAATTTCTAGACTCCTAAGAGTGATTGCCACCTGGAAATAAGGTTGATGGCTCTACCCAGGAGCCAGAACATGATGTACTTGGAATGCAGATGCGCAATCCCATACATTACAGGCATGGCTTAATTGGCCAAGCTTTCTTTCACTTCTCCAGTGCTGCTAAAGGCTTGAGGTATAGTGAATGGGTGAAGAAATGGTAAACGTGACCTCCAAAACCAAACCCGTTGCTGTTGAATCGATTCCAACTCATAGCAACCCTACAGGGCAGAGTAGAACTGTCCCGTGGGGTTTCCAAGGCTGTAGTCTTTATGAAGTAGACTGCCACAGCTTTCTCCCACAGAGCGGCTGGTAGGTTTGAACCACTGATGTTTCAGTTAGCAGCCGAGCCCATTGCACCACCAGAGCTCCTTCAACATGACCTATCACCAGTTAAGAGTCTCCTTGCTAACCCCTGTCAACTCACTTCTTCTGGAGACAAGCAGAGAATTCCAGGCACTGGGGGAGACAGGGATGGACCCACTAATATTAGCAAACACCAGCTCTGATGCTGTAGCCACAGGTGTTGGTAACCTTAGCACAGAGCATCTTTCCTGCCTTTCTGCTGGCTGGGAATAAAAGGCCCAAGAGCAGGGCCCTGTGTGAGCGGGCTTCTCCTCCCAGTGACATGAGCTGTTTGCGATGGACAGTTCATGGAAGAAATCCTGTCCTGCGCTCACTAATGCTGTTCTCGCCGGTGACTTCTAGGATCTAATTACAATCTTAGGCATCATAATTAAGATCTGCCCATATTTCCTTTTCTGGGAATGGAGAAGCTATCTCATATTTTTAAATGACCTAATATTTCACCTTTGCCATCTCAGAATAATTTTCAAGGATTTCCATTAAATTCCAGAATCAAAAGGGAAAGGGAAAATAGTCAATGCATTATGTCCTGTCCTTTGCCTGTCCCTTTATCTTAGGGTGGTCTATTTTCTGAAAATGTACAGAGAAACACTAATTATTTGAAGGCTGTATCCAGACTCGAAATTAAAAAGCCATGATTTATAATCTAGAAGGATAGTGATCTGTCCACCTGTAGATTTATACAGACTTCTTTATAGACGAGTGACAAGTAGGGGGCTTGCTTAGAGTTTAGTTGTCTTATGTTGTGCCCAAAAATTCAAAGCTATTCAGAGTGTTTTCCTGAGTCAGCAGCCTGTGAAATGAAAATGCTACAACTGTCGACGTGAAGGATAAGCAAGATCAATACAAATTGCAACAGTTGGGGGAATGCAGGGGACATTAACTCAGCATTCCATGTCTGCAAAAGGATGGCATTGTCAAAGGACTTTTCATTACAGGATTAAAAGCAGTGTGAGGAGTCCCTGAGTGGCTCAGTTAAGTGTTCAAGTATAACTGAAAGGTTGGTGGTTCGAACCCACCGAGAGGTGCCTCGGAGGAAAGACCTGGTGATCTGCTTCCGAAAGGTCACTGGCTTGACAACCCTATGGAGTGCAGTTCTACTCTGGAGGACATGGGGTCCCCGTAAGTCAAAATTGACTCGATGGCAACTAGTTTGTTATTTTATCTTATTTTGAGGAGGTGCAATGTGAGAAAACTTAGAGACACCTCCCACCCCAGGGTTGTTTGTTGCAGAATGTATAACTATAGCCTAGCAAGTCAGACGAACACCAGGACCTGCAACAATAACCCAAAACCAAACCCGTTGCTGTTGAGTTGATTCCAACTCATACTGACCCTATAGGACAAAGTAGAACTGCCCCATAGCGTTTCCAAGGCTGTAATCATTATGGAAGCAGACTGCCACATCTTTCTCCCTCGAAGCAGCTAGTGGGTTTGAATTGTCGACCTTTCGGTGAGTAGCTGCACGCTTAACCACTGTGCCACCAGGGCTCCTTGGTGGGTATAAGTGTGGCAAAGTATAAAACTGTTGAATGCCTGATAATTTTTATTGGGGCTGCAAGGCTGTGCTGGGATATTCTAACATGGCAGGGATCATGATTTGTCCACCTGTAGGTTTATACTGACTTCTTTATAGAAGTAGGGACTTGACAAGTAGGGACTTTTCAAAAGTCTTATGTTGTACCCAATAATTCAAAGTATTGAAACTGGGGTCTGATTTACCCAGTCCCCATCACACTATCTAAATTTCCTTTTCATTGCCAAATATATGATGAACGTAAGGGACATTTTTCCCTACCCACCCCCAAAGCAGTTCAAATAACAGTAAAGAGCACTAATTGTTTCTCCTGCTTTCCTATGTAGCTTTTAACATGAGCTGCTTGTTGGTCACCAAATTACTTAAGGGTCAGAAATGCATTCTTCTCATGTTGTTCTAAAGTAAACTCATTAACTTTGATGTCATTTCTAAGTTGAGACACCTAGTCAGTCAAAATCTCACTGGCGAAAGGACATACTCAGCATGGCAGGATGCTCCAGTATTATTGCTGGAGAGGTCGCTGTATCTGCCTGATTTCTTTTTTCCCTGTTGACTGAAGGTGACATCCTTGGTCATTGATATTCAGACACCTTTCATTTTCGGTAGAGTTCTGCTGAGGAGGATCCTCTTGCCGAACCAAGATTATCTGCCAAGACTTCCTCTATTAAATGTGATTCCAAACTTCCAGCAATTGACCAAACATCAGTCAAGCAGAAACATAAAAGTACGATGACTCCAAAGAAGCCAGAGAAAGCCGGCCCCAGCAAACCCTGTCCAGGTGAGTTGCTGGTTTACTGAAATTCACAATATCTCAAATCCCAGTATAAAAGGTAAGGACAACCATCCAACTGGTGGTATTGGTTAAACCTAGTGTTTTTGAAGTAGCTAGTTCAGGTTTTAGAAGGTTGCTGGTAATACACAAACAGTAAAATTAATTTCAGAGTAGACTACCAGGTCAAGAAGGCATGAATTGTGCAGAGTAACTGTTTCCCCTGTCCGAGTTTTCTGGCCAGTCATTTGCTTTGGGTGGCACTTGCCTAGAATTGCTGCCTTTTCATCTTCTTCACCCTTCTTGGGGGATAAAGGCATTTGGCCCCAGGTATCAAGTTTTATGACTCAAGCAAGAGCATGAAGAGAAGCTTTCAAAAGCATCTGAATGGCATGATTTATAGCTGAGAGAGAGTAATAAAGTTCCCCAGTTCTGGGTTTGTCCTCTGGGAGAGGACAAACCTTTTGTGCAATTTGGTGAATAATTCACTCTTTAGCTCCTTTGAAGCAAAGACAAGCCCTGTGCTTGAGGCAGGAATGATTTAATAGTATCCAGAAAGGGGATAAATTCAACTGAAAGTTTAGAATCCCTCAGGCTTGTCGCCGTCAAAGCCAACATCTGTAGAACAAACTTGAGTCCTCTGGGAACTGACGTCTGAGTCAGGGTAACTAGGCGGAAAGGTCTGCCTTCTGCTTTGCAGTGGAATGGGAATGATCCAGATTAAAGGCTGAAGAATTTGTAAATAGCATGCAATTCACTGAATTCCAAATCACAGATGTTTTCTAATCCGAAATAGCTCCTGTCATACAACCAGCCATCCAGTTCAGTCTTAATGCATTTTCAGAAAATGGCAGCTTTCACTCAGATTAACCACCCACGTTTTATTACTTTAATGAAGTTAAAACCAAATTGACTTCTGAAATGATGTCCTTTCAGGCAAGGCCCCAACTCTTTTTCCTTATTTAATCAGGGGAAAGTATTATCATAGTTAACAATTTCTCATGTTGAAGACCTTTAGTAGGAATTAGGATTTTAATTCAGCCATCTAAGGCTGAAATGGAACAGATAAGGTCATTCTCCAAATATTTTAAAATATATGATGTAATTTATTAAGTTGTGGATGTTTCTAATTGCAAAAATTGAATTTAAGTTTAAATAATGCAACTCCATTCGTTCAATATAATTTTTAGCCTTCTTGCTAAAATTGGATAACTGTTAGCATCGTGTGCTTTGTCATCTGTGGAGAAAAATCATTCAAATGAACAGTGTAGGCCAACTCTGTGATTTCGGTGTGTCTGATTAATAAGATATTTTTCAGTCCAAGCAAAATCCATAGGGAACTTACAACACTGACAGAAAAGGAAAACTAATTCATTTTACATTCTATAAAGCATCTAACTTGAAGAATTATCAGACTGGAAGATGCCAAGGTGTAGGCAACAGAGCCAAGTTGGCAGGAAAATATCTATTTCATCAAATGAGGGAGGGTATCTGTAGCACAGCCTTTAAAAACCATCAGCTTTATTGTCATAGTGGGGCCCTAGACCATGTCCAGGACCCATGCATCTGTGATTGATGTCAATTGCTATAGAAGCTGAATCAGTTGTGCAGTTCTCTGGGTTGATCATGCACCTGGCTAAAAGCAAAGCATTGGTGTGTTAAGGTCCATTTGCTTTACATGTGTAGACTCATCCTTAAAAAAAGCCAGTTGCTAAGGAGTTGATTTCAACTCATGGTGACCCTGTATATGTCAGAGTAGAACTGTACTCCACAGGGTTTTCAATGGCTGATTTTTCAGAAGTAGATCACCAGGCCTTTCGTCCCAGTCTCCTCTGGGTAGACTTGAACCTTCAACATTTTGGTTACCAGCCAAGCACATTAACTGTTTGCACCACCCAGGGACTCCAGACTCACCCTTAGAGATCGTTAATAAGCATAACAAAATGATAACCTGGAGATATGGTAAGAATTTAAGCTGAGTTTGTTCAGAGAGTCAAGTGGCATAGGGGGCACAGTTAGGGATACTTTCTAGACATATCCAAACACCTGGTGGGATTAATTTACTGGGTTTGAAGGCTCAGGACAATAGTCTCATGGGACAAATAGGTCAATTGGCATAATTTAGTTCATAACGTTCTGTATCCTAGTTTAGTGAGTAGCGTCTGGGGTCTTAAAAGCTTGCGAGTGGCCATCTGAGATATAACTATTGGTCTCTTCCCATCTGAAGCAAAGGAAAGTGAAGAAAACCCAATACTCAAGGAAGAAATTAGTCCACAGGAATCACAGCCTCTTCTAGCCTGAGACAGAAGAACTAGATGGTGCCCAGCTACCACCACCTACTGTTCTGATCAGAGACACAATAAAAGGTTCTGGTTAGAATGGGAAAAAAATGTAGAACAAAACTCAAATTCATAAAAAAAGGACTAGACTTACTGGACTGACAGAGACTAGAGAAACCCCTAAGACTATCACCCTAAAATACCCTTTTAGCCTGGAACTGAAGCCACTCCCAGAGGTCACCGTTCAGTGAAATAATCGATTGACCTATAAAATAAACAATAACACCTGTGAGGAATGTGCTCCTTTAAGCAATCAACTATAGGGGCCAAAATGATCAACATTTACCCAGAAGCAAAGATGAGAAGACAAGGAGACGCAGGGAAACAGGATGAATGGAAACGGGGCAGGCCGTGTGGAAGCAGGGAGAGTGCTGATACATTGCAGGGGTTGTAACCAACGTCATGGAATAATTTGTGTATGAATTGTTAAATGGGAATCTGATCTGTTGTGTAAACTTTCACCTAAAACACAGCAAAATATCCAAAAACAAAAAGAAAGTCAAGTGGGTGGTTGTGACAATTCAGAAAATTTAGATAAATACCCTGATTTTACAGAAAAAAAAAAGAATTTGGAGTCTGAGCTAGCTGGACACGTTAAATCACTAAGTAAATTCTCAGTTCCCTGCTTTAACTGGCCTCTGTAGAGAAATACTTTCCTAAAGCATTTTGCGGGTGGTCCACAGTTGGCAGTGAGTCACCAAAACTTCCCACGTCAGACCTGTGATTCTCTGTGAACCCGAAGCATTGGACATGGTGAAATCCCTTTGTTTTACATCTGCCTGATAGGCTAGCCTTCCATACTCTGCTATGCCAGACATTGACTGAATAAAGTAATCTATCTGGGGGAGTGTGGCTTGACTCACATGCGAATCTATCTAATGCTAATCCATGTCATAAAAGGGTTTTGTTGCATGTGAACTGTCTTCTAGAGACCCCAGAATGGCTCTTCATAATATAGGAAATACCAGGTCCCTCTACAAACAGATTTATAACTGAGATGGCCTCAGATTCTCATTGTTCTTCACACTTTATTAGAAAGAATTCATGCATTTAAAATTAAGTTCATATATTTCATGGGACTGTTTCTAGATGAAGGAGCCCTGGTGGCACAGTGGTTAAAGCACTCCATTGCTAACCAAAAGGTCAGTAGTTCAAACCTATCAGCCACTCTGCAGAAAAAGGATGTGGTGATCTGCTCCCCTAAAGATCATAGTCTTGGAAACCCTATGGGCCAGTTCTACTCTGTCCTATAGGGTCACTGTGAGTTGGAATTGACTCGGCACGAACATGTGTGGTTCGGTTTGAGGTTTCTAGATGGGTTCTTCATTAGCTCGAGCCATGCAGTGGGGTGGGGATTTTAAGGGTGAGTGCTTTGGAGTCAAAATGTTGGGCTACAGCATGGATGAATCTTGAAAACATGCTAAGTGAGATAAGCCAGACACAAAAGAACAGATATTGTATGATCCTACTTACATGAAATACTAGAATAGGCAAATGTATAGAGACAAAAGGTCATTAGTGGTTACCAGGGGCTGAAGGGAGTGGGGAATAGGGTGTTATTGCTTAAGGGGTACTGAGTTTCTATTTGAGGTGATGAAAACTTTTGGAAATAGACAATTGTGATGGTTGCACAATATGGTAAGTATAATTAATGTCACTTAAAATTTGACACTTAAAAACAGTTAAAATGGCAAAATTTTATATATTTGTTGTATATATAAAGCATATATATATATAACAACGCTAAAAAATTTTTTTAATGCTTCGATTAGCCTCTCGGGCCCATTTCTTTACTGTGTACCTTTGGGCAAGTAACTTCTCTGTGCCTCAGTTTCCTCATCTGTAAAATGGAAGTAAAAACAGATCCTACCTGCTGTGAAGATTCAATGATATACACTCAGCTATAAGTACAGTGCCTGCCCCCATACACACTTGACAAATTATAGCATTATATCTAGCACACGAAAGTTACATTTAGTTAGGAGAATGGACTAGAAAACTGTATTTTTTTTTATCTTAATACTGCCCCCCCCCATCTTTTCTTCCTTCAACAAAAAGCAGAGTTGTATTTTTAAAATTTCTAACATATATGCAGGTCCAGACACTTTTACTATACCCTGAGCTTCCAAAGCCAAACACCAAGTGGGAAAAAGTGAATAATCAGAAAGCACCCAGCAAGCTGAGATAGGTGTTATCTCCAAAAGGACATGGAAAATTCAGGCAGTGAGTCAAGATCCAGCTGGGGCTGACGTGCAGTTTATCCAGAATCTGCAATTTCATGACCAAGGTGAACACTGCTGTAGGGTAAGAAGTCAGCCTAGCAGAGTTCCCTGCTCTTATTTCAGAATCATATATGGATCAGGGGGAAGCAGAACAGTCAGCAGGCGCAGCAAATTCAGGGGTAAGGGAAGTGCTTCCCATTTCCAGCTGCTCCCCAGGCCCTTCCCAGCCCAGAGGGAGTTGGGAAGGAGCCACCTCTCCTCTCCAGGCCACTAGAGGCATCCAAAGGCCATTGTGCTGTAGGGTTCTGGCGCCTGGAGCCTGAAAGAGCTCTCTGCCCCAGTGCCAGGCTATGGGGAGAAAGTGTGCCCTCTCCTCTCACCTGGAGCTTGGGCAGATGCCCCCAGGTTATGTGCCAGGAAAACAGATCTGGATGGAGTCCTCAGAACCTGCTTCCAAAATCTTGCCCTTTAAAACACAGCCACGCATTCAGAAATTATCCTCACTTATTTTTGAGTTCAGTGTTGGTCATTCCCAGATTCAGATTCGTGGGAGCAGCGAGACCTGTTTAACTTTATAGTGGCTCATCATGAAGATATGTCCTTGTAAAATTCAGAAAAAGCAGTGGATTCAGATTTTAAAAGCTAAACATTAAAAGTAACTGTGGTCAATTTTGGATTGGGGAATTTTTTTTTATTTTTGAAGAGCAGCCTGGAGGAGAAATTTGAGGGTAACTCCTAAATCTTCATTTCTTCCCTTGCAAATAACTTCTATTGAAGATTTTCTCTGCAAGAATGAGATTGATGGGTTTCCAGTCAAGTCCAATTGATATTCAACTTTGTAAGCTATTTGCTCAAGTTAGAAAAACAGTAACGACTACATAAGTGAATACTTGCATTTTTACAGAGAGAATCGTCATTCTCAGTCCATTTATCACAATGCCTCTAAGACAGAGGGGTTGGGTGGGGGCGGTTCACAGAGCCCAGGATTTTAAGTCCTGGTTCAGAATCCTGGTTCTACCACTTTATAGTCCTATAAATGTGGGCTGGTACTTCTGTGAACTCAGTTTCCTCGTCAGTAAAATGGAGTTATTACCTATCTCAACAGATAGAGAGGAGAATTAAAACCCCCGTGTAGGCTAGGCCTTAAGTAAAGGTTCATTCCCAGTCCTTCCTCCCTCATGAACCCTGCTCCCAACACCACTCGCTGCTCCAGGGTTAGTGTCTCTACAAGAGAATTGCTCGACCAAAGACAATTTAGTTTGAGATGTAAGAGAGGTAATAAATTGATCATAAATCATTTTAACTATTTGATTATTGATGAAGCCATCCATTTGTCTAATACCTAGGTGGATGTTAGCAAAGACGTTCAATCACCACCACATCCCAGGGAAGGATACCAGGGCAGATTTGCTTTCTCATCCATCACTCACTTATTCAGCATTTCTCGCATTCATTTGCTGCATGCTTACCTGCCAAGCACTGTGTGGGGGCCAGGGATACAAAATAAAGCACACGGGACCTGCCCTCCAAGGGCTTACCACCTAGAGGGAGGGCAGGACACCAACAGGGACAAGTAATGTGATCCATGCCTGACCAAGGTAATTCTAAGAGCTTCTCAGAGTAAGAGGGGTGAGAATCCTGAAGGTCAAAGGGATTTAGCCCGGGGAAGAAGGCAAGAAAGATACGCCCAGCAAGGGTGCATGGAGGAGAGACAGAGAGAGAGCAAGGAGAGAGAGACAGACAAACAGACATTGGGAGTTACAAATAGTCTAGGGCCTTGCTCCTCCAAGTATCCCCAGACTAGTAGCAGAAGCATCACCTGGGAGCTTGTTAGAAGTGCAGACCCTCACACCCCACCCCAGACTTACTGAATTGGAACCTACATGGTTAACAAGCTCTCCAGGACATTCGTATGTACATTCGAGTTTGAGAAGCTCTGGTTTGGGGTCAGGGTACAAATTAGGAAGTGTAGACATGAGGCCCTACAGGTAGGCAAGGACCAGGTCCCCAAGGGCCTTGAATGTCATGCTGTAGGTGATGGAGTGGCATCGAAGGGATCTAAACAGAAAAGGGATGCAGTTAGATGGGCACTTTTAAAAGTTGACTCTGGCTGTAGCATGGAGAAGGGGCCGGCCGGAAGGACGAGGGCAGCCAGATGCTGGCTGGGAGACCAGACGTGCAGTAGTTGCAGTAAACTCAGGGGGAAAATGAGAAGGGCTTGACCTGGAGCAGAAGAAGAGGGGATAGTGAAGAGGATGTAGGCTTGAGAGATAAGAAAGTAAACCTGACAGAGCTTGGTGACTTTTGGATGTGGGGATGAGGAAAAGGGAGACTCAAAGAGAAGATAGAGCTCTGGCCTGAAAATTAGGCCATTAAGTGTTGCCTTTATCAAGGCTGAGAAAGCAAGAAGAGGGTGAATTCCATTCAGTGGGTGTTGTCTTGGAGGGGCAGACAGGATAGCCAGTTGGAAATGCCAGGAGGCAGCAGGACCTAGGTCTGCTGCTTCTCAGGGCAATTCCGGCTGCCTGTAGGAATTCAAGGGCCACCAGTGAGCAAGAGATGGTTGAAACTACAAGAGTGTGTCCCCTAGAGAGGAGAGAGAGTACAAGAAGGGATGATAAGAACAATTAAGGGAAGAATGCGGGAAGGCTACTACAGAGAAATGATCTGAAAAGTACTACTGCAGACACCAAGGGAGAAATTTCAGGAAGGAGTGGATAATAGCATCAGATGCTACAGAGTATTCAAACAAATAAGGACTGAGAAGCCTCTATTATAGGTAAGGAATTTTAGAATTGGAACTGATTTTAGCTGCAGCATTTCCCAAGCTTCTCTGATGATAAGAATCACCTGGGCGGTGCACAAAGAAAATACAAATCCCTGGTTCCCAGCCCAGAACCACCAATGAAGGGGGCTGCAAAACTGCTTGCTTCCCAAGCGCTACAGGTGATCCTCATCACAGAGGGCTGGCAGCCTGTCTGAGAAGCCTTGCTTCTCAAACTTTAATGTTCATGCAAAAACCTGGGAAACTTGTTAAACTGCAGGCTCTGATTCAGGAGGTTTGGGTGGGCTGAGATTCTAAGAAGCCCCCAGGTGATGTCTATGCAGCTGGTGTAAGGGCCACCCTTGGAGGAGCAAGGCTGGGGAAAATCCCCATCTCCTTTTGCAGATAAGGAAACTGGTTCTGAGAAGGTAAGCAGGTGAGCCAAGGTGTCAGAGCTGAGGTTTGTCCTGCCCAGTGGGGCCTGTCTGGATTTGACTCCATCAGGCACCCAAAGTCTCCCTCCAGCAGGGTTTGCAGGTTGAGGCTGAAGTTAGTGAACAAATCATTGCCTGCACTTGGACACCACTCCTATCCACCTGCTTTTTTCTCCTTGGCGCCTCTCTCTTCCCATAATCCCACCAGGATCTCTCTGCTTCTCTCTTTTTCACCCCAAGCTTCTGCTCTGCAGCTGAGACAAGATTAGGGCATGACCGCAAGCTCCTACAAATGGAGGACCGGGGGAGGGAGCCTTACCTAAGTCAGACTTTGTAGGCCACCATAGGTTGCTGCCAGAACAGCCAATTAGACTGGCTGTAGGAGCTAATGAGACCTCATGGCGCAGTAGTTAAAGCACTCAGTGCTAACCAAAAGGTTGGCGATTTGAACCCACCAGCTGCTCCGCAGAAGAAAGATGTGACAGTCTGCTTCCATAAAGATTTACAACCTTGGAAACCTATGGGGCAGTTCTACTCTGTCCTACAGGGTGACTATGAGTTGGTATTGACTCAGTGGCAGTGGGTGGGTAAAAGAAAGGACTGAGAACTTCTACCTGGGAGCCCAGAACATTCCCTAGGAACTTAAGGGGGAAGAACTTCCCTACAGCCCTCAGGGGAGCCAAAGCTGTTGACCAGAGAGGGTGTGATGGTGATGCCATTTCCCCTGGTTAACTCTTCAGTGACTTTGAGATCCAAGATAGGTGCCTATTGGGCAGGAGCCAGCCCTGTTGGTCATGTGACACCTCCCTCCACAGCCCCCCAACAGCACTTTTTGAGTTTTGATTCATTCACAGACTTTTTGACGTCCTTCCCCACCATGAGTGCTGCTTCCTGATTGCTCTTTTTCTTTTGTGCAGGTGACAGCAGCGAGCACCCCCTGTTCTGTGTTGAATATTCCCCTTACTGCACCGTCTTTGCTCTCTCCCCTGTCCCGCAGCCTGATACCGATTACTGCTGCCTCCTGCTGCCACTAGTGCCGCCAGTGCCCCGGCTGGCCCGGGACCCCCCCACCTCTCTCCCTCCGGTTGCCTTTCCTTCCTTCACTAGCCCCCCAGCCTTCTCCCCAGGCCCTGTGCCCCAGTCCCCGGCAGCCCTGTGCTACTTCCCCATCTCTAGCCCCACTCCCACAGAGACCCCTGTGCTGTGCCTGCCCGGCCCCAGAAGGCCCAGTAAAATTTACCTTGTGTGGTAAGCCCCCTTTGGCAGGGCACACGGCACAGGGGAGCCAGGGAGAGGGGAACTCCAGGCTTCCAGAAGGCAAGTGGAAGGGAGGAGGGCCAGAGGACAATGCCATGAACACTACCAGGAGGTGTGGTGTGCAGGGAAGCAGGAAGACGAGACAACCGCAACCGCTTCACTGGGGTTCCGCCTTCTAGCACTAAAGGAGTGAGCGACCAATAAAATTCCGTCATCTCTCAAGACTCATTCGATTTCTTAACTCCTGTGTCTGGCACACTTTGGAACGTGACCACCAGAATCGGAACAGGCTCTTTCATGTCTGATCATACCCTTGGCCGTGTGAATATGCCACACGGCGAGTCGCCTGAGAAGGTGGTGCCAGGGGCAGGTCGTTGTGAAAGCACACGCTGGTACTGAAAACCCATCCAGAACCACCCAGAGGAGGAATGAATGAAAGGGCTCAGTGCATGTTTACATTCCCTTCCCTGCCTGCTTATTAGGCTCTACGTTTCCTAAAACCAAAAATCCCACCTCCTGGGTTCCAAAAGAAAACACATGTATGGCGCATAATTAAGCTTTAATTAAGATCTCCTCTGGGTATGTGAGACAACAGACATTTCCAGCATACTCAGGTAGGCAAGTCAACGCCACCCAGGTAGGCAAGTCAACACCACCTATTATTTGGGACTGTACAGAAAGCTGCCTGTTACACCAAGGCAACATCAGTTCTTGCGATTAAGCTGTAATTCTTCCCACGATCCGAAGGAAGCAATAAGTTTTTCTCAAAAGGCATCCCTTAGACGCAATCTTGGCACCTCTTAGGCAGCCAGGATCCGGTGGCATGAGGGAGGGGTAGAGGTTCAGGCATTTTCTTTTCCTCCTTCTCTTTTCCGTTTTGTCTGTCAGGAACTCTGTGTGTGTGCATATGTGACTAGCAACGTGAGAAACTAAAAAACCATCAGGTGACAGTCAAATACGCTTAGTTCTCTCGTTGTCAGGTTGTCAGGGTCTTGTAGAAATATGAAATTTCTACTTTTTTGTTGTTGTTCCTGGTCAAATTAATAACTAGTCAGTCAATAGTTATAGTTTCTCAGCATGGCCAAGAGAACTGAAGCAGACTTCTTTTATCTAAACCGCTGTTCAGTTTCTTCTCTGCTGGTGGCCTCAGATACTAGAAATAGGTATGGGCTTTACGTTGTCCAAAGCAAACCACCAAAAAAACCAGTCAGTTTCGACTCATCGCAACCCCATGTGTGCAGAGTAAAACTGCTCCATAGGGTCGTCAAGGCTGTGACCTTTTTCCAAGGCACCTCTGGGTGGATTGGAACTGCCAACCTTTTAGTTAAACCCAAAACCCCATTGGCGTCAAGTCGATTCCGACTCATAGCGACCCTCTAGGACAGAGTAGAACTGCCCCCATAGAGTTTCTAAGGAGCGTCTGGTGGATTCGACCTGCTGATCTTTTGGTTAGCAGATGTAGCTCTTAACCACTATGCCACCAAAGTTTCCACCTTTTGGTTAGTAGAGTGCTTAACTGATTGTGCCACCCAGGTACTAAGGAAGCCACAATCTTCTCAAAATGCACTGACAACCCTTCCAGATGTTGAGATACCTGGCAATGAGACTCTTGAACACAAGCCCCTCCCTTTTCTGTGAAGCAAAGAGCTTACCCGGCTACCTAAAGAGGAAGCTATATTTTATCTTCCAGTGTAGATATGACTTGGTCTTCCTGCAGATTGATACATGTAACATTGCCATGGTGATGACTTATCTTAGAAAGGCCTCAAAGGTCTGAAGTTTGGTTCATTTTGGTGATGAACTTGGCATAGAAGTTGAGTGTTTGAAATGTTTAAATCCATGGACATACAAACTGTGCAGTCTAGGTCATCTCATTTGCAAGCTAGATTGCAGATGGAGAAGAAAGAATTTCACAAGAGTTTGCTTTCCACAGAATCTAGAGGGTAATACAGATAATAAGTCAACCGTGAGGCCAAATTAGATTATACTCTTTAAGGTCAGGACCAAAATGTCTTACTCATCTTTGTGAATCCTCAAATTATTGCATAGCAAAGGCATGCAGGTATTTGTTGAACAAATTATAATAAAAAAGGGTTGCTATTTGCCTTTTGGATTTTAAAAAAGAAGGGCTAAAAGGCTCAGCAAGTACTACACAGGAATGAACCCTGCTGAATAAGTCGTTCTCAACCTGCGTGCACTGCATGACAATAAGTTTCCGGTCAAATTCAGTTCTCTCATAGGGATGACTTCAGACTTCCCATTATTATTATTATTATCCCATTGACGTAAAAGCAGCAGTTGCCACTTTTTAGCAGCCAGTATGTACCGGACACTGAGTTAAGCTATTTATGTACATTATTGCTAAACTTTGCACTAAGCCAGAAAGGCAGGACTTAATATTCCCATTTTACAGTTGCAGAAACTGAGGTTCAAATTGCCAAAGGTTGGAGCATCCCGCCTGCACTAACAGCGGTGATTTCTTCACTGCCAGGCCTCGGTAAAACAATCTCTAGTTGTTCACCTTTATTACTTTAGTTTGCTGAAATGTTGATCGGAGGAGAGACATAGAAACGGTTTTGGAAATCATTTAAGAGATTTGATGCTTTGAAGAAAGGAGATTTTTGAACAAGGAAACAGAAATTAAAAAATCGCTTCTCTCAAGCCAGCTTGGATATTTTATACAACAAAAGAATTATTCTGGTTTGGAATTATTCCTAGTTTCAGCTGAATGCATCTTCTCAAACCCTCCAGGCACTGGGCAGTTATTATTTGCCCTGCATGATGCTATGCATTGTGGGGCAACACACACACTGGGTATGAGATGGTCCCCATCCTTAAGGAGTTTACAGTCTAGTTGGAGAGAAAAGACAGATACACATTAAGCCATTTTAGAACATTTAAGTGCTATAAAGACCATATGAATCTTGACAAGGGTTCTGGCCAAAGTAGAGTCAGAGCCAACTTGGTGGACATAAGACTATAAACAGACCTTGAAGAACCTCTGGCTGGTGCAGACTGGGGAAGAAAGGCCTTCTAGGAGGGAAGATTGCTCCCCATGAGGGTGTGTAGGTGGCGTGGGGTAGGGGGACGATGGGTAGTGTGAAGTATAATAATTTAATATTCTGCTGGACGTCCTCCTGGAAATCAAAGTGCAACCCTTGTAACCAGGATCTTCAGGCCAGGTCCTGACTTAGGTCCCAGACTTGGCCAGAGCCCCAAGCCTGCGCCTTCCCTGGTCCTCCCTCTATTTCTTCCTAAGTAAATAAGAATCCCACTGCTTCCTCCTCTGCCAGCCAGAGTGAAAGGGAGGAGGCAGTTATTGACTTTTCTGAGATCTGGGAGGGACAAGGCATCGGGAAGTCTTTCCGCTTGTCAGGTGGTAAAGGAGAAGCCCCGAATGCAAATCTTGGTTCTGAGAAAGCAGTGTCCCTTACTGGGAAGCACTTGATCCCTCTCCCTCTTCTGTCAGCCACAGTCAGTGAAATCATGTCTAATCAGCACCCTACACCCTCCAAAGAATATATTCTCATTTTCCAGAGAACTTCACTCTTTTCTCTCCTTTCCGGTCACACCGATGACCAGTCTGGGGTCTACCAACTTTTAGAACTAACACTACCAGCAACTCCCTTCATTTTAGTAAGTTTTCTGTGGAACGTGATCCCCTCTGGGCCACAGAACCCGCTGCCTTCCCCTCCTGCGGCTGTTCAGGAGAAGTAGGTAGTGCCGAATCATCATATTAAGGTAGGCTTCCTGGGCTGCCAAACAGAGCTTTTCTTTCTTTCCTGAATCTGGATGAAAATCAGTCATGCAACCATAACTTTCACTTTGGGACATAAATCCAGTTGTCTCCAAGTCCAAGAATGGGGGCTCTCCCACACATAACGCAGGGTCCCTTCCCAGATTTACTCCTGTGCTGCCTCCTGGCTATGTCTATTTGTGAAATTTCTAAACATTCCAAAAGGGGATGAGTCAGGCACATTCTCTTGGGGGATTCAGTCCCGTCAGTCACAATGTGACTGCCTTGTGAACCCAAGAACTTTGTAGCAATGCGTGGATATTACCGAAACTGTTTCCCCACACTCACAGGCACTCACACTTAATACATGTGAAGAAGAAGTTTGAGATTCTCCATACCAATTAGCAACCCTAATCCAAATTGTGAAAAAAAAAATTTTTTTAATATTCATTGGGAATACAAGCCACAGTAGCACTTCAACTACTGTCTTTCTATGAGTGTATCATCCCAGCACAGTTGGTGGGTAGCATAGAAAGAAGAAAGAAGGTGTACGGACCCCTGACGCTTGGAATCATTCTGTAAGGCCATGTTAGCTGTTAATAAAGAACCCAAGGATGTAAATATGCAGGTCCAAAATGAGTTGTGATTCAAACTTGGATGAACGCTTGAGGAACAGCAGGGTTGTGAGTCTGAGCTTTAGAAGGCTCTTGACAGTGTTATAAGCAGGCCCATCCCAACACCTGTGAGTTGAAAGCTAGAAACTTAACAGAAGAAAAGACTTCTGGGGACTCTGTATCTCTAATGAGATGTCATGTTCATTAATGGTAACCACAGCCCTGTGCCTGCCCCTGTGCCCAGTGCTTCACAGGCACAGTCAACAACAGCCCTGTGAAGTAGGCATCGTTATTTCCATGTAACAGGTGGGAAAACTGAGGCTTCCAGAGATGAAGCCATTTGCCTCAGCTCACCCAGCTTTGAATCCAGCTCTTCTCTGACTCCAGGGCCCATTCTCTCAACTGCCTCCTCCATTGCCGAGCCCTTTGAGCGTTCTTTATCTGGAAGTTGTTTTCCTGTAAAAATTAATTATTGAAAAGATTTTGCACCTTCCAGCAGCCCAGGCACCACAGATTTTATCAAGGAAGAGGAGGCCAAACCTGGAGAGACTGACAGTCAGCCCAGAAGCGCAGAGCCCGGGAGCGTCTGGGGATCGAAGCAGACAGAAATCACGGCTGCCGGCGAAGGCGTCGGCTCTCAGGGGAGCAGGTAAGGGCTCGTGGCTCACATGCCTTGCTCCTCAGAGAGGAGGCCTGACTGGTGCTGTTACCTGTGAATTCTTTATGGTTTTTACACATGTGTGCTTTTACGTGGAGGACAGTGTACCTTAAAATGAAACACATAAAAAGGTTTGAAAGCAAACTATTTGATCTACTTTTCTTCAAGAAAGGCTGGCGGGCCATTTGTCTCGCTTTTTCATTACTGAGGCTCAATACTGCATAATGTTTTTTCTCAAACAATACGGTTATAAATCCAATGCGTTAGTTCAAGCCATGTTTGATGTTGGTATTCTATAATTCCCATCAATATTCAGATTTGAGCTCTAAATTCCTATTGTATACAAGGTTTGCCTGTGTTCTGGCCTCTGTTGCCCAGTCTTTTTGCTTAGTTTTCTGATCTCTGGTGCCCAAACTCTTTTCCTGGATTTTGGTGTCTATTGCCTGATCTGACTTTCAGTTCTAGTTAAACTCTGAAGACCCTCGTTGTGTCTTATGGATCTTTAACATTGTACTATTTCCACAATGCTGTGACAGGAAACAGAAGAATGATAGTGGTGTTGAAACAAATGTTAACATTACATACTATACTTTTGAAAGAAACAACTTTTGTTAAAAGTAGATTAAACCAAAAAACAAAAAACCAACCCCACTGACGTCAAGTTGATTCCGACTCATAGTAGTGACCCCATAGGACAGAGTAGAACTGCCCCATAGGGTTTCCAAGGCTGTAAATCTTTACGGAAGCAGACTGCCACATCTTCCTCCCAGTGAGCCACTGGTAGGTTCGAACCACAAACCTTTAGGTTAGCAGTCAAGTGCTTTAACCACTGTTTCACTGGGTCTTCTTAGATTGAGATTTGAAACTTTGACTCTATATTTTAATAGACACTTTTTGTCCTGTACACGTGACCTGATCTGATCATAAATAATTGGGATGAAACTTTCCAATCCAGTAAATATTCTCATATAGAAAAAAAAGAAAGGGAGACTAATGGGAAAAGAAAAAAACAGCAACAGGAGTTTATTTTTCTCTTCCATCACTCCATGAGAATAACTATGCACAGCTGTGAGTAGACACCAGTGGTGTGGCCTTCAGAGAGGGCATTTGGGTGGTGGGTGGTGGGTGGAGGGGAGGAGGTGGAGAAGCAGTCAGCAGCTCTGGGGGCGGTCTCACCTGGCCACAGTTCTCACCCATCACCCAGGAAAGGAGGATAGATGTCTGTGGGTAGCAGAGATCTTCTCCCCTCTGATCTAGGGCAGATATGGAGTCAAGATCTTAATGGGTAAGAACCACCATCAAAATGAATATATGTTTTATTTCGGAACACTGGTTTGGTGGATACCTCTTTTTTCTAAGTTTCAGTCCTGAGCGTTCATCCTAAGACCCAAGCCATGCTTCTCTACTAACCATGTTACCCTGACCTGTGGTGGCAGGAAGGAAAGGAAGAATAGACCCTATGGAACCTCCTTTAGGGCTCAAGGAAAGTGACACTTCACAGCCAACCTGGCCATAGACTTGTTCTTCTCCCTTAGGGAAACCACTGTGCATCACACTTCCTTGCTACCAAAGGAACACAGTAGCATTTATTTTAAAATGAGGCATATATGGTAGTGGACACATATATAGTAGAACATGGTAGTATTTGGTTGGCTTGGAATTAGGGCTAATTAGAGCATATATGAATCTGTAGGAACTAGACATCCACAATGGCCCCAATTATCTAATGCTTCCAGTCAGGAAGGATATGAGCCCTGACTTGAGTTCTAATTCCGGCTTTTCCTCCTCCCAGTGGTAGAAACTTGGGTGGACAAGTAGCCACTCTTTTCTTAAAATAAGGATAATGATATCCACCTCATTGCATTGTTATAATAATTAAATGAAATAATGTACTCTCCAGCACCTGGCACAGAGATCCCTATAGCAGGCACTCAACTACTGTTAGTTTCTCTTCTGCCACCTCCCCAACGGCCCTTGAAGAACACTCACATATAATTTGAAAGGTAAGGGTCCCCATGCATGAGATGTTCCTGGACCTACAGGGCTCATCTAATCCTCCATTTTCACCCAGAAGACATCTTCCATTTTCCTAGGATCCATTGAGGGTTTGTCTGAATTTCCTGTCATCCCCAGGGCTCCTTATATTCCCCCAATTATTTCCTCACCCATCTCTGTTTAGTTCCTTTTCTCACATTTGAAAGTGGTTTCCATAAAGTGGAGTAGGAGCCAGATATTTGAATCAGGTCAGTGAGAGAAGATTTGCAGCAAGTGTGACAAAGAGGTAATATAGAAAGCACTTACAAATCAATAAGAAAAACATAAATGCCTAATAGAAAAATGGGAAAGGGGCATAATAGACAATTTTACATAGGAAGAGATACAGGTGGCTAATAAACATCGGGGAAAATATGTCAACCTCACTAAGTAATAAATGTAAATTTACATGAGATACCACTTTTATCCTACTGAATTGGCTAAGGTTTTAAAAATAATATTCAATAATTTAATGTCAATAAAACCCGTTGCCATTGAGTCGATTCTGACTCACAGAGACCCTATAGGACAGAGTAGAACTGCCCCATAGGGTTTCCAAGGAGCACCTGGTGGATTCGAACTGCTGACTTTTTGGTTAGCAGCCATAACTCTTAACCACTGCGCCACCAGGGTTTCCTTAATGCGAATACTGGTACTGAAAATAATAGCTAACATTTCCTGGGCACCAGTGTATCAAATGCTGTGCCAAGGACTTGACATGGATGGTCAGTGACACAGTTATGAGGAAGATGCTTTCATATCTTACTAGTAGGGTAATTTGGTACAAGCTGTCTGGGAAGTAATTTGGTGACATGGGTCAAAAGCCTTTAGAAAGTTCATGCCTTTTGACCTAGCAATTCCACTTCTAGGAATCTATTCTAAGAAAATAAGACATGTAGTCCAAGATCATCTGAGCAAGGATATTTATCACGGTGGAATTTATGACAGCAAAAAAACCTTAAAACAACCTAAATGCCCAACAATAGGGGAAGAGTTAAATAAATTATGATACATTCATTTAATGTTCCCTTGTAATTGTTATCATGTTCTTTAAGAATAATTAATGGCAAGAGATAATGCTCACAATAAAATGTTTAGGGAAAGAAAGCAAGATATAAAGTTGTATATACACAAATATCCCAATTTGTAAAAGCACTCTGTCTCTAGATAAGGGTTATTACAACACTTATCTCTAGATAGGAGTCCTGGTGGCACTGTAGTTAACCATTCGGCTGCTAACCAAAAGGTTGGCAGTTTGAATCCACCAGCTGCTCCTTGGAAACCCTATGGGGCAGTTCTACTCTGTCCTATAGGGTTGCTATGAGTTGGAATCGACTGGGGACAGCAACGAGTATCTCTAGATAAGAGGCCCAGTACAAACGCCTTCAGGGAACCAGCAGGTATGGCAGGTGAAATACACAACAGAGGCTGTGGGGCCTGTGGTAAACCCCAATGTCTTAGTTATCTCGTGCTGCTATAACAGAAATAACACAAGTGGATGACTTTAACAAACAATAGTTTATTCTCTCACAGTTAGGAGGCTAGAAGCCCGAATTCAGGGAGCTCACTCTGGAGGAAGTCTTTCTCTTTCTGTCGGTTCTCGGAGAAGGTCTTTGTCATCAGTCTTCCCCTGGTCTAGGAGCTTCTCAGAGCAGGGACCCTGGATCCAAAGAACACGCTCCACTCCCGGTGCTTCTTTCTTGGTGGCATGAGGTCCCATCTCTCTGCTTGCTTCCCTCTCCTTTTATCTATTGTAAGATAAAAGATGATGCAGGCCACACTCCAGGGAAACTCCCCTTACATGGATCAGGGCTGTGACCTGAGTAAGGGTGTTGCATCCCACCTTAATCCTCTTTAACATAACTTAATCTTGCCTCATTAACCACAGGGAGAGATTAGGATTTACAACACATAGGAAAATTACATCAGATCACAAAATGAAGGATAACCACACAATACTGGGAATCATGGCCTAGCCAAGGTGACACAGATTTTTGGGAGGCACAATTCAATCCATGATACTCAGCATACATGCTCCACCTAAAGGCATTTAATTCATTTTTAATTCATGTTTAAATGCTGAGCCAAAGGGCAGTTGCAGGATGAAAATAGCCCAGGGGTCTTGAGTTTGCAACCCACGCCTGAATTCCACAACAGTAACAAAGGTCACCTGAGTTTTGGATTATGGGTGATTTTTACTTTCCTCTTTATCCTCATCTCTATCTTTCAAATTTTCTACAACAAGCATATAATTATACTTGTATAATCAGAAAACAAAAATTAAAAGTATATGGATTTTGGAATGTAGGAAATTATTGGTCAAGCACATGAAGATGTTCAGACCAAAGTCATAGTCTTGGGGCAGATAGCTGCTTGCTCTGCTTTATCTCTGCATCTAGATCCCCTGGTAGTGACAGGCTCTTCAGTCACAGCAGGAGCCCAGGCAGGGCCTCGGAAAGGCATTCAGCAACATCTGTAGGGCCTGGTATATGAATAACATATCCGTGGCATGCCAAATTCGGTGTTTATTCCCAGCCCTAGAGCTACTGAAATCTGCTCCCTATTTGATAGACACAATAAATAGGGTTAGAATAGCATAAATATAGAATGGCACAGTCTGCCACCTTTAGGGGAAATACACATACACACATACACCATGGAGGCTCTGATGGAGTGTTTAAGGAGGAAGACAGTTATGGTGACAAGGAGGGGTGGAGATGTGTGACCTGGGGTGTTTCGGGAGCCGCAGGAGCCGCAGTGCTTAGCCTGAGCCTTCTCCTGCCCCAGAGGCCGGTGTCACTGGGTGACAGCTCAGCGGCTTCTGTAAAGTGAGCATCTGCTCCCCGTTGAGTTTCCAGTTTCTGTTTTTCCGAAGCTGCCCTAGCTGATTCTTTTGCCTGTTAGGTGTTTCCACCTTTCCTGGGCAGAAGATCAGACTAAATTGGCTTGGAGGGAGAGGGGCAGTTCCCTGCTACTCAGTGGGTTGTGTGTGTTCAGGGGATGACCTTCAGCAGGTCCAGTTTCCAGCACTGTTGGCTAATCTTTGAGGCCTGTCATCAAATTCAAAACGAAAAGTAATCAACCAGAGCCTCCACTTCCGATTCCTCCGTTCTTTTTTTTTTTTTCCTCAAAAAAATAGGAGAACTCAGTTCATGACGTAGACACATTGGTTCCTCAAAATATGCATCAGCCCAATCCAGGGTGGGCACACTAGCTTCCCTCATATACATTCACAGCCAAGTGCTCAGAGTATCCTTGAATTGCTGATACATCTCTTACTGTAGTTTATAAAACCCATGAGGAGCCTGATAGGAGAGCTTAACCGATTTCTAGAAGAGCTGATGAGTAAAGATTCACACTGTGTCGCTGAGAGTCCCATACAGTTAACAATAAAAGAGGCTTACAGAGTATTAGGACATTAGAGACTCGGACGGGTGCTCCCCTGTGAGGCGCCTCAATTAAAGCGAGTCAGTATTGACTTGGCCCTTTGCTGAGCTGCATGTTCCAAGGATTTGCATTTCACCAACCTGAGCTGTTCTCACACAGACCTTCCCAGACCCAGTGGAGTACTGTCCACTCTACAGGGTGAACCACTTTAGAAGCAGAATGATAAAGGATAGCAGAGCCTCAGTAGACCCCGCAGAATAGCAGAGACAGGAGTAAATGGGGAAGGCAAATGTCAGGAGGGAGTAAAGGTAAGTGGAATCAGAGAAGAAGAAGTACTTTCAGTGTTTTATCCACATTGGGAGGGTAAAAAAGACCCTCAATAAAACACACACACACACATCACGATGAATTAAATGGATTCTGTTTTTCACAAGGAAACTGAAAGTTCAGTCAGTTTCATAAGAGATAACACAGGGTAGTGGTTAAGAACACAAACTCTATTATGAGGCAGGCTTGGGTTCAAATCTTTACTGCATCACTTACCAGAAATATGATCTTGTACAAGTTACTTGACCTCCCTAAGCCTTGGTCCCCTCAGTTATAATGTAGTATGATGATGGTACCTGTTTCATAGGATTGTGAGGCCTAAATACATAGATGTAATGCCATTAGCATGATCTCTGACCCATTCAGTGTAAGCCCTCAATAAATGAGTTTATGCATTATTATTTTTTAAGGGTAAATTTTGAACAGGTAGTTTCACCAGTGTAAATTCCTACCCACTTGGGCACTTTTCCTCCACTCTCTACAGCTCCTCATACTTCAATTCCATGGGAGTGGGGCATAACCTATTATAGCCAGAGGTTACAAACTGACTAGGAGCTAGTGACAAAGAAGGAGCCCTGGGGGCGCAGTAGTTAAGAGCTACGGTTGCTAACAAAAACGTCTGCAGTTAGAATCCACCAGCTGCTCTTTGGAAACCCTATGGGTCAGTTCTACTCTGTCCTATAGGGTCACTGTGAGTTAGAATCAGCTTGATGGCAATGGGTTAGTGACAAAGAAGAGATATGATTTCATGAGAGATGTATAGTTTTTATTTCCACTAAATGGTAACCATAAACAAAATAATTCATGTCCTTGGGCATCCGCGTCAATAACCTTCTTCCTGAACTAGATGGTGCCTGGCTATCACTACTGACTGATCTGACTAGGACTACAACAGAGGATCCCTGACAGAATGGGAGAAAAATGTAGAATAAAAGATCAAATTCACAAAAAAAGACCAGACTTACTGATGTAACAAAGACTGGAGGAACCCCCAAGTCTATGGCCCTTGGACACTCTGCTGACTGAGAACTGAAGCCACTCCCGAAGTTCACCTTTCAGCCAAAGATTAGGCAGGTCTATAAAACAAACAACACACGTAAGGAACGTGCTTCTTAGATCAATCAAGTATACAAGAACAAATGGACAACACTTGCTCAGAAACAAAGATGAGAAGGCAGGAAGGGCAGGAAAACTGGACAAATGGAACTGGGAACCCGGAGTGGAAAGGAAAAGGCGGGGAGTGCTGACACAATGCAGGGATTACAACCAATGTCAGAAACAGTTTGTGTATACGTTTTTGAATGAGAAACTAATTTGCTCTGTAAACTTTCACCTAAAGCATAATTAAAAATAAAAAAATAAGAAAAATAAATAAACTTCTTCCCAACCTCCCAAGATAGATTGTACTTTTCTTAAAGCTTTATAAAGCTGGGTGTGGAGCAGCGGTGTCATAAATGTATGTTGAATGAATTTGGATGAGAAAGCACTGGTGGTTTTTGTAGAAGTCCTTCCTGGAGTGCCCGTTTTCGTTTCCAGTAAATACTGGAATGAAAACCAGTATTTAGTGAGAGGTTTACCCAGCACCAGCCCTGGGGTTGGACCGTCTTACTGAGGCTTCTGTAGGAAGAATCTGTATCCTCAAGGTCCCCCAAGCTTCCCTAGAACCAGCCTAAGCTCCACAAATATGCAAAAGAGAATTCAGAAGCAGTAAAAATGAAGCAAACTATACTGAGCCTCTTCTTGTGCCTCCAGTCGTTCTGACAATGCAGTTTCTTTTCCAGGGCTTGTTTGTTATCTTAAGGGACTCTCACCCTTTCAGCCATGGGTAGCTATAATAGAATGATAACTTTGTCTTTTCTCAATGCAGATCCAGTAGTTCAGCAAGAAGGCCCACTGTGGGCAAGTGACACTAAGCTGAAGAGGCCAACTCGAGAAAGAAGAAACTTGGTGCCATCCTTACAGCTGATGACAACAGCTGAGAACACCTCTGAGAGAGCCAACAAAGGAGATAGGAGTACTCTTACCCAGAGTGAGCCACATTCAGCTCTATCCCAGGCCTTCCAAGGAACAAATAGTCCTCAAGTACTGAGTGCATCCTTGGGGCCACCAGTCACATCCACCACCACAGGAGGGCCAAGAAGGGCCCCATTTAGGTTCAGAGATGAAGATTTTTATTCCATTTTCTCATTAAACACTGGAGGACAAAATGATGACACTGAAGAGGAAACCCACTTAGAGGAAGAACTTCTGTTGGTGGGTATGCACCCACCCCGTTCTCCTTCCAGTCATAAGAGAAGTAGATTTCTTGGGACACTGGCCACCCAGACCAAAAATAAAACTTTTGAAGGAAATTCTGAAAGGTCCAGAGCTAATTCTTTAAGAAGAAGTGAGCTTAGTCATGGCTTATTTAGAGGAAGCAGCGCAATGCAGCCAGTGACAGAGCAACCTTCTGTTGGGCAAAGGATGTTCCAAGATCCTGGGTTGCTTGATGGGGAGTCTGCTAAAGAGACTAACAGTGGTGACAGTGAACTTGAGAAACAGGCCTTTCATTTATGGGACACCAAATCTGAACCCAGACAAGATGATGGTCTCAATGTTGAAAATGTACCTGATGATTGTACTTCTGTGCTGGATAGGCCTGGTTCCCATGATTATGAAAGGGATTGGCAGGACTATTTAAACAGTTCTAGAAATTCTTTTGACTGCTTTCTTTCTGGAAGACCATCAGCTCAGAGATCATCAATGAATTCATCTTATAACATTCCGGGGTCATTAATGCATTCTGCGCTGAGAGATGATATTTCAGTAGACCTGTCAACATCATCTTCTTCAGTTCACAGTTCAGACTCAGAGGGGAACTCAAGATTTAATATTCGTCGACCACTGTCCCCCATTAGAAGCAGGAATCCATTTGCCAGTGCTGAAAACCACAGTGATTTTCCAGTAAACAGTGCACATGAATTTGATGTCAGGGGAGAAGAAGATAATACCTTAACAAGCCAACCTCAGGGGGCTCCATTATATTCAGAAGATCTCTTACTAAATCCTCAAGGTGGCATGTCCTCAGTGGATTCTTCCAGCTCCTCTCCATCAGGAATGAACTTACAAGGCCAGTTTCACATGCCAGAGCCCCTGCAAGAAAATATACCTTTTTCTTTCTTTGCAGTGTCTGATTTCCCAAATCAAAATGTTAATGGAAACAGAATGGCAGCCTCCGGTTTCCCAGATGAAAAGGAAGCCACCAAGATAAAGGCAGACTCTGAGAAACTCAAGAAATTGCAAGAAAGGTGAGAATTTTCAGAATTATGTGAAATACATATAAACATATTTGTAAGTATATATTTGTGAATAATTATATGAATATATATATATATTTTTTAATATATATTATATATTCCATTTTTGCCAATGCCGAAATAAACAGTGCTTTCATTAGAGGGTCAAGGGAATTTTAAACCATCAATAGTCCCTATTTGATATTCTAATGATTGCTTGTTTTGAGAAAACAATCTCTACTTTGTTACTCTTAAGATATATATATAAGCAAAGTTCAGTGTTCCTGCTCAATTTCTGAAGTATGCCCAAAATGTTTTTTTCTTTAATGCCATAACTTGAAGAAAGGCAAGTTTGCCAAGTAAAAGGGTTTCTGATGACTGCATACAGTTAGCTCTTCTCACCAGCAATTAAGAACCAAGATTTTTTTCGAAAAGGTTGCTAAATCCCTAGAGAATAAACCATTCAGCACTTGAAGTTCACAGCTCTCCCCCACGGGACTTAGCGCAAATCCAACCAACAGTTCTAGAATTTGAACCTTCCAAACTAAAAGGCCAATCCCAAACAGTTACCATAGTTACCTCGGTTCTCTGAAAGGCTGTGCCAGGGTAACCACTGCTTCCGTTTTCTGTGCTCTTTCTCATGCATGACAGAAAGAGAAGTCACATCTTTTTTTTTTTTTTTAATTGCCCTTTTCTTTGATCTTTCCTTTCTTGTGAGATGATTTTGGGATATTTACAGCTATGAAATCTGATCCTTTTTTAAGCTATCATTAAACAGCACGTCAGGGTTCTACCATTTCATTTCTGATAGGTGTTTACCATGCCCAGATCTTGGCTTACCAGATCTGGGAATTGATTATTTGAATGTGAGCTCTCTCTGTATATGTTAGTATGGCGTACTTGGACCATTAATTATCATATTGATATTCATTTGTACCTGAGAAAATTCCACAGCAGTGAATTAGAAATGTAAGAAGGAGGAGGAAAACAAGATACATAAGAATACATACTCCTATTTGTCTTTTATTCATTTCTAATAATGAAGTAACTTTTTAGTTAGCAGCACCTTTTTTTTTTTTTTTCCCCTATATAAAATGAGCTACCAGAAGACCAACCCATTGTTAAGGGCCAAGAGGCCTCACCCTTACCCATCCTCACCTCCCCAATAATGCACCTCACACCCACTTGTCAGGAGTCTAGATTTCCACTATTCCAAAGTGATGCCTAAAAAATAATTTCTTTTAAAATATATCCACTTCTAGGCATGGTAATACATGAGACAGCTATTATTTGTGTACTTCTTAGTTTACCAGACACTCTCTTTCTTCTGTATATGATCAACTTTATGTTCTTATTGTTTCAAAAATATTCATTCTAGGAAATATTAAAAATATCACCTTAGAATAAAAATCACCTATAACCCCACATCCAGAGATAAACACTGTTAAAAACCTTGTTTCCAGTCTTTTTTCTTCGCATATAAACGCAGTTAGGTCAGAATTGACTTGACGGCAACAGGTAGGTGTTTTGGTTTTGGCACATATTGTGGAGCCCTGGTGGCGCGGTGGTTAAGCACTACAGCTGCTAACCAAGAGGTCGGCAGTTTTGAATCCACCAGCCGCTCCTTGGAAACCCCATAGGGCAGTTCTACCCTATCCTACAGGGTTGCTATGGGTTGGAATCGATTCGACAGCAACAGGTTTGGTTTTTTTGTTTGGCACGTTTTGTTTTACAATAGGATTTACAATACAATTTAATATTTCGAGTCCATTTCTCAATGTCACTTACATTCTTATAACATTTTTTCTTGATTAACTACTTTAGTCTGAAATATACCATACACAAAAATAAGTATATAGCACATGGATATACTTATACTTTGGTGGTTTTAGTTATTAGTTGCTGTCCAGTTGATTCTGATTCATGGCGACCTCATGTGTGCAAAGTAGAACTGCTCCATAGGATTTTCAAGGCTGTGACCTTTTGGAGGCAGATCACCAGGCCTGTCTTCCAAGGCGCCTCTGGGTGGGTTTGAACCACCAACCTTTCGGCTAGCAGTCCAGCGCTGAATGGTTTTTGCCACCCAGGGACTCCATGTACACTTTAAAGAATATCAAAAAGAAATCAGACACCCCTATGCCCACCCTCTAACTTAATAGAACATTTCTGGCACACTGGAACCCTCATGAGCCCCTCACCCACTCACCTCCCCACCACCAACTCCCCCCGCCCCAGGAGATTATCCCTGTATTTCATGTATTATTTCTCTTTTTTTTGTTCTGTTTTGGGGTTTTTTGCCTTATGGTTTTACCATACGTACCGTATTTTTTCACAAATAACATGCCCACGCAAATAACTCATTCACACATATAACGAGCAGCATAGCGTGCTTATAAAAATAGTGCAGGGGTGGGGGGGTTGTGCAATTGGCAAAAAATGTGTAGCGCACATGTTATTTGTGTAAAAAAATGAGGTATATATGTGTTCCTAAACAATAGATTGTGTAGTTTTATGTGTTTTTTAACCTGTAGAAACAGAAGCTTACCTCTCTAGTCTTCTGTGACTTGCTTTTCCCCTTAAACATTGTTAGTGAGATGCATCCTTGTTGGTATCTTCAGCTTTAGTTGATTCACTTGCACCATTGCAAAGTCTTCCATTGTATGAATATGCTACAATTCAGCCATTCTCCTGTCGTTGGACATTTGTGTTGTTTACAGTTTTCTGCAAACAGCATTGCATGAACATTCTTGTAATGTCTCCTGGTGCATATGAGCAAGAGTTTTGTAGAATATTTATCTAGAAGTGGAACTGCTGGGCTGCTGGGTAGCATATTGCACTAAATGCCAGTTTATTGTCCCCCAGTAATGGATAATACTGTACATCCTCGCCAACACTTGTGTTGATAGGCTTTTCAGTTTTTTTTTGCCAGACTGGTGGGAATAAAATGGTATTTTATTGTGGCTTTAGTATACATTTTCATGACTGTTCATGAAGGTAGCATCATTTAAATGTCAACTTTGTTTTATAATCAACTTTATGTTGTTATTGTTTCTTTTTCTGTGAAATATTTATTTATATCGTTAGCCAATTGTTCTTTTAGAATATTTTTCTTATTTCTTTTAGGAGTCCTTTATATATCTGGGGCTCTGGTTGCACAGTGGCTAAGAGCCTGGCTGCTAACCAAAAGGTAGGCAGTTCAAATCCACCAGCCGCTCTTTGGAAACCCTACGGGGCAGTTCTACTCTGTCCTGAAGGGGTCGCTATGAGTCAAAATTGACTCTCTGACAACAGGTTTGACTTGGTTTTATATATTCTGGCTAGCAGTCTAATCCTTTGACAGTTACGTGTTAAAAATATTGTCCCAATTTGTCATGTCTTTTCTTTAAGATGTCTTTTGATGAAAATAAATTCTTAAGTTTAACGTAGTCAAATGTATCAATCTTCTTCTTTATGGATTGTGATTTGCATATTGTCTTAATGAAGAAATCCTTTCCTAACCTGAGGTCATTGCGATATTCTTCATATTTTCTTCTAAAATCTCTAGTTTTACGTTGCACATGTTGTACTTAATTTGAAGTGGATTTTGGACTTAAATAGAAGTGATTTTTAAAGTGTAGTATGAGGTAAGATTCATTGTTTCCCCTTTATGAGTACTGTAAGGGGAAATTGTCCCAGGTTCTTTCCCCGCTGATCTGCAGGGCCACCTCTGTCGTACATAACATGCCTACAAATGTGCAGGCCTGTTACAGGGCTATTTTATTCCATTGGTCTTTTCGTCTTTCCCTAATCCAATTCCACACCATCTTAATGTCTACAGTTCTATGTCTTTATAATTGATGATACAAAGCCTCCCCCTCTGCTTTGTTCTTCTTTAACAGTCTGTGACTATACTTTCAAGAAACAGCTTTTGGAGATTTTTATTGGAACTGCATTGACCCTATAGGTGATTTTGGGACATATTGACATCTTTGAGATACTGAGTCTTTGTTCCATAAGTATAGCACATCTCTCCATTTATTTATGTCTTCTTTAATGCCTTTCAGTGTCATTTTGTGATTTTCTTTATAAAAGTCTTGCACCTGTTTTGTTTGTTTATTCCTATGGAGCACAGTTCTACTCCGACACACATGGGGTTCCCATGAGTTGGAATCAATTTGACAGCAACCGGGTTGTTGTTGTTTTTTAATCCCTAGATACTTGTTGTTTGTTATTGAAAACTATTTTAAATTATAATTTTAACTGTTGCTGGTGTATGGAAATACAGTTGACTGTATATTTTGTCTGTATTCTTGCTAAACCCTCTTTTTGATTCTAATATTTTGTCTGTAAAGTATTTGGGGTTTGCTATGTAGAAAATCATTTCAACTGTGAATAAGTTTCGTGTCTTCCTTTTCAAATCACTTTTGATTCTTACGGCGTTATGCAAGTTATTTTAAGGACTGCTGACTTTATATTGAATGTGTCTTGTAATTTGATTCGTCTCCTTTTTGAGCAAATCCATAGTTAATTAACTAGAATAGCTTCTTAAATGTGTAATTGCTGATGAAAGGGAATGTACATTTTTAAGGCTTTTAATGTATATTGTCAAATTGCTCTTCAGGAAAGTTTTACTTATTTGCAATCTCACCACGATTTTCAATATTGAAAATATTTTTTAAATATTCAGAATATCCATAATGAAAAACTCCATAATTCTGCTCCTTTTCATTGAGCTTCCCTTTCTTGGGGAAGAAAGTCACTTAAGAAACTTAGCATATACTTCTATATCCAGAGTAATGTCCATTTCTTCTTCACCTCTGATTTTAGTCTCCAGCCAGTTTCCTTGACCAGGCAATCCCCGGTCGCAGGAGGATTCTAAAAGAACAACAACAACAAAAAAAAAAACCAGCCTTTGTGTTTAACCTTGTCAAAGGCTTCTTAAAAGTCATCTATTCTTCATCCACCATTTATTAGACACAAATATATTTGCTTACATTTTCATTAAATCTATCTTCATCTGATTCCAGCAGCTAACATTCTGGAATATTGCCATAATTTATTGGCGAGTGTGTGTTATTGGTGAGCTCATGTCCAGGTTTGTTGGTTCATCGTTCATCCAAACCAGCAGCTAGCTGGTGGCCTGGGTGGTACAAATGGCTGCTAACCGACAGCCTGGCATTCAAGTGCCTCCCAGAGGCACCTCGGAAGAAGGGTCTGGCTATCTACTTCTGAAAAATCAGCCCTTGAAAACTCTATGGAGCACAGTTCTACTCTGACACACGTGGCGTTGCCTTGAGTCGGAATTGACTCAGTGGCAACTGGTTTTGTTTTGATTTTTTTAATGTGAAAATATTTTACCAGATGTTGGATGCATGTTACAATTTGCAAAACAAGTTCACCCTCACCATTGCATCCAGTCTGCCTGCAACCCTGTGAAGTTGGTAGTAGTAGAATTATTATCGTCATGATCTTTATTTTACAGCTGAGGATGGTAACTCATCTTAAGTAAGTTTATGTAACCTGTCCAAGGTCACACAATTCACAAGTTTCAGGGGCAGGCTTCAAACGTAGAAGCCCTGATGACAAATCCCACATACTCATCACTATACCAACTTCCTCACGACAGCTATGGCAGGGAGACCTGTTTCCCCCTGTAGCCCTTTCTCACACTTCTTGGCTGATCATAACAGCACATCTGGTTCTCTTAGTCAGCCCGTCACCTAAACCAAACCCATTGCTGTTGAGTCGATTCCAACTCATAGTGACCCTACAGGACCTAGTAGAATTGCCCCATAGGGTTTCCAAGGAGCGGGTGGTGGATTCGAACTGCTGACCTTTTAGTTAGCAGCCTGAGCTCTTGACCACTGTGCCACTGGTTAGCCCATAAGTATCAATAACTACAAAGGAGCTGATATGAGAATTATTGCATCTATCATCAATAACCAGACTGGGAAGAATTTTCGGTGGGGGTCAGAGGCAGAAGCAGGTGAGCCCCAGAAGCCTTGGTGGGCAGAGGGTTGGGGGATTGTTCTCTCGTCTTTCCCTCACTAACACCCTGGAAATGGATATTTGTGGAAACTGCAAACGTGTAGACGCCTGGTCACGGGGGCTTGTTTTCCGTTTAGTCTCCTGGAGGAGGACTCCGAGGAGGAGGGAGACTTGTGTCGCATCTGTCAGATAGCCGGGGGTTCCCCCACCAACCCCCTCCTGGAGCCTTGCGGCTGTGTGGGAAGCCTGCGGTTTGTTCATCAAGAGTGCCTGAAAAAGTGGCTGCAAGTGAAAATAACATCAGGTAGGTGGGGAAGGAAGAGCGGCAAACGTGCAACGACATATAATTAATATGAGACACCACAGTGTGGGGCACAGAGCCCTGTCAACAGCTCACTGTCCCCCTCCCCACCCAAGCAGAAACTTGGGGAAACGTGGCAGAGCCCAGTGTTTCTGCTCACAGCCTTGATAGATAATCAGCGGGTCTAAACCCTTTCTTTTAATTACAAGAGGAAAATGATTCTTCTTTTGCAAGTCTGAGAGAGGAATCTGCAACCTTATGCTCTTGAATCCTACCCTGCTCAAGGCCTGAGCAGAGATGCTAAGATTGCCTCCCAGGAGAAAGGAAATAGAAGAAATGGGTCAGTAGCTGAGCCTCAGCAAGCGCACGGCAGCCATGCCCAGCTAGCAGATGCCTGGCAAAAATAATTCAGCACCCATCATGAGAAACCCCAGAACACAGTTCTGCTGCCTTCCTATGGGGGAAGGGGAGGGGGCCACCTCAGCAACTGAGCAGAGCTGCCTTTTTGCAGTCGGGGCGGGAAGAGAGCTGATCTCATTTTCTAAAGCCATTTTCAGCAGAGAGTTCCGTGTGCTGGTTTTGTCAGCTCCCTTTAACATCTTATAACTGGGTGTGAAGCCCCTTCTCAACTCCCTGTGGAGGTTATAACCTAAATATAGCCCCATCAGTAGGTCTGCTGTAGTTTTCTTGGCAGTGAACAGGAGGTTTCTTCAAGACATGCTTCCAGAAATGAGAGCAACTTTAACAAAAAAAATGAGACATCCGTGCAAAGAGCAACTGGATTAGAAAATAGCTGCTCTCTCTTTCCGACACGCCTCTCAGAAAACTTTTACCGTGTAGCCAGATCCTATTTCTCTCTTGCACGATCTCCTCTTTGGTTATCACTGTAGGAGACAGACCCACAGCTTCGCCCTGTCCCCATGGGGTGTTGCCTTGCCCCTCGCCAAAACAGCGTGCCATTTGAGCAGAGGAATGAGCGTCTGGGGGTAATTGTATTAATTGCCTCATCCCCGAAGCTCTTTTTCCACGAATGCACCTTCCCTAGCATGAGAATGTAGTTCTGCTGCCCAAGATGCTTAAATGCACATTCACAGGCCAAGCAAGGTACTCAGTCCTTTGGAGAGCGAAGAAACCAGTTGACTTGGGTTGCTAATGACTCTGCCATACAATGCTTTATCTTACTAGAAATTTGGGCCAATTAAGCATTTAGTGCAGAAAAAGTACTCGAGACATGTGTGATGAAAGTGTTGCTAAATGCTTGTAAATGCCATTGCTAGTATGGGTATGTTCAGCAGGATTAGGTTGGAAGACACATGGTACATTCAGGAGCCTAAAGCATTACAGAATGATGCTAAAAAAAAAAAAGAAAAAAAAAAGAAAAAATCAAACAAAATATAGATAAGGGATCACTGTGTAGCCTTGTCCTTTGAAAAGTCTCCCTTATTTACTATTTCTTTATATTCCCAGCACAGAAAGATAGAACTAGGCTGTAAAACTGCACAAACCCGATCTTTACCAAGTAAAGGCAGGTAACTAATTAGTCCTCTATTTTCTAATGCATAAAATAAACAGCAGTATATCACTAGCCAAAATGCAGCAACTACACTCAAGAAAAAAGTGTATGGCAGAGAGTTTGTGTGGACATACAGCCACGAGTCTACATCTTCCACATTCGCATTGGGAAATAGAGTTAAGTGGAGAAAAAAATGCTGATTTAGCATGCACATGTTACAACACACACACAGACACACAGACACACAGACACACACACACACACACACACACACACACACACACAACCCAGCAACAAAGGAAGCCTTCTCGGGTTTCTTTTCCCAAATGAGTCTGAGCTCAGCTTAGTCCTGGCGCTAGGTACTGTTATAACTAGTACTCACACCTGACCCCTGGCTCCCTCACTGTTTTCAGGTGGGAATGTCACCTGGGCAGAGCAATAGAGGCAGATTTTTAGGCTGCAGGTTGAAGATAACTTCTCCCATCCCTTTGGTCCTTACTGATTTATTTCCTTGGACCTGTGCTGGGTCTGCAAGAAAAAAAAAAAGAAAAATGGCATGGGCCCAATGTTCACTCTTTTTGTAAACATCTATGTTATAGACTTAGCCTCCATGTAGCAGTTCCAATTTTATGAGCCATTATGTTTATATTTAAATAGAAAGCAAGACCTGTTATTTAAAAGTCATGGAAATTTCACTTATATGAAGCTTGCATAATAATGAAAATGATTACAAAGACATTTTTCAGATCTCAGACACAAGGTCATTTTCCACAGAACATGGCTGGCTTGTAAATGAAAGTCACTGACGCTCAGAATTCATAACACACACAGGTTTGCTCTCAAAATATCATCTGTCCAAAGTGCCAACACAAGCAAACCTAGGGTTATATGTAACATACAATTCTTTATCTAATTTAAGGAGCGGATCTAGGCGCCGTGAAAACGTGCGAAATGTGTAAGCAAGGCCTGCTGGTCGATCTGGAGGACTTTAACATGAACGAGTTCTACCAGAAGCACCAGCAATCCCGGGTAAGAAGCACTTCCTCCCACTCGCCCTCCTCTGCTGGCTGGGCATGCCAGGCAGGAACAAACTCACCTCACTCGGTTTCAGGAATGTAGATGACCTTGTGTGGTGTGAGTCTGAGAATGTCCATTTAGCTCGCTCCTTGGACAAGGTCTGCCACTAAATTAGAACTTGGAAGAGTTGGAAAGCCTTGGTTGTCCTGGGTTTAGGTCACCCTGCTGTCAGGGGCAAAAGTAGAAAGCTGCAGTGGCCAACTAGACACACAGAAGTAGCAAAAAGTTTAGCAAGTTCCCCAAAAATGGCTGAAGTAATTTAAGTTTAAGGAGCCCTGATGACACAGTGGTTAAACGGCTTGGCTGCTAACCAAAAGTTTGTAAGTTCAAACCCACCAGCAGCTCCGCGGGAGCGAAGACCTGGAGATCTGCTCCCATAAAGATTTCAGCCTAGGAAACACTATGGGGCAGTTCTACTCTATTATACAGGGTGGCTGTGAGCCTGAATCTCGACTCGACAGCACACAACAGCAACAACGATTTAAGTTTAATAACAACAAGAGGAAAACAGCAAGTCAAGTTCTTGGAGATGGTTCCCTATTTAACATCAAGTGACTCTGGGGTAATAAGGAACCAGTTTATTCAAGGTGAATAAACACGTGTGAAGTGCCTACCAGTGCTGGCCAGTCGATTCTGACTCATGACGACCCCATGCGTGTCAGGTTAGAACTGTGCTCCATAGGGCTGTCAATGGCTGATTTTTCTGGAGTAAATCACCAGGTCTTTATTCAGAGGCGCCTCTGGGTGAACTTGAACCTTCAGAGACCTTTCAGTTAGAAGCTGAGCTCGTTAACTCTTTGCCTACTGTGTGCTTTCTAACACCTAGTGAATTAACTCTACTGGGGCATTTTGATTATAATTCTAATACTGTGAAAAGAGTCAGTTAACCTTAGGCGGTAGTAGAGGGGTGTGATTTATGCCCGGGATAACAGTTAATCACCCAATTCTCAGGCAAACGATCTTCCATATAGAACTGTGCTGCCCCATGCTGAAACCACAGGCCACGTGTGGCTACTGAGTACTTGAAATGTGGCTAGAGCTCATAGAGATGTGCTGTGTGAAATACACATCAGATTTCTAAGACTAAGAACAACAACAAAAAAAAGAGAAAAACGTAATAGTAATATTTTTATATTAATTATATGTGGAAATGATAATATTTTGGATATATTGGGTTAAAGAAAATATATTGTTAAAGTTAATCTCACCTGTTTTTTTTTTTGTTTGTTTTCATTGTTACTTTTTTTAACGTGGCTACTAGACATTTTCAGATTATAGATGTGGTTGGCATTTGTGGCTCACATTATATTTCTGTTGGACAGTGGTGGTCAAGAAGATGCCTTGCACATGATGAGCAGTCAATAAGTATTTTTCAAATAAGAATTGCCCATAATTGCCCTTATGATTTAAGACTGACCTCCCTCATAACATGATTGGAAAAAATGATTAATAGTCACGACTGTAAAGCGCACAGTTCTAAAACTATAAAATCATTGTTAACAGTCAAATGTCACTTCAACTCTCACAGCATTAGCTGTATCCAGACCTTTTTTTTTGTAAAAAGCAAAGCTGAGTCAAAATGATCTGTACAATTCTGGGCAATTCTGCAGTTTCCTTTTTTAAAACCCTAAGGCTGCTAGACATAAGTGCCAAAAAAAAATTGATAAGAAATGAGAAGATTTGAACAGCTCAATTAGCAAGCTTGGTATAATGGACATAATGCTGTACAACATAGCAGAATTGCAGAGATTGGACCTCAGGAGATTGGCAAAAAAAAAAAAAAAAAAAGCCACAGAGGATTTCCTGAGAAATAAATACAGTATTTTCAGTCCATCTGTTTTTGAGACTTGAGGGTCTCTCATCGCTCAGTCATGCCCCCAGACAGAGAGCTGAGATGAGAAACAGAAACAACTAACATCCTTGGACCCTGAGAATGTTGGAGTCAAAGTACTGGAAGGAACCAGGCCTTGCGAGTGGCTGAGGTCAAGGTGCCAGCCAGCATGCAGACACAGCCCGTGTGGTCATCTCAAAACACAGGTCATTTCAGGAACTGGAGCCTGTCAGGTTTCCTGAGAAGAAGAAGTCCAGATGAGGCCCGGTTAACCGGATTCTACCAGAATAGCGTGCGTACATCACAAATACTGTCAGTCCGGGGGGATGCCTTGTTTTGTAAAGGTTCCTTCTGATCTCAAGCATTTCCATATTGTTCTGCTGCTGCCAGGCTGCTGCTACCATATACGGTTCCTTTATCAGTGATATTTATGGTATTGGACCACCAACAGCAAATTTTTCCAGTTGAACTGAAATCTCTGCACTCATGTAGCCAGAGGCAACCTGGTCCACCAAAAAGCACACCGACTTTGAATAAGATCTGAACCTAAATCTTACTCCCTTCCCCAAGGTTGCTGTGTGACCTTAGGGAAGCTACATAAATTCTCTGGACCTCAGTTCTCTCATCTGTAGGAAGGGGGAGGCTGGAGGTAGGAAAAGCCACAAGTACTTCCCATAATACAGTGCCTGTACAGAGAAGGCTCTCAGTAAATAAGAACTGCGCTGTTACAGCCACAGAGATGTCCAATCTCTTTGGCACTCAAGGGAGAAAGCTAAAGTGCACCAGGTACCAGGCTAGAGTCCGCCATTCAACAAAGCTAACTGACCTACACAGGGGTCATACCCATATCCTCAGCCTCACTTCAGCCTCCTAGCTGAGATGACCAGCTACAAGCACATTCTAGAAAGAACTGTGAAAGTAATTGTGTTAGCTAGAGCAGGAAATAGATAATGGCATGTTCCGAGGAGGTGATTGATGAGAGCTGAATGAAGGGCCAAAATGTAGGCAGTAAGAGAAAACAATGAGGAATGGTGAAGCACTCTGAGACCAGCAAAATGACCACACCTAGGCCTGAAATGACAAGGGGAAGGAGCAGTTACTGGGATTGGGAGGGCTGTGGCTGTAGGAGAAGGTCACCCAACAGCAAGTGGTCTTCAGTAGCGGAAAGCAACCACAGCCGTACCACTTTCGGGCAGAAAGGAAACAGTGGGAGTAAGCACCCCAGCCTCTCTCTCCTCCCGCTGTCTGGTCTTCTGCCAGTGCTTCCCATTGGCCAAACCCAACAGGAAACCAGAGGGCAAGGAAGCCTAGTTGATGCAATCCATTGAGGTCAGCCTCTAGGGCACAAAGCAGGATAGAAAGTAGCTCTGGAGGGGAAAATGGAAAATATCCAGCATGGGAATTATTCTACATGGAAGTAGAAACAATTTTAAATTTGTTTCAGTGAGAACTTGACAGATCACCAAAGCCTTTTGAAAACACCCCTCATTATAATCACCAGTGGAAACTAGATTGACAGACCTACCCTGTGTGAGAACAACAGTTACAAGGGCCAAGGTGCGATATTTATCTGCTGATGGAAAGCAGTTGAGGGCTCACACTCTTCCAGCAGTTCTGATGGCCTGTTGTGACTATAATAGTGTCTGTTTGCTTAGTTAAACTCAAGACACAAGAAAAGTGTGACTTAGATGAGTTCAGTAATTTTCTGTGGATAGAGACTGAGGTAACTGTTGTTTAACACAAAGATACCTAGGATGTAATAAAACTTCAGCTCACTCCAGGCACCGTGAGCCTACTGAGGAGACAAGCCCAGCTGGGGAGGCCCCTCAGCCTGGCTGTGGGGGTTGATGCATGCCCTTGTGCTTCTGAGGCCCTAGCCCTTTCCCCACTCCCAAACCTTGGCTCATCTGGGCCCCCTTAGCCAACCTTCAGTGCTCTTCACTCTTCGGCAATGGGTTCCCTTCTCGAGAAGGAGAGTGGCTGGTGCCAAATCTAGGCCAGTAAAAGGAAAGTAACAAAACTAGAAAAGGCCTAGGGCTGCTTTCAGCTCAGCCTAGCTCTCAAGTGACCGCGACTTTTTTTTAATGCATTTTTCCCATTTAGTTTTCTTTTAATTTTGTTTAACTCTAATTATGAAAATCATAAACACACACAAAAATTTCCCACAATGATAACTTTTAACATTTAACTTAATGTCCTTTTTTTTCTTTTTGATCTATTAAAATATTGATACCCAGATCCCAACCCCGGATATTCTGATGTAATTGTCTGGGTTGGGGTCAGGTATCAATATATAATATATAAAATATATACATTTATAAAAGTTTATATTGTGCATATTTTACCACAGTAAAAAGTACTGTGGTAGAATATGCATAAGAGAGAATTTTAACTAACTGTGTGTGTTTTGTTTTTCTTCTTTATTTTTTTGCCCCACTTTTCTAGAAAGTCATTAAAGTTGACATGACAGTTTTCCTCCCCTGGCTTGGTCCACAACAACCCCATGTGGTGGCATGAAGCCAGCTGTGGAGAAAGTGACACTTTTGAATGTGCTGATTGACTGATTGAAGTCATTTTCTTACAGAGAATGGTACTCCATGTCACCCATCCATTTCTATCCCATCATTTGCTTCTTTAAGGATTAAGAATAGCATTCTTAATAGTCCCAGCATTTCTCTATGGGACTAGAACCGTTTCGTAAGATAGTTGTCAATTTATGTGGTGCAAAGACTTTCCGCCAAGAATCATCATCGCCCCAATATAATAAGACTGATTTGCCAAATGGGGGACAGTAGTGGATGGTGGTAACTATCTTATAAAACACTCGCTGAGTGCCTACTGTATGTCAGACACTGTTCTGGAGATGCCATGGTGCACAGGACCAGCACAGTCGCTGCCTTCTAACGGGGAGACCATAAGTGAGCAATAACCGTGGTGTGGGAGGGTCAGGACACAGGTGCGCAGGCAGCTGGAGGAACATCTGCAGAGGAGTCTGACCTGGTCTCGGGACCACAGAGGGCCTCTCAGCAGAAGAGATGTTTAAGACCCTTGGGGGTGAGGTCTTAGACATCTGAGACTGATACCTTCCTCAGGATCTGACTGCCGTGCCCTTTAGGCATCCAATGGGCACTGTCAGTGGTCCTTGAGAGTGTGGAGGGGCTTAGATTAGAGCATGTCCTCTTTTGGTTCTGTACACCTCGGCAGGGGCTACTAACTGTTGGCCCTTAGTTTAGAGCAGTTGTTCTCAAACATCAGTGGTCCCCAGACCAGAAGCATTAGCATCACCTGGGAACTTGTTAGAAATGTGTGTTCTCAGCCCTATCCCAGACCCACTGAACCACAACTCTGGTGGGTGTAGGTGTGCCCAGAAACTGTGTTTTAACAGGCCTTCCTGGTGATTCTGATGCACGTTGAAGTTGGAACCACTAAAGTCAAAAGTCATGTCTGAATGGACCACCATAGGGTCCAAAATTATACCTTTTTTCTCATTCTGTCTTCTGTACCCTCAACATCTGTGTATTGCTATGTATATAGCATGTACTATGTACCAGGCACTGGGCTAGGCAGCAAGCATGCAAGAGCAAACGAAGCGGATCTGGCCCTTGCCCTCACAGATCTTACACCCAGTTGGTTTCCCTGAATCCTGTCTTTAATCCTTGCTTCACATAGGACGGTTTTGCTTTGTGAAATACCTGTTCTACTTCTCTTTGCTCATTTTATCATAACACCTTGGGGAGTCAGGAAGAGCAGGGATTGCTTCTCCTCTTCTATAAATGAAGTCACTTTGGCCTTGTGCGGTTAAGTCTCTTTGCCCAAAGTCATGGCACTCCAGGGCCTCAGGCTGCCCATCTTACACAACAGCACATTCTGTGCGAGATGAGTTCTGGAGGCCTTCACCCACTGTGTGATAGAGATGTGCTCCTGCTGTCTTCCCAGTGCAGCACGGGAGGGTCTCAGCGGGCCTCTGGCTGGCATGGCTCGGAAACACAGGCCTGGCTCTGCTCCATCCCAGCCAAGGACAGATGTCCTCAGACACATGCAGTCACCTAATCACCCTCAAACCTAGGAGCATCTCTCAAACACATGTGAAGATTTTGATAGAATGTTCCGCCAAGCTGTCAGCTTCTTCTGGTGGATGATATTGAGACTTTCCATCAGTGACCAATCTCTTGGCCAAAATGAATATTAACAAAATGAAGGGGGGCAGGAGAAAAGAAGGAAAAACAGCTGGCAGGCGGGCGGTGCTCTCCCCAGCTCTTGTCCACAGCTTCGCAGGCTTCTCCTTGTCAGGCCTCCCACCCTCTCCTCCCATGCCCACACCTCCAGTCTGTGCGTTGGGGTCAACGTGTGGCCTCACTGGTCAGGGAGGAGTAGGGAAGGAGTCGCTCTGATAACCAGTGCTCCAAAATCAAGTTCCTTTTGCCCCTGCGGAACCAACACCGAGGAACTCTTTCAGATACCAAAACCCTCCCACTTGTAGCGCAGCACAAAGGATGACTCTGAGTTGACTATCAAACGCCCGCTCCCATTGGCTGGCCAAGCCCCTTTGTCACGCATCCTCTGCTTTGCAGGCGTGCGCACAACATGCAAAGGGCGCACATAAAGGAGCTCAGCCTGCAAGATTTATGGTGCCGTGTGACAAGTCCCCTCCCACAGACCAGAGGAGAGACACAATCTGCTAGAAGTGGCTTTTCAAATGATCTGCAGAAAACATTAGTGGATATTTTCCCATCTGCATGCCTCCGGGCCTCATTGAGTCATAAAAAGTAAATGATTTCCCCCCAGTGCTTTGACAGACCTGATAGTTCCAAGCCATCTCTAGCTGATTGATTTGCCATTATGCATCCAAGTGCATATGTGCATAAAGGCTCACTGGCAGAGCCAGAGTTGGCAGGGCCGCTCGCAGGAGGAGCCCACCGCCGAGAAAAACAAGCATAGGCAAGGCTTGGCTTGTTGGAGGAGCTAATGGGCACATTAGGAAGGCTTCCCCAAGGAGGTGGCTTGCGGGACAACCTTAAAGGAGATGGCAGGCACCAACTCACTTGTGGGAGGGTGACAGGAGGCAATTAAAACAGAAAAAAGTGACAACAAGCAACCTCCTCTCTGTCCACTCCAGGCCAAGGCCAGAACAGCACAGAAAACATGACAGAGGCTAAAAATAGGAGACTCACTGCTCGGGCTTCCTCAAATGAGCCTTTAAGGGCGGGTCTGTAGGACACTGGGAGGGCCTGTGAGTGGTGACCCTGGGGCTCGTTGTCACCAAGATCCCGAGTTGGCACCAATCCAGAAGGAAGAGTGCATGGATCCTTGCTGGACTTCGGCACCTCTTCTGGCAGCTCTTTGTCCCGGAAGAGGTGTGCTGGGTGCCACCCTCTGAAGCTACGCTTGAGCTAATGGGAGCAGGGAGATGGGCCCAGGCTGCTGCGGAAGGAAGGACGATGAGGTGCTGAAGTGGTCGCCGGGTCAAGTCCAAGCTTCTAGTCTCCTGGGAAAACAGAGTGACAGCTCCGACCTTTCCCAAGGGTGATATAAGGGGCCATGGCCTCTGCTGAGAATGTCAGTCCCTGGGGCTGGGCCGCTTCCTGAGCACCATCTGGCCCATCCCAGAGCACCCCCCACTCTCCACCCATGGGGCTTGGGCATGAGGACAGATGGGGGATTAAAGCGGCTTCCCCGCCTGCCTGTACCCTGCAGAGGGGAAAGAGTCCTTACTAAAACTGCTAATTTACTGACCAGCGTGGTCTGTGAAGGGTCCAAAGTGTGACGCCTTGCAGTACAGCCAAAGGAGCTGAGGAGAGAAGGGGCATGGTCAGCCAGATGGCCCAAACCTCCCGTGTCACACCTGTTGGGAAAACGCACAAAGAAATAAACCCACCGCTCCAGAAAAAGCAGAAACATTAACAGGTACAAGATACAATGTAGAGGACAAAGACAAGCACTTAGGAGTCCTGGAGTAAAGGAGCTACCGGAGTGATGACGAAGTCACTAAGGAGGTGACTTTTGTGACAGCCGTAAAGGAAGTTACAGATATGATCTGGGAGAAAGAGGAGAGAGGATCATTTAAAACAGATGCGTGAAAACAAGCCAACAGACCAAAACGGGAGGAATGCAAGCAAAGGCACTGAGGTTTACAGTGGCGTCTGAGACCCTACCAGGCAGATGTTGTCTGGGAGTTCAATGACAACAGACCAGCTGGGGCAGGGACCTTAGCTGAGGCCACTATCAGGCCCAATTGTAAAGAGAAACGCACAGAGCTAAGGCCTAGGGCCCTTTCTCTGGGCAGACGAGGGATCTAGAGAAGTAAAGCAGCGCTGTGGCATCTGTATCCTCAGACTTTCCCACAGAAAGAAGTCTGCCTTTCCAAGACACAGATCTCCTCGTGGCTACCCCTCTGCTCAGAGACACCACTAGCACCACGTGACGTACAGTGTGAAGTCCAAACTCCTCAGTGCTTCCTAAAGTGGTCTCCACCTCACCATCTCCCTAAAAAAACCAAAAAACCAACCCCGTTGCTGTCGAGTAGATTCCGACTCATAGCAGCCCTATAGGACAGAGTAGAACTGCCCCATATGGTTTCCAAGGAGCACCTGGTGGAATCAAACTGCCAACCTTTTGGTTAGCAGCCATAGCGCTTAACCACTACACCACCAGCGTTTCCACCATCTCCCTAGACCATGCCAAAAAGATTTAAGCCCCAAACAAACATTCTCCCCATAATATACTCCAGCCTCACCAGTGAGTAGGGAATTTGGCTCCACACACTCACTGCTCTCTCTGCCCCTATACCTTTGCTCGCATTCAGTGCCTCTGTCTGAAAGGCCCTCCGCATGCCTCACAGCCATCTACCGAAGTCCCTCCCATCTGTCAAGGACCACCAAAGACCACCTTTTCCAAGAAGCCTCCTTCATGTCATACTCAACCAATCTTTCTTCCCTTTTCCATCTCCATCGTAGCACTGGATACATCCAACTTGTGTTAGAGCTGCTTATGAATGAGCTTGTCTCCTACATCACATGATGGGGTCTATCTTAGTTTCCTACTAGTAAAACCAGTTGACTCTGGCTCATGGTGACCCCATGTGTGTCAGAGTAGAATTGTGCTCCATAGGGCTTTCAATGGCTGATCTTTTTGAAGTAGATCAGCAGACCTTTCTTCTGAGGTCTCTGGGTGGACTTGAACCTCCACCCCTATGGTTAGCAGCCAAACACATTAACTGTTTATACCACCCGGGGATGCCTATTAGTTTCCTAAGACTGCCATAACAAATTTTCACAAGCTAGGTGGCTTAAAACAATAGAAATTTATATTCTCTCAAGTTTTGAAGGCCAGAAGTCTGAAAGCAAGGTATCAGCTGGGCTGTGCTCCCTGCAGAGGCTCTGGGAGAGAGTCTTTCCTTGCCTCTTCCAGCTCCTTGTGGCTCCAGATGTTCCTCGATTGGTGACTTCATGACTCCAATCTCTGCCTCTGTCTTCACATGGCCCTCTGATCTCTATGTGTCTGTGTCTTATTCTCTTCAGCCTGCCTCAAATCTCTCCTTCGGTCTTTTTCTTATAAGGACATGTCATTGGATTTAGGGCCCACCCGGATAATCCAGGATGATGTTGTCCCAAGATCCTTAACTTAATTCCATCTGCAAAGACCCTTTTTCCAAATGAGGCCACATTCACAGGTTCCTGAGGTTAGGACATGTGAATATCTTTTTTGAGGGCCACCATTCAACCCACTACAGTGTCCCAGCAGGCTCTGTGTTCCCCATGACACCTAACAGAAAGCTATACATATGTAACTGCTCAATAAATGTTTGTGGAATGGGATTGAACCTGGAGAATGGTGCTTTTTCAGAGCATCCTCCTCTAGGTAGTAGAGAATCCCAGGAGGATAACTGCCCCAGCCTCCACCCTGGATCTCCTCCTGCCTCACTCTCTGGTTCCCAAGGGCAGACCTTGTCTTTTGAGTTGGGTTCTTGTCCATTTCTTGCCACCCCTTGTTACCCTCCACCCCATGATTTAGATCATGAATATTTAATACATGAATTTAAGAGCCTTCCTTTCCATATTTAGGCACAAAACGAGCTGATGAATTCGGGCTTGTACCTGGTGCTGTTGCTTCACCTCTATGAACAGAGGTTTGCAGAACTCATGAGACTCAACTACAGTCGGGTTGCAAGAGAGAGGGTAAGTCTGGCTCTAACCCAGAGCCATCTGGCAGCAGTTCTAAAAACCTTGTAGCATTGCTTATTAGATGTATAATCTGTTGAGGTCCTCACAGTCACTTGGTAGGATATGGGAGTGTCATTGTTAAGACTAAGGCTTAGTAGTTGTAGCATATACACAGTGGTCCTCTGGCTGTAAAGTGATAATCACACAATTGCTTACTATTAACATAAGTAGTAATTAAATGATCATCAATGATCATGTAAGTGAGTCTCCACAGATATTTGCCCCCCAAAACAGAAGCCAGCAAGGATGCTGAGACTGGGGGTGCATCATGTATGGGCATGCCCACTGCAAAGCGTGGAGGATCAGTGAAAACCAGGACTTCCCCTATGGGAGAGCTGTTTAAATAGCAGTCAAAGCATAAGAGGGGCCTCGCTATGTATTTTGTTTTGGAGCCCATGGTAAATTGTGCTTGTGTGTGTGTGTGTGTGTGTGTGTGTGTGTGTGTGTGTGTGTGTGTGTGTGTGTGTGTGCCTGCTGGAGGAGACAGACTGCCAAGAAATAAAGGTACTGATGTATTACCATATGTCATTAGAGAAGTGACAGTGTATTTACCAGGAATGGTAATCTGTAGCTGCCCTTCCTTTAAGGGCCTCTAGGAGGCAGCATGGTGTGGAGGGAGAATTTTGGCTCTACCACCAACTGGTGACTAGCCTTAGCAATATCCTTAACCCTCAGTGGAATTATTGTCTTAGTCATCTAGTGCTGCTTTAACAGAAATACCACAAGTGGATGGCTTTAACAAAGAGAAATTTATTCTCTCACAGTCTAGTAGGCTACAAGTCCAAATTCAGGGCATCAGCTCCAGGGAAAGGCTTTCTGTCTCTGTCAGCTCTGGCGGAAGGTCCTTGTGATGCATCAGTCTTCCCTCGGTCTGGGAACTTCTCTGCGCAGGAACCTCAGGGCCAAAGGATGCGCTCTGCTCGCGGTACTGCTTTCTTGGTGGTATGAGGTTGCCATGTGTCTCTGTTCACTTCTCTCTTTTATATCTCAGAAAAGATTGGATTAAGACACTATCTAATCTTGTAAACCTCATCAGTATAACCTCATCATAGTGATAGAGTTGACAACACATAAGGAAATCACATATAACCTCATCATAGTGATAGAGTTTACAACACATAAGGAAATCACATCAGATTTACAAAATGGTACACAATCATACAATACAGGGAATCATGACCCAGCTAAGTTGACAGATATTTTTGGGGAACACAATTCAATCTATGACAATCATCCTCATGGAAGAAATGAGGGCATTGGACTGGCTGACCTCTGAAGTGTCCTAGTATACTTGGTCATTGTCAAGTCAGAACCATGAGCCCGAGGAACTTCTTTCTTCATTAAATGCCTCTCTGTGGCCAGACCAGGAGAGAGCATTGCCAGGACTGGGGACACCTCCCTTACCTTAAGGTCATGCCATGGACTGGTATGCTTTTAGTTTTTGGATTCTCAGAACACCCCTTGAGACTTAAAATTTGACCTCCATTCATGTCAGAAGGTCATGACTGGAAAGGGAGCCAGTGTGGCAGTGGACAAGCCATCAAAGCTGCCATGAAACAGCTTTTTTAAGTGACACTCTCCCACCCCACCCATGTACCTCTCTTTCTTCCTTCTCTTCCCTTTCTTTTTTCTCTTCTCCCTCTTCCTCTCCCTTTCTCTCTGTCTCTGTTTCTTTCAATCTACCCGTCTTCTCTCCTCTTCTCCTTCAAATGAACAAGAGGCATCTGCTGGCATCAGTCACGGTTTGGAGGTTGGAACCCAATGATTCCAAACGTTCTTCACACAGCAGCAGACCCTTTCTGGCTGTGGGCTGTTGCGATCCATTTGGAGCCATCCTATTAAGAATGCTGGGTTCCAACCATTGCTCATGAGAATTCTAGATTTGTTCCTACTTTTTTTTCTGACTTAAATTCTCCCTTAGACCCTAAGCTCTCTATTAAGAAACCAGGCTGGATCCTTGCCAAGATATCTTCTCAGGAATCTCACCCTGTTTTTGACCCAGGCCTATCCTTCCTTAATTGTTTCATGGTCTTAATGGTGACATAAATTCCTCAAAGAAATACATTTAGAAAAAAAGAAAAGAAAGTACAGGAAGCAGGAAACGATCCTTCGTTAACATTTCTATAACCTCGTTTTCATGACTCCACATTTTTTAATGAACATTTTATTGCATGTTGAACTTCAAAGCACCCAGAGTTGATATAGGTTACAGATGGCCCCAACATCGCTGAGCCAATAATGCAGGCGAGATTAGTAACCACGAGGACTATAAAGCAAACATGAGAAGGCAACAAACAGTACAACCCACTGGATTATAACCAAGGCCCTGAAATATTGGCTTCTGACTCTGAAGAACCTTCTTGATAAAACTATCCTACAGAAAAGGAGCAAGGTACACCAGGAACAAGCTGGGAATCAAGGCGGAAGGAAAGCAAACGCCTGGGCAACACTCTTCTCTCACCACAACCCTGAAATAGATCTCACCCACTTAAACCACCGAGCAATAACTGATGCAAATAACCAGTTAAGAGGTACACAAATGGAAGTAGGAAACCAAATGGCTTTTGTCAGATTCAGACTCTTCTTGATTTGAGTCTCACTATTTTCTGGTAGAAAATATTCAGAATCTGAGAATACCATTTAGCAAAAAAAGAGGCACTAGGCTGAGTGAGAAACCCTCTTTCCCTCTCCTTTATCTACCAGAACTGGAGAACTCATTCCCGTTGGGCTTCTTCATTGTGTCTCATTAAGTGACCAGTAAGGAATGCTCATTAATGGTAATGATCATTCATTCATGCACTGCCCTGTACCAGATGCTGAGATGGGGGTCAGAAAAAGTGGTCACCAGACATGACACCATGGTTTCCCTTTCTTTGAGGAGCTTATGAGCAAGTTGAGGGATGAGACTCACATAATTATAGAACCAGGAAATAAAGGGAAAGCAGCACTCGGACAAGAGAACCAGTGGACCCAGCAAAATTCTAGAGGCTGTGAAATTGACAATATAAGATCTTCTCTGGCTGGGATATCCTGAAGTTTTCAGCAATTCCAGAAGCAATTGTCTCCCAAATGAGTTTGTGAGTTGTTTTGAAGGCAAAGCCAGGCCTTCTACACCTTTCTCTCATGAAGCAGGTACATAGTGGGTCTTATTTGACTGCCAACCATGTCCTAGGCACGTTGAGTGATTACAAAGTGGCCAATGACTGCCAAATAACAAGTGGTCTGCATGGGTCAGGGCATGGAAACCTTACTTCTGTTGAACCCCACACTCATCCATTGCCTAGAAAATGCCTAGCACATACTAGAGGCGCAATAACTTTTTCATGCACAAATAATGAACTAATGACTCAGAACCTATTTCTTCCAGAAGGGGAGTCTTGAGTTACGTTTTGGAGAAAGTGATAGGGAAAATTTGTGGGGAAAAAGGTATTTTAGGTAAAGGAACACTCTCAAGTTGAAGATTTATTAAAAAATTTACTGCGTGCCTACCATATGTCAGGTTCTAAGCTAGATTCCGGGAATACAAAGATAATTAAGATACTCCTTGCCCATAAGGGGCTCAGAGTCTAGAGAACAGACATGTAACCAAGAATATTAAAATAATAATAATAATAATGTCTATGTTATGATAGAAGATTGAGCCAGGTGTGAAGGAACATGGAGCAGAGTCAGATGAAATGAAGAGTGACTGTTCTCGCCTCCCCCCAACCGCTCTTCTGCTTCTTCTCCAAGACAGACTCTCCAGGCAGGATCTTCATTTGAAAGCCAGCACTTCAGAGGACTTGCTTTTAATCCAATTAGGTTGTACTCTTTGCTGTCAGTATTCCCACTGTTTTGGGAGTCTGACTGCAAAGCTACTTCCATTATTGCTCCCATGAACTGATCAACTGAGGAGGTGACGTTTGAACTGAATCTTCGGGAATTTACCAGCTGGGCAAGGGTAGGTGGGAGGGAAAGGTCTTTCTATGCAAAGGGAAATGCACATGCAAAGGCTCAGAGATTTGAAAAGATGTGGCATGTTTGCTGGAAGTCAAGGACTTGAGTGTGGCCAGGGCCTGGCAGGAAGTGAGCTTGGAGGCACAGGAAGGATCCAGGACTTGCAAGGTTTGTGTGCTACTCTGGAGAGCCATGGAAAGGCTTCTCACCTGGGGTCAGGAGGTTTGCACCTTTGGAAGCTAACTCAGGCAACCATGTGGAGGGTGGTCTGGAGGAGGATGAAACTGGAGGTAGAGAGACCAGCTGGGAGGCTGTTGCAATAGAACAGGCTCGCTGGGCTCACGTGGGGAGCACTGAAGATGGGAAGGACCGACGCGGGTGGGTGCGAGGTAAGGTCCAGGCTGAAGGAAGGCACTGAATGTTAATCTCTGCAAGTGCCCACGAAGAAACTTGCTTTTTCTCACTTCAGATGCTCATGGTTAGAGCATCTCCAGAGAACACAGGACCCCACCAGACTCACGTGGTCCCGCTTGGCTCACCCTCGAGTCTGACGGGGACACAGGGCTGGCTTGAGGTAAAGGGACAAACTAAATGGGCTTGCCTTCTCGCTCTCCCTTGCTGCACCCATGCAGGGTGCATAATTATTCAGGGCCTGCTCCCCCAAGATCCCTGTCCTTGGCTTCCTCCTAGCCATAGGTCTTGTCTCTACCATGCCCCACCCCCCACAAAGTGAAACACATCTGTACCATGAGTTCCCCTTCCTGCCTGCCCATGGCCAGGCCCCCTAGATGCCTAGGTGTCTAACTAGCAGAAACAGCAACAGAAAGAATCCCCATCACATTGCTAAGAGCCAAAGGGCAGAAGGAACCCAGGCCTTCCTCTCATGGTCTCCTGCGGGCAGCTCCCTCCTTTGTCTTCTGCTCCAGGTGTGCTGTTGATGGTGGAAACATCCAACTAGGCGGGAGGGGAGGGGAGTGCAGTGGCTGGCATGGGAGGAAGGTAGGGTCTTGAAGTAGCTCTCAAAGCCCACTAGTCTATTCTCATGTGAAGCTGGATGGACCTTCTCCAGGCCCCCTCCCTATTTACATCATTTCTGAAAAAGCAAAAACTCTTGATTGGAAGGACCATGTCTTCCCAAAATATGGTCCATAGTTAGAAGAACTTCCCTACTAAACAAGATGGAATTTCCTAGTGAAGTGTGAGCATTGGTTAGGTAGATACTATCACCTGACACAGACCCGGTGCCTCTGAATCTAGAGGTAGGTTGAGGTCACTCAGCAACCCAGGGACAATGGAGGCAGTGGTTAGCACAGTCCTAATGTATAATTTACCAGGTAACGGGGACCTGCTACTCGAGAAGAAATTCCATCCCTCCCCCCAGCTCTTCCCCTGGCCTGCGGGTGAGAGGCGGCCTCCCTCTCCTCGGGCACAGAAAGGGACTCAGGAACCACAACTGCCTCCACACTGGCCAGGCAGTGGCCCCAGTAACAGTGTCTGGCACCCCTTGTTTTGCCCCCCAGCCTGTCACAAAGCCCCTCTTCTGCAGGGGAAGAGCACCATCCCTTCTGCCCCAGAGCCCACATCCTTGCAGCCTGGCACAATGGGCTCCCACGGAGTACACAGTGTTTCTTATTGTGGCATAAAATGCCATAAAGTCAGAACAAAGAGGGAGCCCAGAGCCTTGATGGGCCTGCTGCTTCCTGCCAGGCGGAGAATACAACCGATTGTTTAAAAGCCAGTGGTGAGGCAACTGGCCAATTAACATGGCCTTCACCCCCATGGCCTGTAAATGTAATTCAGACTGTCAGAATGGGATGCCGCTTTTCGGATCAATTGCTGAAAGGAAGCACGTCTGCTCCCACTGCCGAATTTAGAAGCCCTGATACAGCAAAGGTGACCAGGTTATCTCTGCAGCTGTCTGTAGGACTAAGCTAAGCCCTGTTGATGCTGAGTATTAACCCTGCCCTCGGCACTCCGCCCACTACCCTGCCCCTTTAAGGTGATGTAAGAGATTCCTGGAACATTCCTGAGACTAGAGAGTTATACATCTGTTCACAATTGCATTGGGAAAAAAAAAATATAATTCATTTCTCATTGTCTTCTTTCTCATAGTTGTCAAGAAATTACCCACAACCCAGGCCGGAAGAAAATGAAAGTAGGTTTGGGGGTCAGTCCTGCCATTTTGAGGGTGTTTGCTAATTTACTCTTTCGCTGTTACTGTGCTGAAACAAATACTGTGGAAGGAAGCAATGACCACCACCCAGAGGCAAAAATCACCCCACAAAGCTTGCGAAATTCTAGCTGCAGAAAGCAATCAGGAAGGCGAGTTCAAGTATGCTGGCTGCAGAGCAGATACGAATTTTAATTCATCCTGAAAGCAAGGAAGAGGGCAACCCAGGGCAAGAGGGCGTGGTCGTAGGATGACTTGCCCCTGGGTTTTTTCCTTTTCCTTGCTGGGATTCTCCAGCGGCCAGTACTTGGTGAGCCTGTCGGTTTTTTTACTGCCAGGGTCCTCTGGGTTTTTCCTTCCCAAATCCTGGATGAGGGCTGCTCAGCCATTACCCCAAGGGACCACAGTTATTCACAAGCTAGTGGCTTTACTGGACTTGCTCACCGTTTGGCCCAATCAAGTAGGTCTGCTGGATTCAGAGGTTGAACAGGGAAAACTGGTCTCCTGAGGAAGGTCCCTCAAAGGAGGCAAGACAGCTCTCCTCAAACGGGTTGGAGAAAAGTCTCCTCCCTGTTCGTTATTCCCATAGAAAGCCAAACGGGAGAAAGATGTGCTTAATTAAAGCAGGAGGGCTTGCAGTCAGACTCAGGAAGGCCTTCTCCATCAGCGTGGGAATAAACATTGCAATGAACTGAAGGAGCTATGACATTTCTGTCCCCAGAAGCTCTTCTGAGGAAAAATTTTACACTTGCCTGCCCTGAAAGGTGTAGAACGGTGCTTCCCATGCTAGGGAAGAATCACCTGGGAAAATACCAAAAATGCAGATTCCTGGGCCTCTCCCGGAGATTCTGTCATTTCCACATACTGGCCCCTGGTGATCCTGGTGCAGCCCTTCAGGCTTTTACCCATTGCCGTCGATTCCGACTCACAGTGACCCTATAAGACAGAGTAGAACTGCCCCATAGGGTTTCCAAGGAGCAGCCGGTGGATTCGAACTGCCGACCTTTCGGTTAACAGCCGAGCTCTTAACCACTGGCCACCAAGGCTCCTTCACGATTTTTGAAACTCCTAATAGATCGGCCTGGAGGAGAGGTTGCACCAGCCCTAAGCTTCAGAGGGTGGGGCCAGATGACAGCCCCGGAGAACCCAGTTTCTCATTCAGGGTGCGCAGTCCCGCGAACCACCCGTGCTGATCATTTTCAAAGGCAGTGAGGAAGGCCCTTCCCTCCGTTCACAAAAGGAGCCCCCAGAGTCCCTGTCCTGGAGGCAACCGCGGTGTCAGCTGAGCCCGGTGAGGGCCCAGCGCGGGCCCAGCGCCCCCTCGCCCCCTCGCAAGGCCCTGGGGACCCTCCGGGCGGCCACCTCCAGACTCCGGCATTGTCGCCTCGGCTGCTCCCGGCCCCTGGCCGCCAGGAAGGGTGCCGGCGAGGCTCTGAAAGACCTTTGTGTCCCGGGAGCGTCCCCATCGCTAGGTGCAGACGCCTTTGCCCCTCTGCCAGGTCGCATGCGCTAGCGAATCGCCTGGCGGGTCCCCATCTTGGCCTTGGCGGAGAGCCTCTGCTGAGAAAAGGGCGTCACAGTGAGCTGACCTCAGACGGAGGCCTGGGCCCGGCAGGACGCGGTCCCCGAGGCCCGGGCAGGGTCCCCGCTGCGCCCCTGCCCCGCCCCGCCCCGCCTCGCCTCTGCCGGGTTCTGGGAAACCCGCGGCGGCGGGTCCGCCCGGGTGGCTTCGGTGGGCAAGGGCGACCCCTGGTGCCCAGCGCGCGCCGGTGTCTCCCGCGCCCTCTGAGTTGCCGACGAGAGATGCAGGCTTTTCCTCAAAGAACTTCGAGCCTGGGCTTAGGGTCTTCCCGACCCCTGAAGGTGAGACTGACGTCTCTAAGGACAGGAGAAGAGCATTCCCTGGTGTGGTGGAAAAAAGGAATTGGTCGAGGCCCCACGAGGGGACGGAGGGGACGCTGAGGCCCTTCTTGCAGGTACCCTGCGCTGAGGTGTGCCCTCCAGTGTTGCTCCCAGGCAGATGGCCCCACTGACAGTTCACCATCCATGTGCCATCCCTCTTGAGCAAGCTGGGACCAGCGCTAGGGCCCCTCTCCCGATGCCCCAGCCCAATGTGGGAGCAGCCAGTTTGCCCTGGAAATGCAAGCCCAGGCCCTCACCACCTGCCGCTAGCCTGCACACACACACCCCAGACACTGGTGGGCGCCACCCAGGCAGAGGAGAGGCGGACACAGAGGGACCATCCTGGTGTGCTGTCAGAAGCAGGCTTTGCCTGGCTTCCTGCCAGAGCCACTATCAAGATGCAAGCCAGAGGCAGAGCCACCTCTGTCCCGCCCTCCCCCAGGCCACTTTCTTCTTTGGTTCCCGGCAGCCTGGCATGACTCACCAAGTTGGCAGCACTTTGCTAAGACGGGCTGCTACAGCTGAGTCACAGCTGTGACCTGCCACCCCACCTCCGTCAGGTAGACAGAGATAAGGAAAGGTAAAACATCAGGGCACACCAGGTGAAATCCTCTTTGTGGCTCTGGGGGGCGGTGCCGACCTGTTCAGCAGGCAGCCCCACCCCTGCACTTGGAACCAAGGCCCCACACAAATGTCACAAGTGGCACCCAGGTAACGGCCGGTGGGGAGAGGCCTTGGGTGTGTGTGCCCAGGTCTGATAACCTGTCCCGTGGCTCTGTGACCCAGCCCCTGCCGGCTGCTTCCCAGGTGGCACAAATGACTGTTGCCGTAGCCAAACCCAACACCAATACCTCCCACAGCTGTGCATGTTCTGATAGAAGCAAGGGCAGCCTGGAGAGCCTTCAGGCCAAACGTGGAACCAGAGCACAGCCGGACCCAGGAGTCAAGGCAGCTAGACTTTGGGGGAAAGCATAGGGTGGGTGAGAGGGGCACTGGGGAAGTGAGTGAGGCTGGAGCTTCCTCGAGACCTGAGGTGGGAGCTGAGAGGATTCAGATAGGGATGGGGGTGTTATTAGCTCCTGCTCCCTGGTTCTTCAACAGTCAAAAACTGTTCCTAAATAGTCAGGAAGCACCCACTCAACCCAATGGGAAAAGAAATGTATTGAGGAGTTTCCACCAAGAAGGAAAGAAGCCCCACTCCCACCTCCCCGACTTGGACCCTACTGTCGCGTTGTCCCAGGACGTATCCCTCTGCCTCCATCCACTTGTTTTCTGAGATTTCTTAAAAACCTAGCTTGACTCCTCCCTCCCCTGGCAAGTTAGGAGATGGGGCTTTTGTGGGGGCATACTCTGAGAAAGGGTGAAGGCTACTGCAGTTACTCAGCCTGTGAACATTTGCTGGACACACTCAGCCAGTTTCTGCACCAGGCTGTGTGGGGATGCGGAGACCACTAAGGCGCTATCATTCAGGAGCTTACAGTCCAGCTGCCCTAGCCTAGCTGGCACCCCATGGGGCAGTCTGGAGGCTCCCCAGCCCGACTGTGGGTCCCTGTTCTCCACACTTTTCCAGGCACCATAGTCATGTGTGTAGCTGGCCCCTGGAGCTGGGGCAGGGGCAGGAGGGGGCAGCGACGCCATGCCCCTCCATGACAAATCCCACAATCCACCGTGGCTCCACAGCCTGAGAGATCCTTTTGCTTTCCAGATTCCGAGATGGGAGATGGAAATGAAAGCAGCATTTATCGAAGCAACGGCCGGGTCGTCTAGCGAGAGGGGCTGGCCGGGGAGCTTGGCAGAGACCTCTCTACCCAGCCACCTTTTCTAGGTCCCCAGGTGCCTCCCTTCCTCCTCCTCTTTACTGAAACTGAAACCAGTGTGTTGGCAGTTACGTTTTCACTTTATGCCACTCTCTTTTGGGGGCCCGGCTTGAGCAACAGCCACAGCGGAGTCCCAGACAGCATGGGCCAGGCAGCTGGGTTGTTGGGGCCGCGGTGGGCTACCCTGCTGCTGCCCCTCAGCCAGAAGCCCAAGGGGACCCATAGCCCTGGCAGGCCCAGCAGCCCTGGGTGCCCATTTAGGCCTCATTCCACCCTGAGTGGAATCGAGCCGCCCATTTAGTAAACTGACTTTATTTACGCAGCTTTGTTTCGTGTTTATTTCACTCTCCTTGGACAAAGTCTCAGGGCCTCACAATCTCCTCCCCGTCCCCCAACTCCCCACCACGTCACCATCACTGGCGACGACCCATCCTGGGTCCCCCGTGGTCTGGGGCAGGCTGGATGGCTGTCTGTCCCTGGGGGCACCCAGTTGGGACCATTTATATAAAATTTCCAGAAAAGGCAAAACTAGAGAGAAAGCAGATCAACGGTTGCTCGGGGTTGGGATAGGAGCAGGGATTGACAGCAAACAGCTCCAGGAAACTTTTGGGGTCATGAAGGCATTCTAAAGCAAGTTTATGTTAATGTTTACACAGCGATGAATTTACTAAAGCTCGTGTACCTGTACACTGAAAATGGATGAACTTTATGGTATGATTGTAAACTATACCGCAATAAAATTGCTAAACAGAAGGAGGGGAGAGGTGAAATGAAGAGAAAGAGGCACTCTACCTCCCACTCGAGCCCCACACCCCTCAGACCAAGAGTGGCAGTTACCTCCCCACCCTGCCCCCACCCTACGGGGCTCAAACACAAGATTGTGCTTGAAAGGGGGTCTTGAGATGTATTACGGTGCCAGGACGGTTTTGGGAAGGCTAGACTTGATTGGATGACAATGGTCCAATCCACAACCAATCGTGGGGATGGCGCAGACTGGGCAGTGTTTCGTTCCATCGTGCATGAGGTTGCCATGAGTCAGGGACCGCCTAGATGACAGCTAAGAACATCGACAGACCTGAATTACCTTAAAATCTTGTCCCACTCTTCTGCTATGTTCCACCATTAAACATAAAGTGACACAACTATTGGAAACAAGTAAATTCAGCCAGGAATCCAAACTCAGGATCAAAGATGAAAACCAGCAGACATACTTGAATGTTAATAGAGCCTAGAAGAGCCAAGTAAATTGAAAATGTCTCCATGTTCTAAGTAAAAATCCTAAAACCTCAGGCTCCTCCATTCATAAACAGAGCCCCGAACCTTAATAATTCCATGAGAAGATGGGCCTTTATTTTTTAACTGAACTTTAAGGTTGACTGAGGAGAAAAGACTTGTCCAGGAACCAACAGACGGAAACATGTAAGAAGGGACGATGCATATTTAAAAATAAATTCTATAGAGAGCTTCGTGCAATTTGAGATGACTGGAAAACATCCTGACGACTCAAGTCCACAGAAGATGTGACAGGGTTTGAGGTAGCTTCCCTGAGACTGTCACAGGTGTACATCAGCCAATTATTAGGTACCAAATAGGTTTCCGAAACTCAGCAGAGATGGTGGGTTGAGACAAAGTTCTTGCGTCTCAAAGCCTTACGGAAAGACTGCAGGGGGCTTTCTTCAACCCTTATTGTGCCCTCCTCCCCTGAGACTTTTTAATGTCAGAAGGGTGGGAGAGAGCTCCTCCAGGGGGACATGGTGAGTTCCTTCACTTCTTTGTGCCTCAGTTCCCTCATCTGTAAAGTGGGAACAATAACACCTACCTCATGGGTTGCTGGGAGGATTAGATGAGTTAATACACGTTAAGCAGTTAGAACAGGGCCCACACATAGTAAATGCTCAATAAATATTATCATTATCATGAACGCACAGCATGTCCTGAGTCCCCTGCAGTCCAGTATAGGTCAAGACACCATCCAAAATTTTCCGAAGTCCCAGAGAGAGACACAGAGGGCGACACATCCTCACATAAGCCAGCAGCGATGTCAGATGACCAAGACCAGATGATTGGCCCACTGCGATGCCTGGACACTCCGGAAAACCTCAGAACTCAGAGGTGCCTGGGGAGAAAGGAGAAGACTCAGACCAGACTAGAAAGCCTTCACTCACTGGGATTTCCCTGAAACTGCTGGAACTAAAGCTCTGCCTTCAGCCAATCTAGAAAGATAGCCAGCTTTTTGCACTCCTGGGTGTGTGGCCTTCAACCACGGTGCCCGCTACAAGTCCATGTCAAACAGGAAATGCCTGCTTGCTGGTTTACTCCTTTTCTTTCTCCAGGGCTGGCATCCTGCCTGCTTTTCTAGACAAGAAAGAATTTAAATGTGTACCTCAAACGGTGCTGATTCTGGTGGGAGTGACCATGTGAAGTCAGCCTTTTCCTGAGGCCTCTTGGCAGCCCTGGGTCCTGAGATAACAAAAATCAGGCCAGGCCTGAACATCTGGGCACTTTCATCTCCTGCTGGGCCCCCTCACAGCCCCTCCTTATTTCCGTGATTTCTTTTCCACTTTCCTCCCTTTTCCTTCCTTCCTTTCGTGGGGTCCTCCCTCAAGATGTAATTCTTTACCTTGTCCCTGCCACGGACTCAAGCCTGTGCTCGAGGCGGCTTGGCAAGGCCCAGGCGGCTCGGTTCCAGCAGAGCCATGTGGTGTGGCTGGCTGGCTCCTTACCCCTGTGGCCTCACAGCGTTGCCCACTGGGCCAGGCGGCTCTGCCAGGACACCTGGGAGGAGGCCATCGCTGGCTTGACAAGAAGAGGTTGTGAGAAGGCCTGCTGAAGTTTTCTGGAGAGCGGCCCCATCCTCCCATTCATTTATGGGTTCTGTGAGCAGCTGCTGGGCGTCCAGGCGACTGGGCCTGGCCGGTTCAGCCCTGCCCGTGGAGGCTGGGTGCAGTGCCCAGCACACAGTGCCCTCTGCCTCAGGGCACCCTCAGCCAGCAAAAGGCCTGGCATCTAGAGCAGGTGCTTAACATTTATTGAACTGGTGCGAGCAGAAAGAAAAGAGGCAGCCGCATGTGCTCGGCCAGATCCGCGCTCTCCTGGAGCTGGAGGGCAAATGGCCTGGGCCTGGAAGCCTCCCTCCTGCCCCTTCCCCTCCTCTGGGCGGGCATGAGCCCCCGAGCAGGGAGGCGTAGGATAGGGTCACTGGGGCTCCCCAGATGCCTGCAAGCCCGTCTAAAATGCTTGTGAGGTACAGGACTCTGGGGAGGACTCCAGCCACTGATGAAAGGAAAGAGAAGTGAGGACAGGTATTTTTAGGAGTGATTTAAATCTCTAGACGATCACCAGCCACTGCCCCGTGCACTGGGCACTCAGCAGCTCCACCTGCCCCCTCCCCACTCCCTACCCCACCTCAGCTCACAGCCCTGCTTTCACCCCTCTGCCTTTCTTCTCTCCCAGGGCAAGTTTCAGCAGCTTCCGAGGAGGCTTCTGCCCCAGGGTGGCTCCCAGTGGCCTGGTCAAGTAGTCCTTGAGTTTTGGCCAAGGGCAGGGCACTTAACCCACCAAGGGAGCTGCTCATTAAGGACCCCCTGAGGATCGGGCCTTCCCCCGAGTGACCAGGCCATACCCACAGGCCTTCCACTGCCAGTCAGGAGAGTGGCTGTGGTGGCCTCAGAGCAGGAGAGCTGGAGGAGTGTCCTCTGGGCTTGGCCCGGGACGCAGAAAAGCAGCTCTCGAACTCCCCCTAGGGGCGCCCTCTCTCAGTAAATGGCAACCCATTCACCCTGCGGTTCTGGCCAAAAGCTCTGGAGTGTTTCCTGCCTCCCTCTTCCTCTCAGCACCACATCCCGACCCCAGTAAGGGCAGCAGCCCCTCCTTCTGACATACCCGGACGTGTCTGCTTGTATTTTCATAAATAAACACTGGAAAGATACCCAAGAAACCAACCAAAGTAGTCAGGACAGAAGGGAACAGGATGGTTGGGACAGGTGGGAGCAAGACTTCCCAACGTGTATCTTTTTGTATCATTTAGGCTTTGACCAATGCGAATGTATTACTGTAAAAAACGGCGTGGCAGAGGCGTCTGGCCTCCTCTAACTTCACAAAGGGGAAGGAGAATCAAGTTCAACAGCCCAAGGCTGATTGTTATGAGGCAGAGGTCAGACATACCTCCCCTCTCTGCCATCTTTACCAATTCTGACACCATCCGTCCCTTCCACGACATTCTCTGCTTCTCTGCTGGGTTCGATAATTTGTTGCAATGGCCACACAGAACTCACAGACCACATTCACAGTTGCGGAGTTTATTAGGGAAGTAACAGGTTACAGTTCAGGTTTAGGAACACTCAGGATACAGTTCTTCGATTAGGACAGCCTCTTCTCAGCTGTCCCCGCAGGCAGGTCTCTTCCTGGCCCTTGGCCCCTCGGCCCAACCTCTGCCCTGCTTGGGCTAAAACCCGACCTGTTGCCGTCAAGTTGATTCCGACTCACAGCGACCCTACAGGACAGAGTAGAACTGCCCCATAGAGTTTCCAAGGAGCAACTGGTGGATTTGAACTGCTGACGTTTGGTTTCCAGCCAAACTTTTAACTACTGCACCACCAGAACGCCCCTGCTCAAGCTAGTGCATGCCCAGAGGCACCCCACCTGCCAGCAAGCCTCCTGCCCGAAGGTGCTCAGCTTCCTCGCTCCGTGGGCCAGGAAGCCCACCACACCATCTCCTGCCTGTCTCCCAGGGGGTCTCCTGGTTCTGCTGCTGCCATTTCTCTGCTGTTGCTTTGCTCCCTCTCTGTCTTCCATGTTGCAGCTCCTACTCTCTCTCTGTGTCTCTCTTTAAGCCTAGCAGGATGGCAAAACTGACCAATCCCCCGTTAGGGTTACATGCACCTCATTTACATAGTCCCACCCAGCCATTTCGTGAGAGTTACAAAGACTGGCTAGAAGGGCCATATTAAGTAATTCACTGCACCGAAATTGCCTATTCAGAAAAGTAGAAACTTATCCAAAAAAATCACAAACAAGACAAAACACACACAGACACATAGACACTGAATCCACTGCTGCAGTCCTGATCCAAACTGCTATCTTCTTGTGCCTGAATTATTACAAGAGCTTCCTAACCAGTCTTCCTGCTTTCACTCTCCATTTCCCATCCACCTCTATTTGCCACATCCTGGCCAGAATGAGCTTGGTCAGAGGCCACTCAGATTAGCCACTGCTGCTGACTTCCTCCACTGACTTCCCGTGATCCTTAAAACAATATCCATGCTCTACCACTGTCTTTGAGGCCTTAGACTGTCTGGCCCTGCTGACCTCTCTGCCCCCGCCCCTCCTGTGCTCCCCGTGGTCACCGCTCCAGCCAGCCTCGCCCCGTCTAAGGCACCTGGGACCCCCCCACCTCAGGGTCCTGCACTTACTGCTCCCCCTAGATATTCGCACTGTGCACTCCCGCCTCGCCCTCAAGTGAGAGCCTCCCTAGTCACCCAGTCTAAACTAGCTGCCCCTCCTCTTAGCCTGCTTGACTCTTCCCTATGGCCCTTAGCAAGGAGCCCCGGTGACGTGACAAGGTGTTAGGCGCTCGGCTGCTCACCAAAAGGTCAGTGGGTTGAACTCAACAGCTGCTCCGAGGGAGAAAGATGTGGTGGTCTGCTTCTGTAAAAATTACAGCCTTGGAAACCCTATGGGGCACTTCTACTCTGTCCTATGAGGTGGAATCAACTTACGGCAACGGGTTTGGTTTTTGGTTTTTTATGGCCCTTAGCACCCCAACACCTGATGTTACGCCTACGCACACAGGGCCTTCCCTCTGTTTCTGCTGCTTCTCCAGCCCAGGTATCTGCTGAATGAACCAGCAGATGAATGAAGATGGGGTTGGAGAGAAGTCTTGTGATCCATTCCCCTGGCTCCTATCTGGCTTCACCCCATTCCCCAAGCAAGCAGAGCCCAAGCTCCCACAAAGACAAATCTGAAACTTTCTCGCAGCTCAGAGGTGGGCACAAAGACAGCCCTGGAAGGACAGGGATGCTGACCCACCACCCAGGGCTGGCAGGGGCACCTGAAGTGCCCCCGGTGAGCCACAGCCCAGAAGTAACAGTAACAGCTGAGGCCTGGCTGGGAGCCCTCAGTGTGCATGAGCTAAGGTCCCTGGGTGGTGCAAACGGTTTGCAATTGGCTGCCACCCTAAAGGTTGGTTGGTAGTTCAAACCCACCCAGTGGCTCTGCAGAAGAAAGGCCTGGCAAACTGCTTCCATAAAGACTACAGCCAAGAAAACCCTACTGAGCAGTTCTACTGTGTAAAACATAGGGTTGCCATGAGTGGGAATCAACTCAACAGCAGTGGGTTAGTGCATGAGCTAGAGGGCACTGTTCTAAGAGTTAGATGATCTCATTTAATCCTCAAAAACCAACCCACGATCGTCGAGTCGATTCTGACTCATACGACTGTATAGGACAGAGTAGAACTAGCCCACAGGGTTTCTAAGGCTGTAATCTTTATAGAAGCAGACTGCCACATCCTTCTCCTTCAGGGCGGCTGGTGGGTTTGAACTGCTGTTTGGTTAGCAGCTTCAACCACTGTGCCACCAGGGCTCCTTATTCAATGCTCGGATATCCTTCAAACAGCCCTTGGAGGTGGGTCCCATTATCCGCACTGACACAGGCTAGAAGGTGCACTGCTAAGCCCGTGCTCTCTCCCACCTGCGATCCCCAGGGATAGAGGAAAAGGGGAGCAGGCCCAACAGGGTGAGCTGGAGTGAGATATCCCCACGGGGCACAGAGATGGGCTGCAGAAGGAGTGCATGATACAAACTCCGAAGCAACATTTATCTCTAAAGGGACATGGGAGGAACCAGGCTCACAACACAAGGCAGATACCTTTATCTTTCAAGCCTCTTAAAGGTGTTTTATTTCTTTGCTTTTTTTTTTTTTTTTAAACAATAATGACACATTAAAAAAATTGAGAACTACAAAAAAGGGACCATGTCTTGAGTCCGTGTTCACATTGTCCCGTGTAGTGGCACCAGGACTGGCTGGACACTCCACCAAGGCCTGGCTGGAAGTCTGACCCCTTGGAAAGGCACCTGGGCAGCACCCCCGCAGGGGCCTCCCCAGGCGCTCGGGCGCTGTTCCTCCGGGCCCCACTAGAAGGCAGCACCCAGAGCTGCCCTGGCTCCCGCTTCACCATGGCCCCCAAGAACTCTTGACAACCCCCACGCCCCAAACCAGAGTCAAGAGCTGGAAGCGCTAGGAAACTTATTTTGGTCCCCACAGGGGACTCTCTCGGGGGGGGGGGCCCTCGCCCGACCGGCAGAAGACACACCCCAGCTCAGCCCAGTCACCCCTGAGAGGTTGGGGTGTCTCTCCACAGTCCAGTCTCCAGCCTAGCAGACACCACACCGATGCACTGGTTCTCGAGCCCGATCCAGGCCTGTCCCGCCATGCCCCATTCCACCCCAGCAGGCACAGAGTTGTAATGCTCCCACCAAGAGCAAGAGGGCTCCCCAAGGCCCAGGGCCCTGGTTCAGAAGGAAGAGCAAGGTGAGAAAGGGGAAAGAGGGGCCAGGGTGAGGGGCTCAGAGTTGAGGCGGCCAAGTGGGAAGAAGAGGCGACAGAGAGCTGCCTGAGGGGACAGGGGAAGCTCCTCAGGCTCTGCAAGTAGGAAGGGGATCCTGGGGCATGGGCAGCAGGCCTGGGCAAGGGGCCCGGGAGAAAGAGGCAAAGAGGCTCCCGTTCCCTCTCCCATCCTGCCTCTGGTTACCATGGGGGCACAGGGCCAGGTGACAAGACCTCAGGCCCTGCAGAAAGGGTAACACCACGTTGCACTCAGTCCAGCCCTCACGGGAGGGTGGGACCCCCACCAGCCCAGGCCCTGCCCAGACCTGGCTCCCAACAGTGACTCCCAAGGGCACCCCTCCATAAGCTAACTGGACTGGCAGCGGGTGGGGGGCCCTGCTGACCCAGGGCCCCAGCCTCCCCAGCTCCTCCTGCCCCCAACCCTCCCCACGCCCATGGCTCTAGTCTTGCTGCTCATTCATTTCCATGTCAGACACGAGGATGTTCTTCTCAGTGGCCTCCCTGGGGCCGGAGGAGCTTCGGCTGTAGCGGGCACCCTCAAAGGCCCCACGCTCGACACTTTTCCGCCGCCGATAGAGGATCAGGGCTGCAGTCAGCAGGGCCAGGAGCAGGAGCACTGCCATCAGCACCACCACCAGGGCCACGGGGTTCTCTGGGAGCGCTGCTGCAGCAAGAGGGACCTCAGGCCTAGAAGTTTCGCCAAGGCGAGGCAGGCCCCGCCTGCCCACCTGCCACCAGGAACAATGGGAAGAGGAGCGGGGATAGGATCGGGCTAGTCTCAGCACTACCTTTAACATACCTGATGGGGAGAAGCTGCTCTGCTCAGCTGCGGGCAAGAGAGGGAACCAGTCAATGATAATAATAATGATAATGATAAGCGAACACATAGAGAATACTTCCTAAGTATCGGACCTTTTTTTTTTTAAACTCACTTAACCTTCACTAGAGTCCTTGTGTAGTACAAATGGTTAACACACTCAGCTGTTAACCAAAAGGTTGGAAGTCTGAGTCCATCCACAGGCACCTCAGAAGAAAAGTCTGGCAATCTACTTCCAAAAAATCAGTCACTGAAAACCCTATGGAGCATAGTTCTACTCTGACACACATGGGGTCTGCTGTGAGTCAGAGTCGACTTGACAGCAACTGTTCTTTGTTTTTGTTTTTTAATATATAAATCTATGAAGTAGGTACTATTATTATCTTCATTTTATGCATGAGGAAACTGAGGCACAGAGCTTAAGTTGCCCAATGTTACAAAGTTGGTAAATGATAGAGTTGCAACACAAATCCTGTGTGTGCTCTTAACCACTACAGAAGGACAGGGGTTTGCTGACCTCTGGGCCTTCTGTCTAGCTGGGAAGACAAGCCCCAAGGCCAGTCCTTGCCACAGACCAATTTATCCCAGGGGAGGGCTCCAGCTGCCCCAGGCCTGGTCTGTTCATGCCTTCCCATCCACCATGCCCACTGCAGATTGAGAAATGGCCCCTGCCCCCAAACCTGCACTGGCTGCATGGGGGTGGACGGAGGCTAAGCGTGTCTGCCCGCAGGACGCTCACCTCGAGGAAGCTTGCAGACAACACCCATGGTGATGTTGGTGCAGGCGCCAGGGCGCCACAGCCCGCTGCTGCTCTGGATCCAGTAGCAGCTGTTGTGGCTCAGCATGCTGGGGCCCAGGCCAGGGGGACCCCAGTTGGAGTAGTTCACAGCTGTGTTGTCCTGCCAGACCAGGGTGCCTCCTATGGGAAAAAAGGCACTGAGGGGGTGCGGGGCAGGAGAGACAAGGGGGAGCAGGAGCAGGAGGGAGAGAGCAGGCCTGTTCTAGAACGACCCACCCCTCACCCCCCACCTGAGCCCAGCCCTGGGCAGGAGTGAGGGCTTCTCCCCTACAGCCTGAGGTCTTACCCACCTTCCACTCGCAGGGTACCCACCTTTGGGGCTGAAGTTCATGCCCAGCCAGGCGCCCCGACTCTGGCCCTCAGAGTTCTGCAGATGCTCCCAGACGAACACATTCTCCACCTCATCCAGAATGGACAGGACTGCCCCACCCACTGGACACAAGAGAGGCCTGCATCAGGGCAGACAGGCCTCCCTGGGGTAGCAGAGTCCCACAGAGAGGCCCCAGCCCTGCTCTCTGGCAGCCTGGGGAGAGGATGGGTGTGGAGCCTGTGCGTTTGTGTGTCGGGGTGTGTATGTGTGATGTCACCTGTGTTGTTGTTAGCTGCCAGACGCTCAGTCCAGCAAACACTCACGTGCAAGCGTATTAGACAGTGTGTCAGGCAGCAGTGGTCCTGCCCCCCAGGAGCTGAAAGCTACCGGGAGAGGCAGACCTGTAAACGCTTTGTCGCTGTTGTTAGCTGCCATGCAGGCAGCCCCCGACTCATGGCGATCCCATTCACAACAGAATGATACGCTGCCTGCTCCTGCGCCATCCCCACGGCAGCTTGTGGATCGGACCATCGTGATCCACAGGGTTTTCATTGGCTGGTTTTTGGAAGTAGATTGCCAGGCCTTTCCTCCTAGTCTGTCTTAGCCTGGAAGTTCTGCTGAAACCCGTTCAGCATCATGGCAACATGCAAGCCTCCACTGATAGACAGGCAAGGGCCTCACTAAGAAAATAGCACCCAGGGCAATTACTGTTAAACTGCTGAGTGACCTATTACAGCTGAGGATGGAAACTGTAACGGCCCACAGAAACTGCTAACTGGTGCCCCGCCTCAAGTGGCACCTGGGGCACACACGCGCCACCCAGGGCAAGGCGCCATACCTGCCTCCCTCACCCCCTCCAATTAGGCCTCTACAGACATGGTGGCTGTGCGTGACATACATTGGCCAGAATCGAACCTGGGTCTCCTGGACGGAAGGTGAGAATTCTACCGCTGAACCACCACTGCCCTGATAATGTCGCATATGGTCTCTGTGTCAGAAAGTGAGGGGAAACACCTGTCAGTGTTGCCTATCAACAGAGCAGTGCGGGCATTGAGCTCATGGGGTCTATGAATGTCCACGAGAAGAGGTCACCCCTGAAATGCCCACACGCCCTGTAATGCCCGCCTGCAGGCTCTAGCCTGAGTGTGTTCGAGTGGGGGTACCCGGCCTCAGCCGTGCCACCACTCACCTCTCTGGCAGCGCTGCAGCGCCTCCTTGTGGCCCAGCCGCATCTCCAGGTGGAAGGAGTAACAGTGCTCCCGGAAAGGAATCCACGCTGAGTCAGCCAGCCCCTGGGGACAGCTGCCGTGGTAGCTTATTCTTCCGGGAGGAGGGAGCCCTGTGGGGGTGCAGGATGGTGAAATGGCCCCGAGTCCGCCCAGGGTCCCACTGCACCTTGCCCACCCCTTGGCCCCAGCACGGGGGCACTCACCACTGTTAACTCCACACACAGCCCCCTGCAACTTAGTGTCGCAGCTGGTGGTGCGCCAAGCGCCATCCATGTCCACGTAGGCGCAGCCTCCGGGTTGCTGAGGCTCCCCGTCCTGCCAGCTCACGTAGCCCATTGGCTCGTCAGACACCCACGAGTACTGCCGAGAGCCCTGGGGGCGGGGCCATCAGTGTGGGAGGAAGGGGACAGGTTTAGAAGGAGCAGGGAGAAGGCGGGGAGTGGGCGGGCGGGGGCGGGGGCGGGGGGGGGGGCGGGGGCGGGGGGGGGTACCCAGAGCCACGTCATGGCCGCCCACCTCCTCGCTGGCCAGCCCGATCCAGAGCGGAGTGCGCAGCCCGCGGGCGGCCTGCGTGAGGAAGGCCTGGGTGTAGGGGTCCGGCACGCGGGCCAGACTTGCATTGCGGCTCTCGCACAGCAGGAGGGCGTCGTGCCAGCGCAGCGGCTTCTGCAGCAGCCGGAAGGTGCCGTTGAGGTAGGAGAGCTCGGTGCCCGGGGCAGGGGGTGATGCTGCTGGGGATGGGCTCAGCGAGGGGTCTACAGGGAGGGGGGCAGGGCTCAGGCCGGGCTCTGAGGCTCACACCCCATTCCCAGGCATGAGTCGGGGACATTGGAAATCAGGCAGAGACTAGGTCTCCGGGATACTGCTTGGCCCAGATTAATGCTCCATGTGTGTTAGCCACTCTTACTACTAATAGTGCGTGTTTGCTAATAAGTGGAGGAGCACAGTTGGAGCCTTAAGCTACCCCACCCAAGGAGCCCGGGGTAGAGGGACACCCTGGACGGACTCTAGGTGCCCCTGGCCCAGAACCTCAGTTCCCCATAGCATGCCTGCTGACACTGCATACAGCTCCGTGTCTAGCTCTCCCATCCACCCTCCAGACTGCCACAACTTCCTCCTGAGACCCCTCGGTGCTCACTAGGGGCCCTTTCATTGGCCCCTTGCTTTTCTGCCCATCTGCTTCCCCACTAGACACTCGGCTCTGGGGGTGACCCCCGGCCCCCCTGAGGTCTCGTTCCTTCTGGCAGGGCCCACACACCTGGCCCAGTGCCCGACCTGGCTGGGGCTTCCCAGTTCACTGTTAACACGTACCCGTGCCTTTCTGGCAGATGAAGCCGTGTGTCTCCTCCGTGCAGCTCCGGTCGTCCCAGCGGCCAGTGAAGGGGGCTGAGAGGCTATGCAGGACCACCACACAGCTGGTCTGGGGGGAAGGAGTTGCTCAGGGGAGCGTGTGCAGCAGCCCCCGCCCTTGTGCCACTGCTTCCAAAAGGCTGTGCTGTGAGCAAAGAGGCTGGAAACGGGAAGCCCAGGGGGCGAAAGCAAGCAGGCTGGGGCAGGAGTGAGGAGAGAGTGGGGAGGGGGCATCCTCACCGGTTTGTTGCCAGTGGGAGCTGGGCTAGGGCCAGAGGGCTCCCCAGGCGCCCAGTTGGCATATAGCAGAGGCTCCTGCTCCACCCACTGGAAGTCCCTCTGTGAGGCATGGAGGCCAATCCAAAGGTCAAAGGTCACACTGGGCAGGCTGGTTGTGATGAAGGCTACAGTCCCCAAGAAGAGTCATGAGTGACAGGGTAAACCTCTGCTCGCTCTTCTCTAGCCATTTCAAGGGGCTGTGTCGGAGAGTACTGGGGCCTTCCCATGAGCTGGCCCTACCTTGCTCTAAGGGGTTTGCAATGGTGACCAGTTGGGCCTCTTGCTGTTCACAGGAGAACTGTGCCTCTGACCACTTCACTCGGTCCTGGAGGTCGTGGCCCTGGATTCGGAAACACTGTGGGGCGGAGGGGGAGGTGTGATGTCCAGCTCCACCTCCCTGTCCCACAAACCCAGACACCCACTGTGAACAGGCCCTGGGGAGAAATACCTAGGAACCAGGACACCTGGGTCTCCTCGGGCGAGGCCGCAGCACCCTCAGCCCGGCACAGCAGATTCATGTTCACATGCCCACGCTCTGGGGGATTTTTAAACGGGAGGCTTTCTTTGGGCTACCAAAGGCTCTACTACCTATGCCAACAGCGCGTGGGCCAAGCACTGGGCAGATGAAAACAAGGTCTATCTCACTTTCTGCTAAACACCTTCCTGAGTGTTGTCTGAAACTCCCGTGATCATCTCTGTTAGCTGTTAGTTGCCGCCAAGTCAGTTCCAACCATGGTGACCCCATGTGTATAGAAGAGAACTGCTCCATGGAGTTTTTTTTCAAGGCTGTGATTTTTCGGAAGCAGACTGCCAGGGCTGTATTCCCAGGCGCCTCTGGGTGAGTTCGAACCGCCAACCTTCCGGCTAGTAGTCAAGCACTTAACCTTCTGTACCACCCAGGAATACTTTTATTTTTGAAGGGTCTTTGTTAGGCAGCAGCTTCTAACTCTATAATTTTATGTTTCTCTTTTCCCACCTCCAATACTTCCATAAGGTTAAAGGAACCCTGTGTGGGAAATCTTTTGTCAAGAGAAGACTCTTAGAAAATGAATGGTTTCCAGTAATTTCCTGCTCAGAGGCAATGTGATGGGGTAGAAAGAGTATAAGTAAGTTTTGGAGTCTCAAATATGGGGGGAGGGGATCAGATTCCAGCTCTGACTTAACCTTTCTGGCCTTGGCTTTCTCTTCTGTAAAATGGGAATGAAAACCTGTCTTTTGGGGGTAATTTTAAAGATAAGAGTGCATGATACAGAGTAGGTGCTTAACAAGTGAGAGATCTGACTACTAACAACTAGATAGTGAACCAGCTTTACTGATGCAGAAGTGATCGTAGTTAGAAATGGTAAACCCAGAAATAAATGCAAGAAGTCTTTGGAGGCTCATCACGAAGTTCATGCATTTGATTTCACAGAAGTAGTTCAGAGGCTTCCTGAGGCTCCAATTAAATATCTAGTAACGTTAATCATAAAATTAAGAAGAGCAACCTCACACCAGCACCAGCAAGAAGTAACAGCTCAAGGCAGAGAGTATTCAGTTCAGTCCAGCAAACACTCGGGGTTCCCACCATGTGCAAGCATATCAGGTGGTATGGCAGGCGCCAGTGGCCCTGCCCTCCAGGAGCTTAAAGCTAGCAGGAGAGGCAGACCTGTAAACGCTGGATTGTTGTTGTTCTTAGCTGCCATCCAATCGGCCCCCAACTCATGGCGACCCCATCCACAACAGAATGAAATGCTGCCCAGTCCTGAGCCATCCCCCATGATCCATTGTGGACTGGACCATTATGATCCATAGGGTTTTCACTGGCTGATCGCCAGGCCTTTCTTCCTAGTCAGTCTTAGTCTGGAAACTCCACTGAAACCTGCTCAGCATCATAGCAACACACAGGCTTCCACCGATTGATGGGTGGTGGCTGCGCATGAGATGCAAAGACTGGGAATCAAACCCATGTCTCCTGCATGGAAGGTGAGAATTCTACCAGTGAACCATCCACCTACAACCAAATGCTATGGGGATGCAAAGAAGGACATAGTGTCAAGCAAGGTGTCTGGGGCCAGTTAGTGAAGGGGCAGACAGCCGTGCATAGTTCAATCAAAAGCATTAGAAGCTTTAAACCTTAAACCAAAAATATCCCCTGAAGCCTTCTTAAATAGTAGTTTAGCTTAACTAGTAAAGAATTGTCTGCCTTGAGCATTGTGCTGTCGTAAGAACTATATGCAGGATCAAATTGACAACAGCAACTCAAAAGATTAGATAGGAAACTTAGGGACAGTGAGTTTATGTTAATGGGGGAGGAACAATTTGGAAAAGGAGGGTGAGAATGGCTGCACAACTTGAATATAATCAATGTCACTAAATTGTAAATGTAAAAATTGTTGAATTGGTATGTGTTCTGCTGTATACTCAACAACAACAATAAATTATAAAAAAAAGCATTAGACAGGGCAGGAGAGCAATTAGTATCATTACAATAATTCAGAGGCATTAAGAAAGGGATCAATCACATATATAAAATACATTCTGTTTATCCTGTTTAATAATTAGGAAAGAAATCATGAGAAAAAGGTTTTGGAAAAAGCATAATGGCAAGTGAAAACGCTCAAAATATAATACTGAGAAAGAAAAGCTGGGTACGAGATTGTATTCTTTAGTATGATCTCAATTATGCAGAAGAAGTCAGGAAGAGGAGTAACAAATGTTGACAGCGGAGATTGTGAGTTTTAATTTCTTCCTTTCTGTTTTTCGCCAGGTTTTAATAATAATACACATGGCTTGCTTTTCTTTTCTTTAGGCAGCAGAGTATAATATTCTCTTGACTGTTCTAAAGAGGAGCAGGAGTTTCACGACACTAGGAAGCTGGCTGACTTCAGTGTATTAGGAGGATTATGGATTATATCGTCTAGTGAGAACTAACGTAATCCTTACAATAGCGATAAACCCGATGCCGACTGCAACTCATAGAGACCTTACAGGACGGAGCAGAACTGCCCCATAGGGTTTCCAAGGCTGTATTCTTTATAGAAGCAGACTGCCACATCATTGTCCCACGGAGCGGCTGGTGAGTTCAAACTGCCGACCTCTTGGTTAGCAGCTGAGCACTTTAACCACTGCATCACCAGGGCTCCTTGCAATAGGGATACCCATTGCCGTCAAGTCGATTCCAACTCAGAGGGACCCTACAGGACAGAGTAGAACTGCTCCATAGGGTTTCCAAGGAGCACCTGGTGGATATGAACTGCCGACCTTTTGGTTAGCAGCTGTAGCGAGCCGTAACTCTGAACCACTGTGCCACCAGGGCCTCCACAATAGGAGTAAGTGGCCTTTAAATGTCCTGCAAAGAAGCCATGGATTGAAGCTCATACTTATGATGGCAGCACAAACAACAAGGAAATAGTGAGCAAGCTCTTTGTCAGCCACTGTTGTTGTTGGGTGCCATCGACTCATAGCGACCCCATATGTAAAAGTAGAACTGTCCTATAGGGTTTTCTAGGCTGTAATCTTTACAGAAGCAGACTGACAGGTCTTTCTTCCAGAGAGCTGCTAGATGGGTTCAAACTGCCAACCTTTCTGTTAGCGGCTGAGCACTTATGCCACCAGGGCTCCTTTTGTCAGCCACTAGGTAAAAACAATGATGCTCTAATCATGGCTGATGAGAAGTCAGCCCATGCGTGGGAAAGCAACTGCTTTGGTAAAGGAACTCACACTATGCAGAGAGCATTCTGGAAACACGTTTAGAAATACATTCATTTGATTAATTTTATTGCTCCAAACTTACCTATCTGCACACTCAATACACTTGGGAAGAGAATTTTCTAAGTATCTATTTTTAAAAAGACTGGTGTTTTTTAATCCCACTTGATAAAAATGTAAAAATGCAACGCTTCTGACTAGTTTTTGAGACATACGGGAAGACAAATTTACTAGCCAAGTTTTTAACATAAACTTTTGCTTTGGGGTGAATTGTATGGTATGTGAATTATATCTAAATAAAGCTGTTTTTTAAAAAACACAAACCTTTGTTTAATTGGTAGAAGGACTGAAAAATGGGCAGAACGACTTAGAAAGCCCAGCCAATGATGGATGAACTTTTTTCACTTAAATCTATTTGTCTTTCTGAGGCATCTTTTTAAGCTACAACCACTGTTACATTTGTGTTTTGAAATAATTTCAACTTCAAACAAGACCTTTGAGTCACTGAATCACACACTGTCAGACCAAGATTTTGTAAAATGATGAACTATATGCAACCAGATTGCTTTTATTAGTTATTTAAATTTAATAATTATTATCATAATTTTAGAATGAGCACAGAAAGATTTTTCATGCCACTAATGAAGACAATGTTTAACTTAATATAATTTATTTAATCTGTTGTTCATCCTTTATTTAACCCGTTGCTGTGAAGTCGATTCCGACTCATAGCGACTCTATAGGACAGAGTACAATTGTCCCATAGGGTTTCCAAGGAGCAGCTGGTGGATTCAAACTACCGACCTTTTGGTCAGCAGCCGAGCTCTTAACCACTGTGCCACCAGGGCTCCTAACTATACATAAAAACAAAAAAAACAAAAAAAAAAAAACAGACCTATTGCCGTTGAGAGCAGCTGATGGATTCGAACTACCTACCTTTTGGTTAGCAGCCGATCTTTTAACCACTGTGCCACTAGGGCTCCTAATTATACACCGCAGTGCTTAGATTAGTATAGAATATATGTAAATGTAAATGTAATGCACGCACATGACTTTGAGTCTACGTGCTCAACATTTTTTTCACTAATAGGAGTTCACGATCAAAATGTTTGATCTAGAGCTGATCTAGAAAACTCACCTATCTGGAAGACTTCACTTCCTGGTGGATTACAATATGCTACTGCACTGAGTTATTTTCAAAGGAGTTTAGCCCTGGCATTAGGCCAAATGAGACAGGCCACAACCAAGATGTTGTCAAAGGGCCAGGACTCCTAAGACTCGGCCATCCCATGTTCAGCCCTTCTCCCCTGACTCCCTTGGGTGCCCTCTCCCCACCTCCTACCTTGTTGAGGAACTGGTTCCAGCCAGAGGGGCAGCCCCCCAGGGCTGTGGTTGGCAGGTCTGGGGGCTGTGTCTCTCTGGTGCTGTTGCTGCGCTTGCAGATGTAGGGCAAGGCTGTCAGACACCTCTGATCCCCCCAGTCCTCTGCGGAGATGGGAGGGGAGGGCAGTCACCCCAGGGCAGGGCAGGACAGGGCATGGCTGGCAGCACCCTGGTCCCATGCCCTGAGAGGAGGCTGGGCTGGGGCTCCAGCCCCCTGTGTCCAGCCCTGAACTCTGTGATTGTGGGGCCATGGAGACACCCCTCTTCTCTGGGTCTAGTCCTGACAAGGTCCCTTGGGTTGGGGGAACAAAGACAATGAGTAGAGACTGAAGGTCCCTGCCGGGCTTGGCTTACTGCCTGCAACATGGACCCTCTCTCAGCTGACCGCCTTTTCCGCTTTGCCCTCACCTCGGTTGGCCGTCATGTACACGCATTTCTTGTCCTTGCCGATAGGCCGGGGTTTACCAGGTGCCCAGGAGATGAAGTTGATGACGGAACCATCTGTCCACCTGCAATGCCACCGAGCAGAGATGGCTCCAGCACCGGCGAGGGGCTCAGCCTCCCCGTTTGCAGCAATGGAAAGGGGCAAAGAAGAGCCCAAGTCCAGGGTCTCAGTGGCTGCAAGCTGAGGCGGGGTGCTACTGAACTCAGCACAGCTGGGGGCCCAAAGACCCCGGCCCTCCCTGAGCACTCATTTCTCTAACTATAAAAGAAGCTGGAGACTCCCAGAGCGCAAGGATGTGCTCCGATCCTCATGTGCCCTTCCTGTGTCTAGGCCCTGAGGACACAGGCCTCTCTAGACCATCACACGTTCTTGCTCATGGCCTGAACGGGCCTGATTCATAATATGGACTGCCATTATTTAGTGCCCAGTGTGTGCCAGATGCTGTGCTAAGGACTTCATGTATTATTTCTAATCCTCACCACCAGGTAAGCATTATATTCCTATTTTCAGATGAGAGAATTGAGGCCCAGAAAGGTTAAGTCACTTGCTCAAGGTCCCACAGCCCAGTGAGGGACAGAGCTGGACTCAAATCCAAGTCTGCTGTCTCTCTGTGCTGGGCCACCTCCCTGGCCTGGCTCAGGGTGGCAGCTGGTCTTTCACTCGTGTGCCTCTTCTCACACCTGCTGCCAGCTGGGGCTCCTACCTGAAGCGACCATTGCTTTCCAAGGTGTGCAGGCCGATCCACCAGTGCTGCTCCTGGCCCCGGGAGAACTGGGGAAGCCGGCAGGGCGGGTGAGGGTTGGCAGGGCTTCCCCCAGGCCTCCTCCCGGCCCGGCTCTCATGCCCCTGCTCGCAGCCCCTCCCTTATTGGCGCACCCACCTTCTGCAGGTTGTGTCCCAGGAAGTCCAGCTCCGCCTGGCTGTGCACGGAGGCCAGCTCGGCCTGGAACCACGTGCAGATGCGCTGCGCCTGGGCCCACGTGGAGTGGTGTTCGAAGAACTTATACTCGGCCTCCTGGAAGCGCAGCCATTCCCGCCGGCCTGAGGAGTAGGGCGAGGCGCGAGATGGGCGGCCAGGCTGGTGCCGGCTGGCGAGCCAGGGCCGGTGGGAGGTGGACCTGTGCCCCCATGGACCCAGGCAGCAACCGCACCAGGCTCCGGGCCCAGGGCTTTCCCCTCCTTCGATGCGAAAGCAGACAGGGCTGAGGGTTCCCAGTTCAAAGCCAATTCAATCCCCTTCTCTAGCCTCAAACCCCCAGCGCCTTTGTCTCGGGAGGTGACGTCCCTTCTCCTCTCCTGGTGACGCTGGGGGGGGGAGGGTAGGGCGGGCGGGCAGGGAGCCTCACCTTGAGGGCTCACGTCCGGCTCCCGCACGTCTGTGCCTGCGGGGACAACAGGAGACAGATACGCTGCAAGGAAAAGGAGATCCTCCCCGGGACGCTGGCCACTCCGGCCCTGCTAGTCCCCGCCGCCCAGCACCCGCCCCCTCCCCACCTCTGGGGATCTTGCAGATCCAGTCCAGCTGCGTCTCGCACTGCATGGCCACCCACTGCAGGGAGGCCAGGTCGAGCACCGCACAGCTCCGAATGTCGTCGTCGTCGTGCCGGCTCCGGTCGAAATTGTGGTAAGAGAACTGGGGGCGTGCGCAAAGGGGATGGAAGAGAGTCTGAGGCACATTCCGGTTCCCAGAACGGGCGAACAAGACGCCTGGCCTGAATTGGGAAGCCCCAAACTGGCCTGGGCATCCCCCCACGTTCCGCCCTCAACCTGCGTTTCTTTACCTGCCAACTGGGGTCAGAGGCTCCGCCCCAATCGAGCCCCGCCCACCCCAGGCCCCGCCCCGGTCACGCCCGCCCCGGTCACGCCTCCTCCAGGCCGGCTTACTCCCAGCCCATCACTCCAGCGCCAGCTCTGCCCGCCGCCGGGGTCGCGACGGTTCAGCCCCATCCAGAACCAGTGCTGCTCGTGGATCTCGGGCTCTGATTCACTTCAGCACAGGAGAAAAGGGCAGGGGGATGGAAAACAGGGATGAGAATGAGAGGTGCAGGGATCCAAACCCGCGTCCTGCCCCTCACAGCTGAGTTGGGCAGCCCCCAGGACCGGGGCCTCTCCATCTGGGCTTCACACTCAGCGGGCAATACACTGTTGGGCCCACTTTAAAAGGGAGACACCCAGAGAGAACTGGGGAGCGCTGGACTGGGCGCCTGACTCAAGGAGTGGCAGCCTGGCTCCCCCGTCCTTTGGTTTCCCTTTGGGTGAAGCATGCCCTGCCTAGCAAGATCCTGCAGGCTGTTACTTTCGGGAGTTTGGGAAGCTGATGGGAATGCAGCAGAGACCTGGGCTCTGGAGTCAGATAACCTGGATTCAGGTCTGGCTCATCTACGGACCAGCTCTGTGACCTTGGGCAAATAACTACCCTTTGTCAAAGAGGGTCGCTAATAATACCTGGTGGTTTCAAACCCGAGTGCTTAACCACTGCACCACCAGGGCTCCTTTGCTGGAAGGAGCTATCCCTGGAATTAAGATCTCAGGAAGCCTGGGTCCCTTTGGGCTTTCCCCAGTGCGGAGGGCATGTAGCTGCTGTGTGTCATAGGATGCTCTGATCCCACAGGACAGAGAGGGACCCAAGAGAGACCCCATGAGCAAACACTCATACGTGTAGCCTTGCTCTTGCTATCCCTGGGAAAAGCTGTTTATTGAGTGTGGGTTATTATGGGATGATGTCGGGTGGGGGAAGAACACTCAACTTGGATCAGATTGTGGAAGATTTTGCAACGGGGAAGGAGGGGCAGGGAAGGGGGTTACTTATGTAAAAGCCCGTGAGTCTGGAGCGGGAGTGTTGCTGATGGGCAACATAGGGTCTCTGAAGACCAGTGTGTCCTCCCAAGACTCCAGGGAGACTATGGCTATATGAGGGAGGATGGGATGGGCCTGGCCCTAGGAACAGATGCACGGGTCATTCCAAGCCCACAGGCAGGCCTCACGGGGGTCACCTTCATTCTGCCTCCCAATCCTATCCCCAGCAAACCAACAGTCTGCCTGCCGCGACTGCTCCCACACCTGTGCATGCAGGCCCCCTTGTGACTGCACACACACAGGCACTCAGCACCTGTGCCCCCCACAATGTTCCAGGCTCAGTACCCGAAGATTTTGTTGAGCATGTTGGCCACAAAGTGCTCCTCCTCATAGCTGGCCAGGCTAAGCAGCTGGGCCCCCAGCTCCTGGCAGGCCCCCTGGGCCTGGGCCCAGCTCCTCTTGTCCTGTAGCCGGTCTGAGCTGAACACCTGCAGGAGCAGAGTCCAGTTGTCCCAGCCACCCCCACTGGCCCAGCTCCCCAGGGGGCACTTGCTGCTCTCCCCATGACAGCAGGGGGTGGTGACTGGGCTTCACTGGACGGGGGCTCAGGTTAGCTGAGGACAATCATGCCCATCAGAGAATGAGCCCCAGGAGAAGGGGAGCTGGCATAGGCAGCTCCTAGAGAAAAGCCCTCTGGCCTGTCCCCTAACCATGAGGACATCTGGGCTCTGATCCCAGCACAGCCACAACTTGCTGTGGACAAATCCCTTCCCCTCCCTGGATTCAGATCACCCATGTAATAAAGGATCCTGAATTACATCGATGGTTCCCAAACCTGGCTGTGCAGAGCTTAAAAATTCAGATTACCAGGCCCCACCCCGACCTCCAGAATCCAAACCCCATGGTGGAGATCTAGATTGTACTGTATCAACCTCCCCCAGGCGATTCTGAAGAACAGGCAGCCTGGCCCCAACATTTGGGAACCTCTGAAACAGAAGATCCCTCTAATTCCCCAGATGTTTACTGAATACCTACTGTGTGTCAGACCTCAGAGCCTACCTCATCCAGCTCAATCCCCACAGCAACAGTTTCACCAGAAATTCACTCTGTCTGCAGAAAGGTGTCTCCGGGCCCACCTGTCTGTATCATGGCGGGCTCCCACTGGGAACCCTCCAGGTGGGCTGCCTCTCTGCACTTGCCTCCCCCTGTCCTCCACACCAACAGGGCACCCTACCTTATAGCAGTGCCGGAGTTTGGGGTCTGAGGCCCAGCCCTGGGGACAGGAGCCACTGAGACTGGGTGTGGGGTCTGGCCCAGGCAGCTCCGGCGTCACTGGCGTGCCCAGGCTCTGCCGGCAGATGTAGCGAGCCCGGAAGGAAGTGCAGTTCTTCACCTCCCACAGTCCCATGGCGCTGCCCGTGGCCAGGGCCACACAGCCCCCACGGCTGTACCCTGAAGGAGGGAGAAGAGAGACCCACATGCTGGGGGGCACTCACAGTCTGGTCCTCCCTCGTAGCCCCAAGGGGCACCACTAAGGCCCTGGCACTGGGAACCAGCTTGGCCATCTCTGCAAGGACACATTTTGTGGGGTCCGGGCCCAGGCAGAAGGAAGGGAAATGGAGGCAGAGGAACAAGGTTTGAGTGTATGTTTACACACTGTGAGATCTTAGGCAAGTTGCTTAACCTCTCTGAGCCTGATTGATCATCTACCCCACTGAGTTACTGAAAGCGTTAAGAAAGATAACGCATGTGACACGGTAATAATAACAGTAGCAAGCACTTGTATTGTTGTTGTTGTTAGGTATCTTCCAGCTGATTTTTGATTCATAGCAACCCTATATGACAAAGTAGAACCGCCCCGTAGGGTTTTCTTGGCTGTAATCTTTACTGAAGTAGATTGCCATGTCTTTCTCCCATGGAGCCACTGGGTGGGTTCGAACCGACAACCTTTCAGTCAGCAGCAGAGCACTTAACTGTTGCACCACCAGGGGTCCTAGCACTTGCATAGTGCTCACTGTTCTAAGTGCTTTACCTATAGTAACCCATTTGAGCCTCACATCAACCCTTTGAGGAAGGTACCCATCTCCCCATTTGACAGATGAGGAGACTGAGGCTCAAAGGAGGCACAGCTACTAAACAGCAGAGTTAGGATCTAAACCCAGGCAGTTTAGCTCCAGAACCTGTGCACACAACCACTACCCCACACAAATGATCAATTCACTATAAAGCCTTGGGTCCTGGTCCTGGTGTGGCAGGTCCACCCCCAGCCTCCCAACGTCACCAAAAGTCACTGGGGGTTGACCGAGTGCTGTGAGGGAGGCTCACCAGGCTGGTCCCGGTTCCAGTGGGTGTACATGACCTCATCCCCGCTGAGCCAGCGGAAAGAGCCGGTGCTGTTGAAGTCCTGCAGGGCCGTCCAGAAGTATTCGCCATCCCAGTTGTAGATGAGGCTGCTGATGAAGGCCTGCTCAAACCTGCAGCAGAGAGGCTGGTCAAGGCAGGGGGCACTCCCAACACTCCCTGGGTCAGCTGTGTGCTCGGTAGGCCATACACCCTGCCCTGGGAGCTTGACTGCTATGCCTGGACAGTAACTTGCCCAGGGCAATGGGGACCCCTGGGGGGCCTGCAGCTGATTCACAGAGCAACCCAGCACCCCCTTATACCACCCTCACCTTCTCCTACCCCTGCCCAGGCTCTGCCCCACACTGGGGTCACTTAATGAATGAGAGTCACCCTTGTGACAATATTAAAAAAAGGCCCTGGGGTCAGTTGAAGCTCAAAGGATTTCAGGTCCCTCTGAGCATGATGGCAGGACATTACCCTTTTGACGGAAGGGTATTAGGCCAGGATGTGGGCACAGCTGGCCAGGACTCTGGCCTGCCTGTACCTGTTGGTGATGGTGACCAGCTGGGAGCCGTGGTCGGTGCACAGGCGCCGGGCCTCACTGTAGGTCACTTGGTCCTCCCCTAGCCAGTAGCAGGATGGGCTGTGCCACGTCCAACCCTGGCTCGAGAGAGCGGGCAGAAGAGAGGCATCTGGGAGAGGGCCTCTCCTCCCTTGCCTATAAATCCCGGGGTGAGGGGTGCAATCATTGACATGACTGAATGCACCACAGGCTTGGACACAGCTTTAACCCCCGAGACAGCAGTTCCTATGGCTGTACTTGGTCACTCCCCACACCCCCTCCTCACCACTGCCCACAGCTCACCAGCCCAGGGGGAGGAAGCATGGCCCAAGGATGGCTGAGCAGGAGGCAGCCAGTGACCAGGGCTGGTGACCGGGCTCAGAAAGATGAGCGACCCATTGGATTCCTCTCGTAGGCATTTAAACCAAGAGACACAGTCGGGAGATTGCCAGCTGGCTGGAGAACCAGAGCCGGAAATCTGGGGCAAGTTGCAGGATGTAGGGGGGCTGCATAAACATCATGCCCCGGCAAAGTCAGAGTGAGTGGAGGCACCTGGCCCAGAGAGGGAGCCCTCAGGGAGGAGCAGCGAGGCTGCAGAGCAGAGACCCCCACAGGCACAGGGTGGACCCCCAAGGGGCTGGCTTGCCCATGAGGCCCAGCAGGGTTTTACCCCACACAGCCCTCTTCCCAAGGGCCACCCTGAGCGGCTCTCTGCTCCCAGCCACCAATAGCCCTGCCTTATAGATGTAAGAACTGAGGCTCAGAGAAATCAAGTGACCTGTCCATGGTCACACAAACAGTACAAGTAGAGCCTGAACTTGAACCCACACCACTCCTCCTAAGGCGACGCCAGGTGCTTCATTTCAGGAGGTCTCGGGAGCGGGCCTGGCAGCCCGGAAGTAGGCTAGAGGTTGGGGGAGAAAGGGAGTAGGGCAGAAGGGAAGCAGGTGTGTGCGTGCTGAGGGGGTACCGTATGCTCAGCAGGGGCTGTGCTGAGCTCCCTGGCTCTCCTGGCATGAGGGAGTTAATAACTCCTGCCCCACCACACCCGTAGGACACAGCCCCTGGGCTTGTCCCCAACCATGCAGCCATGCCGGCCCCCAGACTTCTCAGTGGAGCTCCTGCCTGCTCTCTCCCTCTTCCCCCACTGGAGGTCACATCTGTTGACATTTCCCGCTCCTCCCCCTGGGAGGATTGAGAGTATAGGTAAGGTGGTGTGTGGTGTGGTAAGGGGGCTTAATCCAAAGGAAAACAGAGTGAGGAGCCAGGCTGGCAGCTAGGGGCTGGCAGGAGGAGCGTGGCTGCCGGCCCGACAGATGGAGCCGTCAGGGGCCAAAATACCACAAAGTGTCCTTTATGAGCAATCCCCCCCGTACACACCCACATGGCACACACCCTTGCTTGGCTAGGGGCCCAGGCATGGGGAGCCTGGGAAGCCTGGAGGAGGAAAGATCCTCCCTCACTCACACTCACTCATACACTCAGTACCTGCCATTTATTCACTCATTCATTCCTGAATTCCCTCCCTAGCTCCCTGAACATCTTCCGGAAGCCCATGGGGATAGAAGCACAAGGAGGGGAAGACACATCCCTACCCAGAATAGCCCCTCTTCCTCCCAGAGGAGACAGACAAGCATGGCGTGTGCTAGCAAAGACAGAGATGTGACCACAGATGGGGCACGCAGAGGACGTGGGCTCCACCCAGCAGCCTCGGCTCATGGTGACTGTGCACGACTCAGGGGGACACTCGCCCCCACCTCCTCGATCTCCGCTGCCTCTGGGAAGCGGCTTCTCTGGGGTTGGGGATGAGGAGCTCTGCGTCCTCCCAACAGTCCCCTACCCTCCCACCCCACATCTCTCCTTCAGGAACAGAGCAAGAGGATGGAAGGATGCCTGTGAGTCTGTAGGGCAGCTCCAGAAACACCCTCACCTTCCGGCAGCCATGGTCCTCCTCAGCAGTGCCCTGGCTCAGCTGACCTGCCTTCTTGCAGATGGACGGCAAAGACTGGTTACAGGGACTGTCATTCCAGCGACCCTCCTAGGGACACAGGGTGGGGGAGAGTCTCAGGTCCACCCCCCCCCAAACCTCCCAATCCCTCAGTGAACCTGTCTCTAGGCCTGGCCCTGCCTCTGACTTGCTGTGTGATTCTGAGTCTGTATCCCAGACGGTAAAATGCAGACAGCAGGATTCCTGTACTCTGTAAACCTCAATGGGCTGATGAGAACACAAACAAAATAAAGGATGTGCAAATGCCCTGAAACTTGGACAAACACCGTCTAAATGGGGAGGGAGGAGATTCCTCCAAATTATTTCTAGCACATTTTATAAACATCAAGGCCAAACTGGCTAACAGTGTTAGTGTAACCATGGCAGGACAGACAGATGGGATGCCCAGTTTGGACGATGTCCCGTTAGTATCTGTACACCCACGGTGGGCAGAGCCCTGTGTACCCAGAGCCACATCTCAGCTGATGAAACTCTAGAGGAGTTTAGTCCTCGGCCCCTAATCTGCCTCAGGGTTCACAGCCTCCCCGCCAGCAGTTTGCCTGCCTTTAAACTTCACCCTAGGGCAGAGGCGTTTGTATCCCCAGCACCAAAAAGAATGCCTGGCACGTACTAGGCACTCAATAAATAATTGTTTTTAATTTTTTAATAGCATCCCTGTTATGGATTTAATTGTGTCCCCCAAAATTATGTGTTGTAAATCCTGAACCCTATACATGTGGATATGATCCCATCTAGGAATAGGGTTTTCTTTGTTATGTTAATGTGGCTATATCAGTGTAGGCTGTCTTAAGCCAAGCACTTTGGAGATATAAAAGGAGCAATTTAGGCACAGAAGCAAGCAGGAATGGGGGAAAGATAGACGCCACGTGGAGATGTCCAAGAAACAGAGAAGAAAGGACTTTCCCCAAGACTGGACTGAGAGCCTTCCCGTAGAGCCGGCGCCCTGAATTTGGACTTCCAACCTCCTGAACTGTGAGAAAATAAACTTCTGTTAATTAAAGCCACCTATTTATGGTATTTCTGTAATAGTGGCATCAAGAAACTAAGACAATCACCTAAGCCAGATGGCTCTATTGCTACAGACCCTGGCATTGTTTGCAGTATCTGACGCCAAATGTCTTATCTGTCTCTGGGACGGGGATCTGTCCCTATGGCTTTGTCCCACTTTTTAAATGGTCCCTTATCTCTGCTGGAAGCCCTGCATCGGTTCCTTCATCTACTCGCACTGCACTCGAGCCAAAATCGTGGCAAATAGTCATGAGCCCATGATTTCTTAAGAAGACAGGACTCTGAGCTCGCTGGGGGCCTGGGGCCAGGTGTTGGCAGAGCAGCCCTGTTACCGGGCATATCCACTAATAATGTGTGTTCTGATGCCACCTGCTGGCGGGGAGGTGCAGCTAGCAGAAGACCAAGAACGTGCCAGGCATCGTCCTCAGGCTTCATGAGAATTAACTCCTTTAATCCTCCCAACAGGAGTCCTGGTGCTGCAGTGGTTAAGCGCTTGGCTGCTAACCAAAAGGTCAGTGGTTCTAACCCGCCAGCCGTTCCTCAGAAAAAAGACGTAGTAATCTGATTCCGTAAAGATTACAGCCTTGAAAACTCTATGGGACAGTTCTACTCTGTCCTATAGGATCGCTGAGTTGGAGAGATTAAGTAACTTGCCTAAGGTGACCCACCTAGTTGGGGGTGAAGGTGGGACTCAATCCCTGTGGAGGGGAAGGGAGTGGTGGGGAGGGGGACTGCCAAGAGAATAATGGGGGCGCTGTTACAGATGCTGATCTGGGATGCTCAGAGGCTGGAGAAGGGGTGATGGGCGGCCCACTAAGACATGTTCTTCAGCCAGGGTCATGCCAGGAGGGTGGGGGCGTCCTTTGGGGCTCTGTGCGAGGGAGAGGGGAGTCTCACCGGCCCCCAGATGGTGACACAGTCCTCCAGGCTGTCTCGGAAGTTGTTGGGCTCAAAAGGGTGCCAGTGGGTGAAGCTCACCAGGCTTCCGTCGGACCACTCAAAATTCATCTGCAGTTTCAAATCGTTAAGGCCGATCCATAGCTCCTCCACCTCTGGGGTTGCAGGGAGAGGAGGGAAGGGACAGCAAGGGGTCAGCTTCCACCAGCAGCAGGGGAGGGAGGGGCGGTCCCTGGCCTCCTGTGCTCCGCCCGGGCATGTGCACGGGCAGCCCCTCACCCTGTTTGATCTGCTTGGTGATGAACTCCAGCTCTGCCATGCTGTGAATGCTGAGCAGGTCGCCCCCGCCACGCAGACACGCCTTCCTGGACTCCTGCCAGCTGTGCTTCTCAGCCTGCAGGCGGTAGCAATGGCCCTGGAAGGGCTGCCAGCTGGGCTCACACTCCACCTTCACGTTGGCCCACATGTCTGCAGAGACCAGCAGGGCTGCTGCTCAGGAACACAGTCGCCCAGCCCGGCACCCACCCACTGGTGTCAACACAGAGCAGGGCCCCTGAGTCACCTCCTCCCAAACCTATCCAGATCAGCCCTCCCTACCAGGGCAAGCCTTGGAAATAACTGAAAAAGTAAACTCCTTCAGGGCTGCTGGAAGGAGCCCTGGTGTTGCAATGGTTAAGCGCTGGGCTGCTAACCTAAAGGTTTGAAGTTCGAGCCCACCTACTGGCTCCGTGGGAGAAAGACCTGGTGATGTGCTTCCCTAAAGATTACAGCCAAGAAAACCCTATGGGGTAGTTCTACTCCATCACATGGCGTCTCCTGAGTCAGAATCAACCGGATGGCACCCAATAACAACACAGCTGCTGGAGGCCCAGGAGGTGGTGGGAGATTCCACCCAAGACAGGACGGGCCCTCTGACTGGGACTTCCAAAATGAGATGGGTCAGGAGTCAGGGCAGGCCACCCCCTGAGGCTGACATTGTGGGTGGCTTGGTGAAGGCCTGTTTTCTCTTGCCAAGGCCCAAGAGAGGGCTTGTCAGCGTCAGCTGCCCTGGGACCCCTTTCCCTAGAGCCCCGTGAGCCTGTTTCCTCTCTATCAGCAGGTTTTCTGCTGTAAGATTCAAACTCGGCTCATGTCTACCTAGCTTAATAAACAAAACCACCACCATTATCTCAAAAAACTTTTATTAATTGTGGGCTCTGTGGCGGCCCCAGCAATCCTGGATGAAGGGAACGGAGAGCCTGGTCCTTGAACCAGTAATGGGGCCTAGTTAGGCCCATCTCGAGCCTGAGGGAAGCTGATTGGCCGGGAGTGATGTCATCTATCCACCCACCTAGGATTCCTCAATTTGTTCGCTCCCCGACCCCCAATTCCTCTTGCACCCCATAGCTGACAAACTGGCACGGCCCTTCCTAGACCCCATTTCCATGCATTTCATGTTCGCCCTGAAGCCAGAGCCCTAGGGAAAAAGGGTCTGAGGGCAACACCCTCACTTGGGCCTTGGCAAGAGAAATCAGGCCTTCCCCACTTCACCCACAGTATCAGGTTCGGGCATGACTCTACTCGCCAAGCAGGAAAGCGGTGTGCCCACTCGAAGCACCGCCCCAGACATTACCCAGACCATTTCCTGGAGACCTCGCAAAGTGGGTGGGGCTGACAGCCCGAGTGGGCTCGCTCCTAGGTTCAGGAACTGTCAATCACCTCTAGTTAGCCAATGAGCTAAAACCCGAGGCTGCCCGCAGACAGAATCACGAGGTGTGTGGGTGTTCAGACCCCAGGGGGCCGTTTTGGGAGCTTGGCGGACTGGAGCTCGGGAAATGCAGACGCTTTCGGGGCACGAAGGCGCTTGCCTTCTGAATGACAGCACTTGAGTGATGAGGTCTAGAAGGGAGAAGCCGCCCAAACAACGGCCTGGAGACTGCCTCATGCAGCAAGATGTGTGCTGGGGTGAGGGAGGAAATCCCGAGCCACGGACGTACAGATGTATCTGCAGGCCTGGGGGCACCCTGAAGAGGGCTCCCCACAGGGGCTGCTCTGGGGAGATCCCACTGGACAAGGGACTTGGTGAGGGGCGAGTCCCGCCGAGGGACGCAGGCGGGCTAGATAGGACCCTCCCTGCGGGTCCTCCTTCCTTCGGAAAGCTTCTGGAAAGATCTGGGATTCGTGCCAGCCCCAGCCCCGTCCCGCTAGAGGTGGGGTGTTCTGCTTGCGGGGTGCCTATATTTTAAATCTTTGCTCCTGACCCCTAGGGGACTGGAGAAGCGGCCGGCAGCCCTGTATTGACCGTTGGCAAGACTGTAATGGTTAGGAGCATCAGCTTTGATCTGTATGTTCTTTACTTTCTGTGAGTTTGTGGATTTTTTTCTGGATTTGCAGTATTTCCTATGTAAAACTCCCCTCTTCACCATCCCCACAGCCACCCAGACTACTGCAGTAGCCTCTCATCTACCCCGATTAATGCCCACCACCACCTATTCAGAGGCCCCTTTAGGCTAGGCCAGGCCTCCAGACTTACTTACAACCCTGCAGGAGGCTGAGTTCTCCTTTTGCAGGTGAGGCCTCTGCACCTCAAGAGACTGAGCTGCTTGCTCAAAGATGTGGTGAAACCCATGTGAAATTGTGCACTACAGATTACTAAGTAAACGATTAAGCCCATGCATACTGAGCTTACTGGTTAATCCGCCCCTGCCCCAGAGCGATCTCTATGAATCACTAACGTGAACAAGACACTCCCTGGCTTAAAAGCCTGCAAAGGCTCCCCACAGCCTACCCGGCACCACCCAAATTTGCGGAGCAGCCAAGACCCTTCATGGACTGGCCGCAACCTGCCTTTCTAAACTCATCTCTTCACTCTGCTCTCTAAGCCTGTGCTTCTCAGACTAGGTGTACATGAATCACCTGAAGATCTTGTTTAATGCAGGTTCTGGTTCACTAAGTCTTGGGTGGGCCTGAGATTCTGCATTTCTAATAAGCTCTGAGGGGTGCTGTTAAAGTGAGAGGCTATAATTCAACCGAACTGAACTATTCACCATCCCCTAAAGCTGCTGTGTGTTTCCGTGCCCCCAAACCTTTGGACACCCAGTTCCTTCTACATGTAATGCCCTCTTCCCACCTTTTTATGCCTTTTAAACTTATTGAAAAGCCCAAATTTCCATAAAATCCTCCTAAAATCTCTGAGAAGCTTAATCAATTTCTTCTCTCGGTCCTTCTATCACTTACTATACACATTTCTAGAAAAGCACAAAACTCAGGAAATTCTAGTTGTGTGTTGAGATGTCTGCTACTTCTAGCAGACACACCTCTACAAGGGCAGGTGAGTACTGCCAGCATTTAACACAGCTCTCAGCAAATGTTCTTGGAATGAATGAATGACACATTCCAACTTGCTCAGACTTTAGCCGAACAGTTAAATAACAGGATCAGAGTCACCCTGTGCTGTGGAGATAGCAATAGAAGAGGCAGGGCCAGCAGTGGCTATGGCCTTGGTGAGTCCCACTCCCCATCTGGCTACCAAAAGCCCCACTCACCTGGAGGGGTAGGCTCAGCTGCGGGGTGGGCTCACCTGGGGGTGTGAGCTCACCTGGAGGGGAGGACTCATCTGGGGGATGGGCTCACCTGGAGAAGAGGGCTCACTTGGAGGGGGGCTCACCTGGAGGGATACGCTCAGCAGTGGCATTGGGCTTCTTCTTGCACACATAGGGCAGCGCCATGCTGCAGTCACGGTTCTGCCAACCACCGGAGGACTCGGTGCGGATCACCCCACAGTTCTCATCGCTCGGGTTGTCTGGCTGATCTATGGGGAGGGCAGGGCACCAGCACCCCAGGAGAGAGACGCTCACCCCTTGGTCCCTCAAGCCTTTCCCAGGACCCCCTGCCTGCCTCCCTTCCTCAGTGGCCTGAGCCAGAGTCGCCCAGCCCTCTGCTCTGGCCCTTCCCTGCACACCACAGAGCCCTCCACCACTCTCTAACCTGGGCCCACATGCTCCTAAATCCTCCACCCAGCAACTGGACTGGAACCAGCCCTATTCCCACCTCCCTGGCCAGGCTTCTGGGTACACTGGTGCTCACTGCACAAAGGTGTCTGCTGCGGGGCTGAAATCTAGTCTACCCACCAAGTCCTGTGCCCTGGAGCAGGGCCGTGTCTCACACACACACACACACACACACACACACACACACACACACACACAAACGCAGGGAGGCCTCACACACACACACACACACACACCCCTCCACACCCCTCCCAGTGGAGATGTTTTCTGAGTCCCCGGGCACCCTGCGCCCAACCCCCACGCCTCACCACTCTCCCAGTTGAGGTACTTGAGGGGCGAGTTGTCCGACCATTGCCAACCGCCACTGGTGTCCAGGTCATTGAGGCCAATCCAGAGTGTGGAGCTATAGCCCGTGAGGAGCCCTGACAGCAACGGGGCAATGGGCATCTCTCCCTCAGCCCTCCCACCTGCTCCAACCCGCCCTGCCCTCACCAACAGCATCCCCACAAGCAGAAGGGGCTCAGGGCCCTCCAGAGGTGAGGACAGAGGTCTCAGGCTCCTGCTGCCCCACCTTGCCCCCAGGGTGGGTCAGACCCCAGCCAACCAGACTGGGGGCTCAGGGGGACTGCTCGCCCCCTCACCATTGATGTAGGTCTGCTCATGGATCTCTGTGATGCTGAGCAGGTCCGCCCCCTGCTGCTCACAGCTGGCCCAGGCTTCCCTCCATGACAGTGTGGACTGGAAGTTAAACTGGTAGCAGCTGTCAGTCAGCTGGTCCTTGTCCCAGAAGGTCTCACAGTCATTACCTGCCACCAAAACAGCCGGACATGGGTCCCTCCCCAGCTCTCCCCTTCAGGGCCCACTCAGGGGTCCCTCAGGGAGTGCAGAGACCCCACACTGGCTGCTCCACAGTGGGGGGAGGGGCCGGTTCACACCCTAGTCTCCACAAACTTTTGCCACCCACATTGACCCTCTCCCCAGTTCCTGGTCCCAGAGTCCCTTCAGCACAAGCCACCCTCCATGAGCCCCCTGGCCCTGCCCTCCTGCCCTGTTCTCACTCTTGATGGGGCAGAAGCCCCAGCGCTCCTCCTTGCCGTAGTCCTGGGTGGTGGCACACCACAGGTGGCCGTCCTCCCGGCCTGTGCTGGTGCAGCTGTGGAACCACTGGTTGTCGTACTTGAAGGGGATGGTACATGGCTTCCCGTGAGAGTTTCCCTGGATGGTGTAGACCTCTGCAGGGGAGGGAAGCCAGGCCCTTGGCATCTGGACCCCAGAGGCTGCCCACCCCCTCACCTCTCAGGGAAAAGCCCTTAAAACTAAGGAGCAGGGAGTGGGCAGCCGTCAGGAGAGAATAGGAGGGAGCAACAGCAGACAGTGGCTTTAAGGCTCCCTCGGCCCTCAGGTCAGCCCAGGAGCCTGGGGAGAGGGCCCCTGCTCATCTCATAGGGCTGGGAAGGGCCTCATCCAGTGCCTGGTGGCAACTTATGTCCGAAGTCCAACTGGGCAAGGGGGTCTCCAAGTTACCCATAAAAGGGCTGAGCCCGATGGAATCCCCGCTCAGCTCCCCAGCCCAGGAACTCCACTCCTCCATGCCTGTGGATCCCTCCCACAAAGTTCCATCTTGGAACTCAGGATGGCTTCCAGTGAAAGGATCCCCAGGATGAAGGCTGCCCACCACAAAAGACCTCTCAATAGGTGACTCTGGCCCCCATTCACCACCTGCAAAATGGGGCTAAGGACACCTGAGGGGTTACCCTGGAGCCTCCCCTGGGGAGTGTTCCTGAAGGAAGGGAATTTTCACTTAATTTTGCTTTATATACTTTTGTACTGTTTGAAGTCTTTACAAACGTATTAATTTTGCCATTGTGAAAAATAATTTAAATGCCTTGAAGTTAATTTTCTTAGTTATTCGAGAATACTTCCTGTTAGAATTAAAGACATGACTTCGAAGGATCTGTGGGGGGCAGTCAAAGGCCCCATTTTCCCAGAACCTGTCCTTCCGTGTTTCACTTCCCCCCACCTCCAGCCCCCCAGGGGCACCACCCCTCCCCCACAAGCAGCCCCTCACCATAGTAGGGCCGAGCACACAGATCCTCGTCGCTGCCATAGATGTGCCACTGGCCACTGCGGGTCTGGTCGCCACGCTCAGGGGTGCCAGCCTTGGTGGCATTGCTGGTGCGGCCCCCCAGGAGCAAGGACAGCTGGTCACCCAGTGTGTTACAGTGCCAGCGAAGGTTCAGTGCCTCCCGGTCACACTCATACATGCCCAGGGAGGCGGTAGTGTTGGTGCCTGGCCAACCTGTGCCCAGGCACTGCATGGCACCCAGGTTGAAGAGCCGATTTCGAGAGACCCACTTCCAGCGCTGGGCAGGGAGACTGGCATTGCAGGCTGGGGTGACTCTGACCTGCCCACCCTGGGCCTCCAGGCAGCCCTGCAGTCCATGGCTGAAGATGAGGAAGACGTTGGGTTCTGGAAGGAAAGGCAGGACAGACATGAGGCCATCACAGGGGCTCTCCTGGCTGGCCTTTGACAGCTGGTGCTGCCTTCTCTCGTGTAAGATTGCTCAGTTCTCACCACTGACCTCTGGGGTGGCGTCGGGGGCATTACTATCCCCCTGCACCCAGATGAGGTGAAGCCTGCAGGGCCAGCCTCTGTTCTAGCTTCACGCCACCTGGAGGCAGGACTCAGCCCTGTGTCCCACCCCCAAAAGAAAACCCAACTCCATTTGACAAGTTGAGTACTATATCCTTTCCTGAAGATTTTATGAGGAGCAGTGGAGGTGCTTACATCACACATATCACGACCTCAATCACAATCTCTGGGTTCTCTTCCGCCAAACTTCTTCTTGGCCTGAGTCATTGTGTCTCACTCTCCCCTCTTGCCTCTCAGCTTCCCAAGCTCCATCCCTTTCTCCCTCTAGGATCTTCTCAAACCATTCACCCCCTATACCCAACCATTCATACCATTTCACTCATTTTTTGGACTGAGCATTTTAGCTCTTTAGCAGGCTGGGGTGGGGTGGCAGGAACAAGGTGTGATTGCTAAAGGTCTGGGGTTACTTGTGGAGGTGATGGAATGTTCTAAAATTAGGTTGTCATGATGACTGCATGCTGAATATACTCAAAACCACTCAATCGTATACTTTATATGGATGAATTTTATGATATGTGAACTATATCTCAGTCAAGCTGTTAAAAAAAAAAAAAGAAAAACAGGCTTAGAGACATGGAGTGATCTGCTCGTGATTACAAAGCCAGTAAGCAAAGGGCCCAGGTTCCTCTAACTCCTTTCAAAGTCTATGCTTTTAACATCCACGTTTCAGCACCTTCCTTTTGTTCCCCGGCTGCTAAGTCCACACACGCTTACAGCACATTCCAAAGCACTTCTATATCCATTAGCCACTGGCTCCTTAGGATAATTTTCATGCCTTAAAAGCATGCATCTGACCATTAGAGTTTAAATCTCAGCTCTGTCACTTAATGTGTGACAAGCTGCTTAACCTCTGTCTCAGTTTTCTCATCATAAGACTGCTGTAAAGATTAAATGAGACAATATATGCAAAGTGTTTGAAACAGGGTCTACACATAGGAAGAGTGCTATAAATGTTTCTTCTTCTTATTCCATGTTAAAGGTAAAGAAATTGACTCAGGGCAGTGAAGCAATCTGACCAGAGTCATAAGGCTGGTAAGGGATAGAGCTGAAACTTGACCCCGGTCTCCCTAGTCCAAAATCCAAGCTTTCTGTTCCACCGTGCTGGCCTTATCATCTCTCTATAGCCCATTCTCCATGGGCAGTCAGAATACTATCTTTCACAGATGTAAATCATTTCTAGAGAAAATCGTTGGAAATTTTGCTTTTTAATAATATTGGAGTGTTGAAGGTCACAATAAAAAAGTGATGAATTCAATGACATAGGGATTAACATTTTTCATGACAAAAAAATCCCATAAACAAAGTAAAAATTCAAATGACAAATATAGGCAACTTATTAGAAACAGGTAATTCCATAACATAAAGAGCATCTACCCCCAAAAAATAATAAATTATAAGTAAAATAATAACTCAGTAGAAAAAGCAAAACATATATAGGTGGTTTAAAAAATGAAATGCAACTGGTTCTTAAATATTTGAGATGACAGTCAGCCTCACTCATAGTGAACGTACACATACATAAGTCAGATCAATCTCTCCCCTGCTTAAGATCCTTCAGGGATGATTCATCATACTTTAGAATAAAATTCAAACTCCCTACTATGGGATACAAGGTTTTATATGATCTGGTCTTGCCTACTTGACCTTACATCATACTACTGCCCCTTGGTCAAGTCACATTGACCTCTTTGTTCTTCTTTGAACAGGCTTGGCTCTTTCCTGCCTCAGGGTCTCTGCACTATTTCCTGTGCCTGTCATTTCATGTTTCAAAATAAATGTCATCCCTCTATAGAGGCTCTACCTAACCTCCTAACCTAAAGTAACCATATAGTTACTCTCTATCAAATCACTTTATTTTAATTCTCTTTACAGAACTTATTATTACCTGATATTTTTTTTCAACATCCAGGTCATCTCTAAGTCTGTGTCTATTGTCTATTTTTTCTCTTGACTATAGGTAGCTTTTTTCTGCTGCTTGCTTGATCAGTAATTTTTATTGTATACTGAACATTGTGGATGATGTTATATAGAACCTGGGTTTTTTTTTTGTTTGTTTGTTTTTTTAATTGTATACTGGACATTGTGAATGACATAGGGAATCTGGATTTTTTTCTAATCTTCCTATAAAGAATGTTGAGTTTTGTTCTGACAGGCAGTTAAATTACTGGTAGATCATCTTGATCCTGTGGAGGATTGGTTTTAGGCTCTGTTAGGTTGGGGTTGTTTTAGTTTTGCCCTTAGTCCTAGGGTGTGGTCCTTAGCCTTGGATTTAGTCATACGGTGAGGGTCTTCTAGGGTTTCAAAGGAAAACCTGAAGCAATTACCAAGCCCCTCTAACTTGGTAGAACTCGAATTTCAAACTTTCCTCAGCACCAGGCAGCAACTGAAATTTCTCAACTACTGTTTCTTGCTGGGTTCCTTGGATTCTCATTCTGCATGCATGGAGTTGCCAAGGTCTAAAGGAGAATTTGTAAGAGGATATCACTTTGGTTCTTTCCTTTCTAGAATTTTCTCTCTCAAATTCTAACCCTTCTGGTAACCCCAAACTCTGACTTCTGTTTCTTCAGACCAGTAAAACTGCCACTTTCTGTTTGAGCTCCTCAAACTGGGCAGTGCTCTCTGGGGGAAAAGCCAGTTAAATGTGTTCACCTAGTTTGCCTCCCCTCTTTCAAGGACTGTCTCCTCCCCAGCATCTGTCTGCTTTTTTCTTATTTTTTTCTTTTTGGTGAGAATATACACAACAAAACATACACCCATTCAACAATTTTTACATGTATAGTTCATTGACAATGGTTACATACTTCATACTGTGTCACCATTCTATTTCTGTCCCTTAGTTGTCACCTCTGTGTTAGAGTTACTGTTTTCCATTTAATCTCATATAGATAATTCTTTAAAAGAGCACAATGCTCAAAGTGAACATTCTTTATTAAATGAACTAGTTGTTTAGTTTAAAGATGACTTCATGGGATAATTTCAGCTCAAGGCTTAAACGCTGTTTCCAGGCAACAGATTTAGGGTTTCCTTCAGTCTCAATGTATACAGTAAGAGTAGTTTCCAATAAGAATTTGAAGTTTTGCTCCACATTTTTTCCTCCTTTTGATCAAGATCCAACTATTGGGTCCTCGATCAAAACATCCAGCAATGGTAGCCAGGCACCATCCATCTCTTCTAATCTCATGGCAAAGAAGGTAGTAGTTCCTGGACCATCTGTCTGCTTTTGATTGATCTCTAGTGCCTTCAAACCACTGTATTTTATATTTTATCCTGCGTCTATAAGCATTCTTGGCCAGAAAATTAGTTTGATTCAAGCTACTCTGCCATTTCAAGAACCAGAAGCTGTTATTTGACATGTTCTTGTTTATTTTCCATGTCTCTTCTCTAGTTCATAAACTCCTTGAGGACTCTCAGTCTTGTCCACCACTATATCCCCAGTAGCTGTAACTCTGCCTGACACACAGTACTGCTTAATCAATACTAAATGAACAAATGAATGAATCCATGAGTACATGACAATCACAACCAACCAGCCCATCTTTCTGCTCCTTGTCCCAGCTGCCAGATTAAATTTTCTAAAACATGGTGCCCACAGCTTCCTTCACCAAGTGCTCAAAACACCACTGGTGGGAGAGTGGGTGGGGTAAGAACGCTGGTCCCTCTACCCTCTGGCAGCACAGGGACAGGGGTCCTCTCTGGGCAAGACACAGGTGAGCTTCCTGAAGGACCACTAGGGCAACTGCCACAGCTAATCCTGCTTCCCCACCGGTCTCTGGGTGCCCTTCCCTCAACCTGCTCCTTTCCTTCCAACCACTCCAGGATTTGACCCAGACTTGCCCAAATTTCCTTTAAGGACTGCGTATTTGACTCCCAGAAACTCCACTGCTGAAGGACAGTCAGTAGTAACAGAAAGCGGCCCTTGGCAGGGGGTAGGGAAAGGGCCTGGGATGGGAAAAGGAAGAAAATACTGCTTGCCTTTATAGATGCTTCTCAGGGAGGACTAAACAATGCAGCTTAAAACGTCGTGGGAGCCTCCAACAGCCCAAGGGGAACATACCTTCCCCTCCTCCCCAACCAGAAAACCCCCACACGGACTGAATCAGTTCCAATTGGGCCGTAATATCTGTGACAAATGGCAAACGAAGGGTCCTAAATAGGTCCATGTTAATTAGGAGAGGACAATCCTAGGATCAGGCCAACCGCCCCTCACTTGACAGATGAGGAAACCGAGGCCCAGAGAGCAGAGGATTTCCTCCTATGTCACATGAGGCATGGTTGCAAGGCCCCTCCTCCCTCTGATGTCATAGATTCTTCATTCAAATACACATTTCTTCCTGGAGCTCCTGCTGTGTGCAGGGCATGGTCCAGAACCTGGGGCCACAAGGAAACACACAGCACCATTCCTGCCCTCGCAGGATTTATAATCTAGCTAGAGAAGAACAGTGTGTTTGGACACAGCAGGAGGTGAGCGCAAACAAGCCCTTAAAATCTTAGGTGTCTAAGGGCGTAGGAGGGAGCCCTGTGCCCTCTGGGGACAGGGAGACTCTGTCTGCACAGAGATCTGAAGGCACTGGAGGATCTGGAGGAGGGAGAGTGAAGAATGCAGGCCACAGAGCTGCCTTGGCAGCAAATGAGGAGAGGATGAGGAATTTGGGGGCAAAGAAGGCCTGCAGGAGAGGTACAAAGCAGAGGAGAGGCTGAGGGGAATTCTCCTAGGTGGATCCCAGGGACTCTGCTGAGCTTGGGGCCAGGGGCGGAGGGGGTGGGGAGGCTCTCAGGGGAGCAGTTTCCACCCAAAGTCAAGGGGCAGGCCTTGGCCCTCATAGAAAGGAGGCTATTTCTCCAGGGCCCAATGGAGGGAGAGAGCAAAGTCAGCCTTGGCTGAGCTGGAAATGCTAAGGAAGGGGAGAGGGAAGAGAATGACGGTTTTAACAACTGATCTGTGTTCTTTGCATATGTGATCTCACCCAGCACATGAGGCGGGCAGAGGGCACACGAAGTACATAGTTCGGATTTCCCCATCCTAAAAAGACCTCCCCAAGCCTTACCCACTCTCCAAGCCCCTCCCCACATGCCCAGGGGCATCAGGTGTCAGTGCAGAGAGGAAAAGTGCCCACCTCACAGGGGGCCCACCTCACTAGGATCTTGGTAGTGTCCTCCTTTTGTATTGTCCTCACCAAGGACAAAGACAACCCCTTGTATTTTTGCTGGCATTCTTATACCATGCCCAACACAGTGCTGTGCATCAAGATGTGACTCAATATGTACTTGCTCAGTGAATGAATAAATGAATGAAGCTGGGCAGGGAACTGTACATTGAATACCAACTGGGTATGATTCACTCATTCATTCAACAAATATGTATTGAGAATCTCATAGATGCCAGGCATGCTGCTAAACACTGAGGACATACAGGGGATAATATAGACATGGTCCCTGTCCTTATCGCCATGTGGTCTGGTCGGGCACTCGGCTCTACACCGAAGATATGAAGATGAATAACATAATCCTTGAACTCACTTAGCTGCCCACAGTCTCTTGCCTTTCCTTTCCCAGCAAACTTACCATCCCCTTCTTATCATATATGTCCTGCACCTCTGGCTATGTGGGTGGGCATATGGCTCACTCGGCCTGGAAGACAGACAATTGCTCTTTCTGTTGAGACGTGCTAAACTGGGGCTGCCGGTGGCCATGTTCCCTACCATGAAGAAAAGACCTCCTTGCTCTAGGCAAGAATGGGAATATAAGCAGCAGAGATGAACAGCATCGAGAGATGGGAGAAGAGGAAGTGAATCCTGGTGGAATTCCAATCCCAGTCCCTGTCCTTGAGTTCCTACAGCTCTTCCCTCCATTCTGTGAATCACTCAGGATCCTTTGCAGCCACATGGGCTCTTACATTCCCTTTTTGCATTGGGTTTCTGTCCCTTGTAACCCAAAGAATTCTGATAAATGCACAGCCCTATGTCTCAGCATCCAAGCCTTTTTCACAGTCCTGACCACTGGCCCTTTCTCCTTACTCTCCTGGAGGCTGTTGCTCCAGGAGCTCCTTTGACCTATCAGACTAATAAATGAGCTTCTTGGGCCTGTTGCAGCATCTAGGTGTTCTCAGATGAAGTGCCAGGAGGCTGGACCTCCAGCCTACTCTCCTTATCACCATCCTGGCTACTCTACTTGGGGCTCTCTTACCCCATGGAGATAACAAGCATTTATAAAGTGCTATACCAGCTACTTCAGGGACATTAAACAAGTCAGACGATATGGCCTCTAGTCTCATGGCGTTTATGATGGGCAGAACTCATTAAGAAATTCATGAAAAAGTTGCAAACAACACATCAAGTGTGCAAGAGACCACTGGATCTATTTTAGACTGCACAGCTGGGGTAAGCTGTTGGACAGAAATGGATTTTCCAGGTAACTGAAGTGTGATAAGAATCTTTTTTTTTTTTCTGATTGCCGCAAGCTATATTTCTTTATCATCTCCTAGATACAGTTTTAACTGTGTTATTTCCTACTTACTGAATGCAACTTTATAGTGTTCTTTTTTTAAAATTTTTTTATTGTGCATTAGGTGAAAGCTTACATAGCAAATTAGTTTCCCATTCGACAGTTCGTACACAAAGTGCTCCACGACATTGGTTCCATTCCCCACAATGTGCCTGTCCTCCCCCCATTTCCATCCTAGGTCCCCCATTTCCTTTCGTCCTGAGTTGCTTACCCCTTCCTACCTTCTCATCTTTGCTTCTGGGCAAATGTTGCCCTTTTTGATCTTGTATAAAGGAATCTTTCTAATAGGTAATCCATACTGCCTTGCTTCTCAGAAAAGTCTATCATCCTTGGTTATTCAGGGCCATCACCCTGGAAATTTATTCCTGTGCTCAGAGACAACTGGGGTTTTAAAGTTACTTGCCCTACACTGAAGATACCCGTCTTCCTCCCTGTTGACTGTCACCGCACCCTCCTCTCCCTTCTCGTCCGCCTAAGATGCATGTAAGGCTTTGGTGGAGTCCTGAGGGTGAATGTAAAGGCTTGATGACAACAGCCTGTCTCTCGGGAACAGACCTCTTAGCTGTCCTGGCAGTTCCCCCGGACTCAGCCGAGCAGTGGAGGCAGCCAGCGCGGTCTGACCCGACTTTGGAGAAAACGGCTGCTCTCCATCACCGCCGAAGACACCCCTGCGGCAGGAAGCGGATGAGCAATGAATTCTAGCACAGTGCCTGGCACGCAGCAGACTCTCAACAAGTATCTGTTGAACGAGAGACATATTGAGCAAAACTCCGAGAGGCGCAAGCAGAGACAAGGTCAAGGAGGGGGTTCCAAGCTGGGGGAGCAGCAGCAACAAAGGCTAGAGGCGGGAATGCAGACCCTGTGACCAGCCTGGCTCAGTTTCTGGCAGGGCTTCAAACCAGTTCATTCCGGTTTGACCCCCTGCTGAGAATTTCCGTTCCTACCTCAGATATACTAAATCATAATCTACATTTTAACAAGATCCCTAGGACCTGGGTATATTCAGTATATCCCCAGGACCTGGAGATCTTGTTAAAATGTAGATTCTGATTCAGTATATATAGGGTGGAAACTAAAATTCTCAGCACGGGGTCGAAACGGTCAAGCCCTAGTTCTTGCCGAGACTCAAGGCAGGCATACAGCTGGGAGCCAGCTGGTGAGCCCTGGAGACAGCCCCTGATTTGGTCCCTGAAGGCACTGGAAGGCAGCCTCCAGCCACTGAGCCTCTCACCCCTCCAACCCCCACCCCAGGCCACACAAAGGCGAGGGGTCATCCCGGGGAGAACCAGGGGCTGCCGGCCAAGATAAGCAGCTGTTTTCAATGAGCCGCCTGGCCCAGAAGCCAGGCCTGGAAATGTCCCTGAGTCAGCAGAAGCTGCCAGCCTGCCCTGCGCAGGGGCCGATCTAGGGACCTGGCACCCCACCCCGCACCACCTCCTGCTAGAGGCTACGCCTGTGTACGCTCAGACGGTAGGAGGCAGGGTAACCTTGGGCTGGGGGTGGGGATGGGGCATCCCTTCCAGCCGGGGCAGGGGAGTCACATGACTTGGTGCTCAATACCCTGGCCGACCCCCCACCAAATTCCTCCGCTATAGGGCTTCCCTCCACCCTCCCCTCAAGCTTTTCACATTCCCCCCTCTCCTGCCCATCAGTCCTTTCCCTTCCAGCCAGGCCAAAACTGCCTGCGCTGCATAGCTCAGAGTGCATGTGACTAGACCTACACACGCGAGGCCCCATCGCTGCTCTGTAGTTGTCACACGCGCGCGCGTGCAGCTTCCCTCTCCAGCTGCGGTGAGTTTCAGCCACCATTCTTTTCAGAGACGCTCTATTCTTCCCCTTAAAATGTATGCGTTACAAAATGTGCTGTGCTGTGTTTTTGGAAGATTGTTAAAGCAAACTGGCCAGAAATGGGTTAAGAGGTAGGATGTTCTCCTCCACCTACTAAATGCGGGGGGGGGAGTGGAGGAATCCGTGCAAATTCAGAAAGACAACTTTCATCCTTCCCTTGGCTCCGCGGGTCCCCCGGGGCCCCAGGTGGTGCAGGCTGCAGGGCTCGGCCCCTTGGGTTCTCTGGGAACACAAATCCTCACCCGCCCTGGTCTTTCCCCTTGCGATTTGATGGTGTTTGATCTCATCCCCTGCTGGCTTTTGTCGTCTCAGACTAAAGCATCACAATATTTCGGGCTGTCCTTTCCCAGGCCCCATCTGTGCAGGATGATGGGGGCAGCCGCCGAACCCAGAAAGAACCCAGACCCATCTCGCCTCTAACCTCCGATCCGACCAGGCACTGTCCGCTCCCAAGCAGTTCCTGCGGGCTCGATCCCCTAGCCTGGGCTCCAAATGGAGCATCCCAGAGCCGGCACACCTTAATCCCTTCCTCCCTCACCCCCGCCCCCACGATCTGGGGCGCCGAGCCGTGCCTGCCGTCGGAGTTCCGCCCCTTCCTTTCCCTCAGTCCACGACGCTCCCCCTCCCCCTTCCCCCACTCCGCGGTGCTCCGGCTCTTCTGTGTAACTCCTCCTTCCTCGCGAAGCTCCCTCTCCCGTCTCCGCCGCGCCCCCCCGGCCCCGCGGTGCGCCCTCTCTCTTCTACCTGTGGCGCCCCGCCCCCGACGTGGTGCGCTCCCGGTTCCGCGGTACGCCCCCTCCGTCCGCGGTGCGCCCTTCCCACCCCGCGTGCGCACCTCCCGGCAGTGCGCCCCGAAACACTGCAGCGCGGGGCCTCCCTCAAGCCCCGGAAGTCGGCCTGACTCCCCAGCCCAGCTCTGCCAACGTCGGGTCTCCGCAACTGGCGTCCCCCGGCGCCGTCTGCGCGCCCGCAGCCAAAATAAACAGCCCAAGAGCCGCTTCCTTCCCCTTGGGGGTAACTTTCACAATGACAGCTGGCTCCGGTAGCGGCAGGAAGTGGCTTTCTGGGCCAGCACAATTCAACCTCACTGACCGAGCCGCGAAGGGCAGATTTCAGGGAAATTCTACCCGAAATGAGCTGAATTCTGATTATCTACTCGAAGGGAACGCTCGTGGATGGGGGCTTATCCGCGCTCGCAGTTATCACATTACCGGCAACACTGCCCACTGAAAGCAGGTTCAGAAGCCCCTCTGCGGAGCCACACCTTTTTAAAAAATGTATCACTGGGAGTTGTAAGCAGATCGTTTTCAAAAAATCACTGGCGGGAGCGCTCTTCTGAGGCCCCAGGCACAGCGCCAGGGCCACTAGTTGCTGCGAGAGAATGAATAATTGAATGAGTGCGTGAATGAACGCATTTATTATCTCCGCTTCTAACGAAGTTTGAACTCAAACCACCCAAGCAGTTTTAGAGAGAGCATTTCTTTAATTCTGTTTTGGCAAAAGTGGCTGCAGAGGTGTGTGTGTGAGGGTGAAGGGTGTGAGGAGGACGGGGTATAACCTAAAGTTAAAATATTAAAGCCCTTCTGGTCCTTGGGTGGTGAAAATGGTTTGCATAGGGTTGGTGGATCGAACCCACCCATACCGCCACCAAAAACAGGTCTGGCGTTTCTGGTGATCTGCTTCCGTAAAGACTACAGGGATGAAAACGCTATGGAGCAGTTCTACTCTGTAACACATGGAGTCACCATGGGTCTGAATAGACTGGATGGCAATGGGTTTGGTTTTTTAAGTTTTGCTCGCTGCAGACTCGGCAGAAATGAAGAATCTCCTTTGGGCCTTTCTGTATTTTCCATAGTGAAAATTTATATTAGCTTTCTAAATAAGAAAAGCAATTTAGATTCCCATATTACACAAGAGAATGTGTAGAGAGTTATATTGAAATGATTATGATTTGTCTGTGAGAAACAGGTTTAAAATGTAAACATTCAATTCATAAAAAACATTATTTTATGAACAATTTTTCAGTAAGTCTTTCCAGTAACACTTGGGGAAAAAAGGGAGGGATTCCCACTATGAGGTTTTCATTGGCCAAGGGCCCTCTGAGGGTGCAGGCTATGTCTCTGGCCTCCCTGTGTCCTGGGTGTCTGCCTGGTACATCTGCATTTGTAAAAAAAAAAAAAAAAAAAAAATGTCGAATGACAGAATGAATGTGGACCGAGGGATCTTAGAATTCATCTAATCAACCCCTTTGAATGTGAATACTGGAACACGAAAAGGTTAAGTGACTTGTCCAAAGACATTCAAACAACTGGAACCATGACCTTTTTTTATGACTAAAGCCTGTTAAAGTCCTAAACAGCATAATACTAGTATTTGTTTAAAGAGGCTGACTATACAATTTATTGAAGGTGCCCAGGTAGTACTCAGCTGCTAGCCAAAAGGTCAGTGGTTCGAACCCACCAGCAGCTCCGTGGGAGAAAGAACCGGTGATCTGCTTACAGCCTAGGAAACTAGATAACTAAGACAGTTACCTAGTGCTGCTGTAACAGAAATACCACAAGTGGATGGCTTTAACAAAGAGAAATTTATTCTCTCACAGTTTAGGAGGCTAGAAGCCCAAATTCGGGGTGCCAGCTCCAGGGGAAGGCTTTCTCTCTCTGTCAGCTCTGGGGAAAAGTCCTTGTCATCAATCTTCCCCTGGTCTAGGAGCTTCTCAGTGCAAGACCTTGGGGCCAAAGGACGAACTCGGCTCCTGGCTCTTCTTTCTTGGTGGTGGGAGGTCCCTCTCCTCTCTGCTTGCCTCTCTCTTTCATATCTCAAGCGAGACTGATTGAAAATACAACCTAATCCTGTACATCGAGTCCTGCCTCATTAACATAACTTCCTCTAATCCTGCCTCATTAACACAATAGAGGTTAGGATTTACAACACATGGGTAACTGCATTAGATCACAAAATCGAGGACAACCACACAGTACTGGGAATTATGGCCTAGCCAAGTTGACACACATTTTGGGGGGCACAATTCAATCCATAACATTCCACCCTTTGGCCTCCAAAAAGTCATGCCCTTGCCACATGTAAAACACATTCACCCCATCATATAATCCCAAAAGGCTTAAATCAACTTCAAGTTCAAATTCCATACTAGGGCAAAATTCCTCTTCATCTGTGAAATCTAGAATGCAAGTTACGTGCTTCCAAAGTACAATGATGCAACAGGCACAAGGTAGATATTTCCATTACAAATGGGAGAAATTGGAGGGAAAGAAGGGATAACAATCACGAAGCAAGTCTAAAATCCAGCAGAACACATTACATTAGCTCACAAGGCTTGAAAATAATTTGTGTTCTCTGAGACCATTTAGGCAATGGCCCTCCCTCCAGACTCTAGGTGTTAGCCACACTTTCCGGATTCTGGGTGGAGGCCCTTGGTCCTGGGCTTCAGCTCTGCCTTCCAGGCCCATTGAGACAGCAAGTCTGCTCCCTTGGCTGTTCTCCTAGTTCATATAAGTGGTGACTCCACCCTCTTGGCCCTAGCAGGCCCCGTTCTTCTGCCCCTTGGACATGGCAGCCGTGCTCGATTAGCTTTGGGCAGTGGATCTGGCCCCATCCTCCTGGCACTCATGAATGGCAGCTCCACACTCCGGACACTCTGGAACTGAGCTGGTGAAGATCTGACTCTTGGAAACCTAGGAGGCTGCGGCCCCACCCTTTGAGACCCAGAGGTTGTGACCCTACCCTTTGAGACCGAGGCAACTGTGCTGCTTGTACTCCTTGTCCCTTCAGCTTCTGCTTCCTAGTTCCTTGGCCTCTCGACCCCTCCAGCCTCCTGGGCTGGCCTGGCCTCTGCCTTGCTTAGGCAAGTGTTACAAAGCTCTTTAGCTACACTGATAAGTGCCTGGAGGCACCCTACTCCACCAGAAAACCTTGGCCAGAAGGCACTCAGCTATCTCTTCTATGGGTCAGCAAGCCTAGCTCCACTGTTAAGTGCCTGGAGGCACCTGTCTCCGCCAGGAAGGTGCCTGCTCTGAAGGCACTCAGCTCTCTTGCTCCATGGGTTGGCTCCTACGCTGTCGTGCACCGGTCTCCTGGTTCTGCTGCTGCCGTTTCTCTGCTGCTGCTTCTTGCTGTCTGGGCAGTCTCCAGTATTACAGCTTTCCTCACTTCCTTTGAGCCCTCACCAGAATTGCCTTTGATGTCCATAATTCCACCAACAGTATCTTCAGGACAATCTAGGCTTTTGCTATCAGGCACCTTAAAACTCTCCCAGTCTCTACCCATTAAGTTTCAAAAACCACTTCCACATTTTAGGTATCTGTTAGAGCAAATGTTGGTACCAAATTTTGTCTTCCTTATCTAGTGCTATTATAACAGAAATACCACAAGTGGTTGGCTTTAACAAAGAAAAACATATTCTGTCACAGTTTAGGAGGCTAGCAGTCCAAATTCAGGGCGCCAGCTCAAGAAGAAGTCTTTCTCTCTCCGTCGGCTCTGGGGGAAAGTCCTTGTCATCAATCTTCTCCTGGTCTAGGAGCTTCTCAGTACAGGATCCCAGGTCCAAAGGACGAACTCAGCTCCTGGCTCTTCTTTCTTGATGGTAGAAGGTCGCTCTCCTCTCTGTTTGCTTCTCTCTTTTATATCTCAAGAGATTGATTCATGATTCATAATACAGCCTAATGCCGTATAGTGTGTCCTGCTTCATTAACATAACTGCTTCTAATCCTGCCTCATTAACATTACAGAGGTTAGGATTTACAACACATAGGTAATTACATCAGATCCCAAAATGGAAGACAACCGCACAGTATCGGGACTTATGGCTTAGCCAAGTTGACACACATTTTGGGGGGACACAATTCAATCCATAACAAGGGGAGTTAGTAATAATGACACCAGGACAACAAGCATAAACCAGGACTGTCCCAGGTAAATTAGGATATATGTCACCTTGCACTTATAAGAGACAAAAATAATGAAAAGAGCTATAACATGGTAGGGTGCTTGCTAAGTTCCAGGTATTGGGTTCCAGCACTTTCCTTGCATCTTCTTTAATTCTGATAGCAGCCCTCAGAAGCAGGTAAAGCTACAATCTCCATGTGAACAGATGAAGAAAGTGAGGTACCAAGAAATTAAAAATCTTGATTACACAGTCAATAAGGGCAGAGCTAGGGTGGGGGGCCAGGAAGGCTGGTTCCAGAACTGAGCTCCAAACAGCTAGTCCAGGTATTTCAAAGTGAGAGCCCATGGACAAGTTTTGTTTGGCCTTCTCAGTGTGTAACAGAAAAGTGAACCAGCATTTCAGCTTCTCTCAGAAACACAGGAAGCTTGACAACAATGAGCCAGAATTCTTGCAGGGTGCCAGTCACAGGGACTGAGTGGAGTTGCCCACCTGGGAAGGGTGCGGGCTCACCAGCTTGCCACAGTCCTCACCCATCCCTTTTGTCCCCTCACCCCCAACACTGAGGTAGAATAAGAGTGGCCATATATTATCATGCTTGCACCATTGTCTTTCTTAGAGTGGAGAAACATTCCTCAGTATCCTGGTCTCTATTAAGAATGACCAGAGGACTGTGCCTATTTCAAAACTAAAAAAAAAAAAAAAAAAAAAGACAAGACAGAAATTGGGGAAGGGATGCCCTAAATTAGGCTCCACTGCCCTGCAGCCATAATGTCCCTGTGACACGCTATATTCTTTTTATTCCTTCGTGTCCAAAGCACAGGATCATATGACTCTGTGGAATCATGACACATAACAAGCTTTTCCTGCATTCACTGGCAATTCCTCAACCTTTCTGACGTGGCAACATTCGAAGATTACTTGTTTGGTTCCAAACACTCTCTCCTAAAAGTGAAGCATGGCACTCTTTAAAGTAAATTTAGGACCTTTTTTGTTAGGAATCTTCACTATCTCCCTTAAACTATATGCCAAAGATTAAACACAGCCTGACTTCTGCAACAGCTCTCTGTCCGCACTTTTCTCTGGGGGGCAATATGGTGGACTGGTTAGCTCTGGAATCTGGACCTCGTTGGGTTCAAATTCGTGCTTTTTCCCTTGGCCCTGGGGCTGGCTGCTTCACTTCTGTGAGCCTCGATTTGGGGAAGATACTAACAAGACCTGTTTCATGGGGAGACCAATAGAACAGGATGGTGCCTAGCTACCATTACTAAATGTGTTGAACAAAGATTCTATAGAAGAATTCTGACCAAAAGGGGGAAAGTGTGGAACCGAATTTCAAATTCTCATGGAATCCTGACTTTCTGGCACTACTGATGATGGATGAACCCCTGAAACTATTGCTGTGAGATAATCTTTAAACTCTAAACCAAAATATCCCCTGAAGTCTTCTTTAAACAACAGTTTAGCTTAATTAGTAAAGAATGTCTGCCTTGAGCATTGTGCTTTCTTAAAGAACTATCTGTATGGGATCAAACTGACAACAGCAACTCAGAAAGGTTAGATAAGAAGCTTAGGGGGGCCATGAATTTATGTTAATTGAGGGAGGAACAATTCGGAAAAGGAGAGAATGGTTGCACAACTTGAAGAATGTAATCAGTGTCACTGAATTGTATATGTAGACATTGTTGAACAGGTGTATGTTCTGCTGTGTATGTCTTCTACAGCAACTAAACATAAAATAAATTATTATAAAAACCAAAAACCTGTCTCATGAGTTTCTGGGAAGATTCAGTGAGCAAATGCTTAAAGATGCTCTGTAGCCAGTAACCACTGCATAACTGAAGGCCCCTATTATTTCTTGGTATTTGAGCAAGACCCTCTGCCCTGAGTGGAGCCGTGAGCTCGAGAATCTGTGTTTGTGTTTCACAGCGGACAGCCTGGGAACCAGGCTTAGCAGATGCTGTGATCTGGATAAGAAGAAACGGTAAGAGGAAATAAGGCCAAGCACTCCAGTGTTTAAGCTGCTCTTCAGAAGAATTAAAAGAAAAATAAACACACAATCCAGATGTGCAATTCCCCCAATTCCACAGGTGCTGGTCCCTCTGAACTTGTGGACACTTCCTCAGGTGTGGAAGGGAGGGGGTAAGGAGAAGAGGCCTGTGGAGGGTGTGTACGGGTAGTGGGGGAGGGGATTTCTGGGAGGGTCAGGGCAGATGGGGTGTGTTGCTCTCCCTGCCACATTCCTGTTCTGCAGAAATAAACTCCAAGGACAGCAGTAAAGGGAAAATGAGGTCACAGAATATGCAGCTGGAAGAGCGTGTGGAAGGAGGTGGGGCCGCACCCACAGGTCTGGCAGATGCCGGGACAGGAGGAGGCGGGAGTCTGCTTGCGACATACTGGGACTTAGGGCAGTGGAGGCCTCATCCACACGAATGGGAGAAGGGAAGGTGCGGGGGCAGTGTGGGCTGAGAATGAGCTCCCGCTCATTCTGAGTCAGATTTTACAAGCTTACTGGCCTTGGGGAACTCAGCCTGTTTTTCTTAACCTGTGAGTGCCCGGCTGCTAACTGAAAAGTTGGTGATTCTGTTCAAACACCAGCTGCTTTGTGAGGGAAAAGACCTGGCGATCTGCTCCTGTAAAGATTATAGGCTAGGAAACCCTATGGGGCAATTCTGCTTTGTCCTACAGAGTTGCTATGAGTTGAACATCGACTTGATGGCACCTAACAAAAACAATTACAAAATACCCTCCCCTGCCTCCTCACAGGTGACGGGGGAGACCTAAAGGGATGCACACAATATTGTGTCTATCTCCTCCATTTAAGGGTTCCTTGAGAACAAGAGCTGTGTCTTACCCATTTGTCTCCTCACTGCCGAGCACACAGTAGGTGCTCAATATTTGCGTACTGAACTGAGCTTGACAAGGGGCAGTGGAAAGGCAAGCTGCCCCATGTCGTATGTGCAAGGGTTTAACATCTTTTAGTTTATAAACAAGTCCGTGGGTGGAACAAAGGGTTAAGTGCTTCAGACCCACCCAGAAGTGCCTCAGAAGACAGGGCTGGTGATCTGCTTATGAAAGGTCACAGCCTTGAAAACCCTATGGAGTAGTTCTACTCTGCACACACAGGGTCACCACGAGTCAGAACTGACTCAACAGCAGCTAACAACAGATTATAAACTCCTTTAAAAATATATCTACCTATGGAAAATTAATAGAAGGGAATGAGGGAAACGTGTAATTATTGTGCCAGGAAGATTGGGATTATGGGTCACTTTCTTTTATATTATTATAATGTTTCCCAGTAAATAAAACTGAGGGAGGGGAGACACAGGGAGGCTCTTAAGATCTTGGAAGGAACCAAATCTTACTGTCTGGATTTCCCACAGGATCCGATTCAGTGCTCAATAAATGTTTGGGGAGTGTCTTAGTCATCTAGTGCTGCTCTAACAGAAATACCACAAGTGGATAGCTTTAACAAAGAGAAGTTTATTTCTTCACAGTAAAGTAGGCTAAAAGTCCAAATCAGGGTGTCAGCTCCAGGGGAAGGCTGTCTCTCTCTGTCAACACTCTCATCAATGTTCCCCCTCACTAGGAGCTTCTCTGCGCAGGGACCTCAGGTCCAAAGGACAACTCTGCTCCTGGTGCTGCTTTCTTGGTGGTATGAGGTCCCCAACTCTCTGCTTGCTTTCCTTTCATCTCTTGTAAGATAAAAGATAAAAGGTGTGTAAGGCCACACCCCAGGGAAACTCCCTTTACACTGGATCAGGGATGTGACCTTAGTAAGGGTATTACAATCCCACCCTAATCCTCTTTAACATAAAATTACAATCACAACATGGAGGGCAACCACACAATACTGGGAATCATGGCCAGGCAGATTGATACACACATTTTTGGGGGGACATAATTCAATCCATGACAGGGAGTTTAACTGGCTTTGCCCTGGACAGCCAAGAAGGTTCATACATAATACCCCCCAGTACTCCACCACTGAGGATCCCTGGTGGCGGAGTGGTTAAGCACCTGGCTGCTAACCAAAAGGTCTGTGTTTCGAACCCACCAGCCAGCTACTTCACGGGAGAAAGATGTGGCAGTCTGCTTCCGTAAAGATTACAGCCTTGGAAACCGTTTGGGGCAGTTCTACTCTGTCCTATAAGGTCGTATGAGTTGGAGTTGACTCAATGGCAGCAGGTTTGTTTTTTTTTACCCCACCACCATTCTCACGTCACTGAGACCCACAATAGTATTCTAGACTTGACCTATAAAGGAACGTCTCTGTGGGCCCCTCCAAATGACTTCTGTTTCTCCACTCTCTCACCCCTGTTCCTGATTCTTTCCTGTTATGGATTGAATCGTGTTCCCCTAAAATTTGCGTTGAAATTCTAATCTTTGTACCTGTAAATATGACCCTGTTTGGAGATAGAGAGTTTTCTTTTGTTACGTTAATGAGGTCATACCAGCGTAGGGTGACTCTTAAAGGGAATCACTTCTAAGTTACATAGATACATACAGAGGGGAAGACAGACACCATGTCTACAAGCCCAGGAACGCCACGGAACCAAGGAATGCCCAGGGCTACCGACGAGGAAGGAATCCACTTGGTTGAGACCCTGATTTGGAATTTTAGTCTCCAACACTGTGAGAAAATACATTTCTGTTTTTAAAGCCACCCACTTGTGGTATTTGTATGACAGCAGCACCAGGTAACTAAAACTATCCCCTATGCTTCGTTTTCTTTCTCTAATTTTTAGGATCATATGAAAAATAAAGCTCTGCTCCCATCACCATGACTGTTTGTCTGCCTCTCTAATTAAAAATGAATGGAGTGGTTATAAGAGCTCAGGGCACTTGTCCTTTTCATCCCTCAGTGTCCTCATTTTGTTAAATGGACAAAATACTGTTCATGTGTACTGCACATAATAACTGCTGAGTACCTAGCACGTAAGGGGCCCTGGTGGCACAATGGTTAAACTCTCAACCAAAAGGTCGGCAGTTCGAACTCACCCAGTGGCTCCACGGGGAAAAAGACCTGGTAATCTACTCCTGTAAAGAGACCCCAAGAAAACCCTATGGGGCAGTTCTACTCTGTAACATGGGGTCGCTATGAGTCGAAAATCAACTCAATGGCACCTAAACCAAAAACCAAACCAAACCCACTGCAGATGGCACCTAACAACAAAAACAACCTAGCACGTGCCAGGAGCCATGAATTCACTTTTTAGAAGTTTAACTTGAGGAAATAATTAAGAGTATGTACAAATATTCCTATGTGCATAGCATTATTATTTATGGTGGCAATAATTGGGGAGAAAAACAATATGGTGCTGACTGAGTAAATTGTAATATACTCTCATAATGGAATACTATGCAGAAAATAAAAATTAATTTATAAAAAAGTATTTAGACATGGATAGAAGTTCACATTCTACTGTGTTTTTAAAAGGCAAACTGAATGTACAGTATGACCTCATTTCTATTAAAAAAAAAATCAAAAGAAAAGTCTGAAAAGACATTTTTACATTCTTGTTCTTAAACTTGGGTGTCTGGATCGCTTGGGGAGCTTGTTTATCAGGCAGGCCCTCAGGCCCTACAGCAGACCTGCTGAATTAGAATTGCTGGGGTGAGGGAAGATCTGTATTTTAAGCAAGATTCCCAGGCCATTCTGAGGCACACGAGAGTTTCAGAACCACTGTATATACCTAAGTATCAATAGTGGTTATCACTGCCTTCCACAAGAGTCCTGGGGGTGTCGTGGTTAAGCGCTCGGTTGGCGGTTCGAACTCACCAGCCACTCTGAGGGAGAAAGATGTGGCAGTCTTCTTCTGTAAAGATTACAGCCTTGGAAACCCTATGGGGCAGTTCTACTCTGTCCTGAGGGCTGCTATGAGTCAGAATCGACTCGAGGGCAACAGGTTTGGTATTTTATCAGTCATCTATCTATTTTATCCTACTGTGATGGCTTGAATGCTGCTGTGATGCTGGAAGTTATGCCACTGGTATTTCAAACACCAACCAGTAGGGTCACCCAAGGTGGACAGGTTTCAACGGAGCATCCAGACTAACACAGACTAGGAAGAAAGGCCTGGTGATTTACTTCCAAAAATTAGCCAAGGAAAACTTTATGGATCACAACAGAACATTGTCTGACCCAATTTCTTTGGAATGACATCAGGAGGGAAAAATTGCTAGAGGAGGACATCATGTTTGTGAAGGCGAGGGCCAAGGAAGGTGAGAAAGACCCTGGGCAAGATGGATTGGCACCAAAAAACCCAAACCTGTTGCCATCGAGTCGAATCCGACTGGATAGAGACCCTATAGGACAGAGCAGAACTGCCCCATAGGGTTTCCAAGGCTGTAAATCTTCATATAAGCAGGCTGCCACATCTTTCTCCCACGCATCGGCTGGTGGGTTGGAACCACCAACCTTGTGGTTAGCAGCCCGTCACAACAGCCACAATTATGGACTTGAACATGCTGAAGATCATGGAGGTGACTCAGGACCAGGCAACATTCCATTCTGTTGTACATGAGGTCGCCATGAGTCACAATCAACTTGACAGCAACTGTCTATCACTGGCCTATGGGATAGCTGATGATTTTTACTTTCTTCTCTGTATTTTCTACAGTTAACAATTTGATAATTAAAAAGAGATAGAGAATGTGTGTCTGTCCTGTTTTTTCAAACTTGACCCTCTGTGACCTTAACCCATATGCGCAGAGTTCTACACTAAACCCAGCCTATCTAGAGAAGGGGTTCAGGGCGAGTAAACATAAAGAGATGCTCTCTGAAAGAGCATAAAGATGGGCCAAGAAGCAGAGAGATCCCTTCACAATAAAGAAGTTGGGCTGACTTCTGAGATGGTAAGTTGACACAGGCCAAGCCACCTTCCCACCATGAGTTAGGATCCCCATCAGTGTATGCAGGGATTTTATAACAGTGAAAAATGAGAAATGACCTAAATGTCCAATACGGAGTAAGTTTTGGTGCATCCATACCATGGAATCCTGTGCAGCCCATAGAAGTGCTACGTGGAAATACTTTGATGACATTTTGTCAAATGAAAGAAGAAAGCTACAAAACAATATGGAAACATCTGTGCAAAATTATACACAGGGAAAGAGAGACAGAGGAAGAGGAGGGGAGAGGAAATCTGGAAGGGTATTTTCCAAAATGTTAACAGTGGTGATTTCTTGGTGAAATTTCAGGTAATTTTTCTTCTTTTTTTGTAATCTTCTTGATTCTTTCAATGGTATACTATGAATATGCATCATTTTTACAATCACAAAAATCTATTCTTAACTTGAAATGTATATATATTCCTAGAAATATGTATTTATATATTCTAAAATATATATATTATTAACTAGAAATCTATATATATAAAATAAAATACATGAAACTGTCTTTTTGCAGTTTTGTTCAATTCACCAACGGAAGCTGCCGACAAGCTCAGGAGAGCCACTGAAGCCCTGGGAGGGGAGGTTAGTGAAACAAAACCTGAAGTGGGTAAAGGGATGAACATGAATCTGAAGGGAAGAACTCAGTCTGACTCCAAGGCACGTTATAAACCTTACTAAAAAGACCAAGTGTATTGCGGAGGAGGGCGAGGAAGGAGCTAAAAAAAGATAATTCCCAAATAAAAACTGTAAATGAACAACCAAAAAAAGGATATTTGTAACAAATGTGGCAAGAAGCTCAGATAAGCCAACAAGAAAAACAGAGACCAAACTAGTTTTAAGGTGCTAAGACCTGAATAGATAAGACAATAAAGAATATGAACAGGCAGTTCACAAAGGATACCGACATCTAATAAACCCATGGAAAACGGGGTACTGGTAATGCTCTTGTTTTCTGGATCAAAGCATTGGGTGAGTTCAGCTTGTGAAAATAGAGTTAAACATTTATCATATGTTCGTTTCTGTATTTAGATTATACTCCAAGAATTAAAATTTTAAAAGTGAGGAATGGGTAAACACAAAATTTAGGACAGAGATGGGGGTATGGCAGCAGGGGAGAAGCACATAGGTAGACATAAGTGTGGTAAAAGTAGCCCTGGTGGGGCAATGGTTAAGCACTGGGATGCTAACCTGAAAGGTCAGAGGTTCGAACCCACCAGCAGCTGTGAGGGAGAAAAGACCCAACAAATCTGCGCCCATAAAGATTTCAGGAAACCCTATGGGGCAGTTGTACTCTGTCACATGAAGTCACTATTCCAGACTCAACATCATGGCACACAACATCAACGTTCTATGTCTTGGGTTAGGTGGTGGGTGCACAAATATTTGTTATAATTAAAATTTATTTATTAATAAATAAAAGGCCATGCATGGAGGCGAGGCCAAGACAGAGGAGTAGTCAGACGCTTCTGGTGGACCCTCTTACAACAAAGACCCCAAAAAACAAGTGAATTGATTATATATGGCAATCTGGGAGCCCTGAACATCAAAGGCAGAGTTGAGGAACCGGACTGAGTGGCCGGGGGAGGGAGGGACAGTTCAGAAGCAGCGAGGAGTTGCCAGACCTAACCTGGTGAGAGCCTGAACCTTTCAGGCTTGATCAGCTCGGGGGTAAGCAGTGAGACAGGCAAGCAGTGGTGCTCAGGAGATGCGTTTTCCACACTGGGAGAGACCCAGCGCCAGAGAGTCTACGTGGCCACCCAGAACCAGTGAGAAGCAGCCCTGGATCGGCAAAAGGTGAGTATTTGCTTACAATCTACTGCACGGATCAAAAACACTCCCCTAAGGGAAAAACCTCTCTCCCATTTACCTCCCCCGCTCCCTGCTCTGCACTGGGTCCCGGACCAGCTTCACCAATTGCCGAGTCCCCGGGGCCGGAAGTAGGATCCGTCGCACACCCAGAGCCATTCTCCCTGCCGTGAAGAGTGAACAAATTAACAAATAAGGGGAAAAAATAAACTGCCAGCTCCCCTAAGCCAGGAAACCATGGTAGGCACAGCTCCTTTGCCTAGGCACAGGCATAAGGGATCCACAGACTTTGAGTGCCTTTCCCCCTGCATAGACTTGTGTGGGCCCCTTTCAACAGCGTAGGTCCTCGTTACCACAGTACAACAGGGTATATACCAGAAGTCTAACTGTTTCAGCTGTGAAATGGCAGGTTCTTGACATTTGACACTGCTCTGCTCATTGAGCAGGGTCTTCACCTACCCACATCAGGCGCCTGAGGACTGGGGGCTCCACTCATGCCACCTAGCCACCTACGATAGGGGCACATAAAAAAGAGCCCCCCCCCCCAGTCCTTACAGCCAACAGCATTCGGTGCTCATAGTCTGGCTACAAAACCTACCCACCTATGCACTCTAGGAAACAGGGACACACCTTCCTCCTGGACACTTGGTCGAGGGGTGGGGGGCATCAGCCCCCTGCCTTGCTCAAGAGTGCTCCCCCTGCTGCAGCCCGATTCCTGTGCCTACACCAATCACCCACACCTCTCTAGGACTGTAAGTGAGAGCCTAGACCACACACTTGGTGCCTATCTACCTGGGAACCTGAGCTGAATCCATACAGGAAGACTGGGCGGACTACTGAGCTCACATACCTAGCAACAGATCTAACCACCTGGTGACAGGACATTACAGCTTCAAAGGTGCCAATAATCAAACTAGCTCATACGAGCAGCCTATTTGGGGCATATCAAAACAAAACAAGAAACTAGGACACAGTAAGCAAACATAAAATAAACAAAATATAATAACTTATTGATGTCTCGGAGACAACAGTCAATATCAAATCACATAAACAGGCAATCCATGATGGCTTTAACAAGCTCCCAAAATAAAGAATCTACAAATTTTTCAGAGGAGGAAAATCTCTTGGAATTATTGGAGGCAGAATGCAAAAAATTAATATACAGAACTCTTCAAGAAATTAGGAAGGAAATTAAGCAAAATGCAGAAGATGTAATACAGGAAATTAAAAAGATTACAGAAGAGCATAATGACAAATTTAACAGGCTGCAAGAATCCATAGAGAGACAGCAATCAGAAATCCAGAAGATTAATAATAAAATTTCAGAATTAGACAACTCAACAGAAAGTCATAGGAGAAAAATTGAGGCAATGGAAGTCAGAATTAGTGAGATTGAAGGTAAAGCACTTGACACCAACTTATTTGAGAAAAAAATCAGATAAAAGGATTTAAAAAAATGAAGAAACCCTAAGAATTATGTGGGACTATCAAGTCGAATAACCTACGAGTGACTGGAGTACCAGAAATGGGCGGCTGGGGTGGGGGGTGGGGATAACAGAAAATACAGAGAGAATTGTTGAAGATTTGTTGGCAGAAAACTTCCCTGATATTGTGAAAGATGACAAGATATCTATCCAAGATGTCCATTGAACCCCACATAAGATAGATCTCAAAAGAAAGTCACCAAGACATATTATAATCAAACTTGCCAAAACCAAAGATAAACAGAATTTTAAGAGCAGCTAGGGATAAACTAAAAGTCATCTACAAAGAAGAGTCAATAAGATAAGCTCGGACTACTCAGCAGAAACCATGCAGGCAAGAAGGCAATGGGATGACATATATAAAGCCTACAAGGAAAAAAATTGCAAGCCAAAAATTATATATCCAGCAAACTGTCTCTCAAATATGATGGCAAAATTAGGGCATTTCCAGATCAACAGAAGTTTATGGAATTTACAAAAAACAAACCAAAATTAGAAGAAACACTCTGGTTAGAAAATCAGAAACATCAGATAACAACCTAAGACTAGAACACAGGACAGAGCAACCAGACATTAACCCAGATATGGAAGTAACGAAAGTAAATCAAAGCTAAAACACTGAAAATAGGGAAACAGATGTCAATATGTAAAAGATAACAACATTAAAACAAAAAAGAGGGACTTAAAAAATGTAGACACAGATTTTTCATATGGTGAGGAAGTCAAGGCAATATAAAGAAATAAAAGACTGCTATAAACTTAGAAAAATAGGGATAAATATTAAGGTAACCACAAAGGAAGCTAACAATCCTACAAGTCAAAATAAAAAACTAGAAAAATATAAAGACTCAGCAAACACAAAATCAACAACAATGAAAAAGATGGAAAGAAAATACGTAAAGAAAAACGACTGAGCACAGAAAATTAAGTGGAAAAATAAAACTGTAAACAACACACAAAAAAAGACATCAAAATGACAGCACTAAACTCATACCTATCAATAATTATGCTGAATGTAAGTGGACTAAATGTAGCAATAAAGAGACAGGGAGTGGCAGATTGGATTAAAAAAACACGATCATTCTATACGCTGCTTACAAGAGACACACCTTAGACTCAAAGACACAAACAAATGAAAAAGGATGGAAAAAATATATCAAGCAAACAACACTCAAAAAAGAGTGGGAGTGGCAATATTAATCTCTGACAAAATAGACTTTAAAGTAAATCCACCACAAAGGATAAGGAAGGACACTATATAATGACTAAAAGGTCAATACACCAGGAGGACATAACCATAATAGATATTTACACACCCAAGGACACGGCTCCAAAATACATAAAACAAACTCTAACAGCACGGATAAGAGAGACAGACAGCTCCACAATAGTAGTAGGACACTTCAACACACCACTTTTTCAGAGAAGGACAGAACATCCAGAAAGAAGCTCAGTAAAGACACAGAAAAGCTAAATGCTACAGTCAACCAACTTGATCTCACAGACATATACCGAACACTCCGTCCAACAGCAGCCAAGTATACTTTCTTTTCCAACGCACATGGAACATTCTCCAGAATAGACCACATATTAGGCCATAAAGCAAGCCTAAACAAAATCCAAAGCATCAAAATATTAGAAAGCATCTCTTCTGACCATAAACCATAAAAGTAGAAATCAACAACAGAAAAAGCAAGGAAAAAAAATCAAACACATGGAAACTGAAAAACACCTTGCTCAAAAACTACTGGGTTATAGAAGAAATTAAGGATGGAATACAGAAATTTATAGAATCAAACAAGAATGAAAACATATCCTA